>NC_139219.1:259066017-259543530 GCF_055691185.1 Crinia signifera
CATTGTTTGGCTTTCAGGAATAAGTGTCATTCACAGATCTTACTGAAAAGAGCAGTAAATGTGTAAATAAACACAATTACGGGGAGAATGAACTGCTCCATAGTCCACATGCAATGGCACACATACTTACAAACTAACACAGACTTGCTACTTGTACATACTGTAGTGGTAATTCTATATTGTGAAAAATACAGGGCAAATTTTACTAAGCTGCTGCCTTCTAGCCAAGCTTATACTTCGGTCTGTTTTGTGTTTGAAAAAGCAGCTTATTTACTACTGTAAGCTGCCGTGTTCTCAGGATTCATATTTTCTGATGGTGAAGTGATTCGTGTTTGGCTGCCCAGTTTGCCGGGAAGTCACCCGAGTGCTTATTCAAATGACTGTTCCCTTGTATTACACAGTCTTAAACTCCACACACTAGAGAATATAGTGAAAGATATCACACAGAAAGGGCTTTCTGTGCGATATTGATAACAATATCATCTAGTGCAGGGGCAGGGAACTTTTTTAGATACGCCAACGTTACCCCCTTTATTTGAAAGGAAAGAAATCCTATAATTGTAATACACACCGTACCCCCAGAAATTGATGATATATCCTGCTAGTACAGTACACAGCCTGGCAGCAATTGATGATGATGATGACCATCTAAGGCTGTGTGTGGCACAAATGTTATACCACACACAGCCATACAGGGTAATCATCATCCTCATCAGTGGCTGCCAGGCTGTGTGTGTGTGGTATAGCCACTGATAATGTGACGTCCAGGCAACTATTAGTGTCAGTATTTGAAGATAATATAGTGACAGTCTGCGCCTTTAGGGAATACCTTTACAGGAGCCTATAACCAGGCAAAGAAACTCAGCGCCGCAGCGTCAGTACAGACTGCATGCTGCCGAGATGGCGCCTGCCCCCAAGTCTGCAGACTAGGGCAGACTTGGGGGCAGGCCTGGGCATCACGCAGGGAAGCATGTTTTACACGAGGGTCTGACACACTGCACTGCATAAGGTCCTTGTACACTACAGTACTGTAACACACACAGCCGGGCATGCATATAGAATCTATATGCAAATATATATTTTATAATTTTATTTATATTTTTATTGTTTTATTTTACTTTACCCATTTAAGACACTGAGTATTTTATCTTATAGACACTCACACCCCAATACATCACCACTAACAATGAAAGTCACCACCCTGCCTAGATGTTGCTTAGCAACTTGATGGGCGAATGCTTTGGTCACTCACCTCCACCACAGTTTACAAAATGTTCTGTTCCTGGTCTTCCCTGCCAGTGGCAGCTGCAGAGGTTGGGCTCCAGCACAGTCCAATATTCAAAGAGGGGGGGTCATCAACTTCCAGTGAGTCCAGGACAGTGATATCTGAGGTGGCAGTAGGTGTGGCTCACCTTTTTGAATATTTAACTGTGCTGCAGCCTCACTGGTAAGGAAGTCCAGAAACAGAGCAATTTGTACCTAATGGAATGGGTCATTTTGGATGGTATGTTACTATTCCAAATCCACGTGGATAGTAAATCAAGCAAATATTGGGAAAACGTAACAAATCTCAGAAAATGTGTTAACAATTTTTGTGTCAATCCCTGTCATGTCAACATTTTTAACCTGTTGATCTAATGCATGTTGGCCTGACCTAGACACTTTCTATCTATCGTACCTGTCTGAACATATGGAACACCAGTCGTAATGATCTAATCAGTGGCAGCTGTAGTGCCAATCATGTAGTGCTGGGGGCACATAAAACATGTGTGTAATATATGTGCTGGATGGTTCCCCTGGGAATCAGCAGAGATAAATACAGTAGGCTTCATGTGTAATATATCACAAATGGATCAGTGGGTTTACAGGCATTTAGGGTCCGCAGATATATTGGTGCATCTGGCTGTGTATACGGGTGGTCCACCAACCACCTGTACGCTTGCTACAGGTACTGACATCACAGCTGGGGCTAGAGGAGACATGGTTAAGCATTGGGTTTTGTAGTGTGATCAGATTTCTGCATCTTAAGAGCACACCAGCAGCTGAAATTCATTGCACACAGTATCCAAGTACAGTAGTTGAAACGAAGAGTAGGACGGGTATATTTACAAGACTTAAGTGTACCATCCAGGCCTTGGAGTTTTCCAACATCTTGGTCCACTTCTCTTTCGAAAAACAAAATCTCTCTAGCTGCATGGGATCTTCGCAGGTCAAGTCTAAATATTGATTTAACTATTAAAGCATGTTGTTGCAGTCTTCATAGAAAAGTTTCTTTCAGAACGCCACTCCCTGTAGCAATGCAATGGGTAAGAAAAATCCCAACAGATGTAAGACAACTGTTCTCAGGTCACCAGTTCGTATTTAGCATGTTCTGGAAGGTGTTCTATAGAATGCGGGTATTGAATTTTCATTTTTCAAACCAAGTTTGTAATTCGGGGTGTTAACCCGCATGACTTGCTGACCTATGTCCCTGGAATCCTCATTTAGATAAAAGAAAGCCCACAGAGCTCATCACAAAGTTTCCAAGCAAGAGGTGTGACAGTAAAGAAATTCCGCCTGCCACACTGGCTTGTCCAGGCAAAAGTCTACTGTGGGGATGGAGGAAAATGCAGTGAGGAAACTTTCACAGCCAGTGCAGAAACGGAAGCAGATACTTGAAGAGTGCCCTTATGATTTACAAGACAATAATGGAAGCATATGTCGGCCAGCCATGTGAGGGTACGCATAAGACTAATTGGGGGTCCATGTCAATTAGCTCATTAGTGACACAATTTTTTTTGCAAAACTCGTTGTAACCTGATTTACTTTAAGGCATACTTACCTACAGTACTTTTTTTTTCTCCTCTCTTGGCCTCTCCCGGAGAGGAGAAAAACTGACGCCATTTGCATTATTTTAGCTCCACCCCTTCCCTGGGAAGACCATAATTACCAGTAATTCGCAAGCGGAGTAGGAAGATGTAGTGGTATCCGTGGGCATGCAGGAGGCTTTCCCACCTTTCAGGGGCAACATGAAGAAGAGGAGTATACCCGCACAGCTTAAAAAGTAATAAACTTTATAATAGTAAACCAACATAAACTTTCATTTTCATGTAGTGATACGCTACCAAAATCTTGTAAAGTGTTGGTGCCCCTGAAACTCAAATTACCAGAATTTACCAGAAGTCAAAGACCGATTGTTTCTTTTTGGAGCACTATTATAGATGAATAATGATTAATTTAATACATAACTTTTAATCCTTAGTCTTTTAAAATTGGCTTTCAATGGTGATGATCAGGGCTGCCACTGGAAATTGTGAGGCCCGGGATGATTTCTAGTCTGCGCACCCCCCCCCCCCCCCTTACTAACCACCCGGCTCTGATGGTCACTTGGGGGGCAGGGGGGGGACAGAGCAAAGCGCAGGCTCCCCCACTCCCCCTTCCACTGCACTAAATAATTTGCGAAATATAGATCCTGTGGGTTTTAGCAGCATCAAACAGTTGCATAACCTAACCTGGGTCTAATTGAATCTGCCCCATAGATTGAGAGAACCAATAAAAATCACAGAGATTATACTCAAATATAAATAGAACTTCTCCCATAACAATAAAATGAATTACATACTAAGTTTTTCGCAAGGCACCGGCAAAAGGCCTAATTTCAACTTTATATCTTTCTTTATTACCTCAGACTTCTGATATTAGAGCTTCATATATAAATGCTTGGGAATCTGACCTTGGAAAAATGCTGCAAGATGATAAATGGTCTGAAATTTACTCTAATGTTGCCTCTAGTTCGATATGTGTAAAACTTAAAGACAATGCATATAAACTTCTCTATAGATGGTATTATGTCCCAGTTAGGCTTAATAAAATGAACGCAGATATATCCCCCCTATGCTGGAGATGTAAAAAGTCAGATGGAACTTTTCTGCATATCTGGTGGCCCAGTTTTAAGCCCTTTTTGGCAGAAGCTGGCATCCTTAGCTAGTTATATTCTGCATATGCAAATTCCATTTGAAGCTGGCTATTTTCTACTCTCAATGAATATCCCAGAAACAACTTGTGCGAAGAACAAATTGTTCACTCATATGGTTCTGGCGGCTAGAACCTGTATAGCGGGTCTTTGGAGATCACCAACTGTCCCGTCTCTGGCTGAGGTGACCGCTAAGATCTGGCATATTCATTCGATGGAGTACATCACTAGTATCTTAAATTGCTCTTCCACTAAATTTATTAAGGTCTGGGAGCCCTGGACCACATATTTTAATGTACCCCCAGCCTTCCACTAAAAACTGAGGAATGGATCTCCAAATGGGTTAGACCAGTCGGGTAGGACCCCCTCCTTTCCGGATCCCTCCTTCCCCTACCCTGTCTCTTCGCTTTCCTTGTCTTCCTTCCTTTATTCACCCTCCTTTTCTTCTCTATTAAATTTCTTAAATATTTTTGCTTTATGGTTTTTGTAGCTTATAACAGTGTTGTTTTTTTATTTTTCTTTATATGTATGTATATATATATATATATATATGTATGTATATATATATATATATATATATATGTGTGTGTGTATGTATATATATATATGTATTTATTTAGTTTTATATTTTTATTTTTATTCTTTTTATTATTTATCACTGTTTATATGCATTATATCTTTATTGTCTTTAAGTATATTATCACCCTTAAAAAATAAAGAGATGCCTCTATATTTTGTTGACTGTAAATATTTGGTCCGGGTTCTGGAACCGCTGCGTTTGTTCCTAAATTTTACGTTAATTTGTTCATATTTGGACCCTGTTCTACATTATGGAGGTTATTCTGATCGTAGCGGCCAAACGTGCGTACGTTCGCTATTAACGTACGCTATCCGTACGCGGCCGTTGGGGTTAGGTCCACCCACAACTCAGCCGCATTCGTACGGCCAGAAACATCGGCAAAGGGGAGTGGCGTACAATTGAGCGTACGCCAACGTACACGGACGGGCCAGCCCTTACACTCCGACAACTGGCGTACAATTGAGCGTACACCACCGTTTACGGACGTCTCTCGGCCGTCTTCCCACCGACTTCTTGCGGCTATCTGAGCGTACGCCAGCTTGCACGGACGGGTCCCTATTGTTTTCAATAGAAAAGTCAGCTTATGTCACCGCTCGTGAGAGTGAGCGTACGTCCGTGTACGCTGACATACCCTTCATATATATGGACCTGCAAATCTTGCCTTTCAACTATAATTATGAAAATTAATTAATTGATTGAATTAATTAATGTGCAAAATAGTGGGCATGGGCTTAAAACATTGCTGAAACATCCTTTGTAGGTGTTAGATGTGGTTTATGTTATTGTATCATAAATACAAAACCTATGTTTGTATTAGAGTGAACACGTTGACACATGTCGACTTGTGTAGATTGAGTGTGCTACTGTGTAAAGTCTATGAAAGCACGTAGTGAATGTGTCTAACTGTTTAACAAATACCTACCTTAGCATATATAAGCAGGTCTTACAAAGATTCTTACCTTAAATTAAACAAACCTTTAAATGTAGAGAAGTATAGAAAGATAAGCTTCCAATGTGTTAGAGTGCTGTGTGTGGCTTGCAGGTAGTGAAATCATGGTTTGGACTTAATAGACTGCAGCATTGGTTATTACATTCAGGTGTATGTGTTTGGTAGTAATCCGTGTAAATTAGCTAACCCAGGCGCACGCTGGCATGCGGTATCTGTAGGGGTGGTTTGAGATGGCGGTTGGCGGCCGCCTGTTTTGTGTCCGAAATGAACGGTGCTTTAGTCGATCGTGCGGTAGTAGCACCGCTCATTTTTGGTGCACACCCCCGTGTACGCCCATATTTACGCCCATTTTCCCTCATTATTTCGGCCGCTCCCCTCATCACGCCCCTATGCCGCCCCCAATGCCCGTACACTCGCGTATAGGTTTTTTCGCACATAGAGACCCGGCCGTAAGCGTTGTTGAGTGTTCGCGCCTGCGCATTAGCGAATGTACGCATGCGCAGATCATAAAAAACCCCGGGACGTGCGCGTACGGCCCGGCCGCACCAACCAGAATAAGGCCCTATGTCTTTTTGCCTAACTATTTCTTGATGTATCCATGGCATCTCATTAATAAAATTTAATTTATAAAAAAAAAAAAAAATGAATTACATGACAGGTGGATCAGTCTATTTTCCATGGTCAGGAGGTCTCTCATATGACCCTCCATTATCAGCCACTCTCATAATCTGGTAGTCTCTGCTGCCTGTTATCAGCCTGCATAAAAGGGGTCTCAGAGGTCTGGGAAGTGCCGTATGTCACAGACATTGTGACCCCCCCTCACCCACAGGACAGCTGGGCAGCCGCTTCTCTGCTCTTCAGTGTCTCCGCATCCCCCCGCTTCTGTGACTGCCAGCGTCCCTGTATTACCCCTGCTCTGACCGCCCCTGTCCCCGACCCCCCCTCTCGCTTCTGTGTCTGACAGTGTCCCCACACACTCCCTCCCCCGCCTCTGTGTCCCCATGTCCCCTGCTTCTGTGACCAGCAGTGGTCCTGTGTCTCCCCCTGCATCTGTGACTGGGGGGATCCTGGGAGGGTAGGCAGGTATGCCTAACCAGCCAATAACATTTTGAGGCCTTTAAAAATGTAAAGTATCATTAAATGAACTGAAAGGGTGCACAAAGTTTTTACACATTGCCCGTTTAAATTTAGCAAGTAAATAGAAACTGTACATTGAAATGTATAGAAAAATCTCACGTTTAAGTTTCTACCATGTAGGAGTCGTGTTAAATTCTTTTCACATAGAGATTCAGGGGCAGATTTATTAAGCTTGGAGAAGAGATAAACTGGAGATAAAGCGGAGAAAAGGTAAAAGGAGATAAAGCACCAGCCAATCAACTCCCAACTGTCTTTTTCAAACACAGCTGATTGGCTGGTGCGTTATCTCCTTTTACCTTCGCTCCGCTTTATCTCCAGTTTATCTCTTCTCCAAGCTTAATAAATCTGCCCCTCAGTTCAATGTGGTTTTAAATCACTTGCATACAAAAATGTATAAACGAAAAGTATATTGGGAAAGCTAACTAGGCCATATTAAGTAAAGGAGGAATCATGATATTTGTACTGAACAACCTAAACACGCAAAGGATATATTCACTAAAGATAGGTAGGATTTAAAAGGGCAATATATTTCAGAAAAACTAAGTCTGATTTTGTATACAGTATATAACTCCAGTATATAAATGCAGCCCCCAAATCTGCCACAAATTTGGTGGCTTTAAAAATAAATCTTTAGTAAATATATTCCAAAGTCAAAAATCTATGCTAGATACTGACCTACTGTACCAGATGGTGAAAATATTGCTAAGTTTATGAAAAAAATCAGTGACACTTGGAATGGAGACCTAATGGTATGGCACCTCCAGTAGTATCCTATGGTTCTAGCAATGACGGCATGACTTCAGATGGATCTGCACGGCTGCGGGCGGTGAGTATTGCTAACTCCTAACCTTCCCTTCCCCTGGCCTAATCTTATCCTTCCGGTGTAGGTCCGTGTGACACGTCGACATTGCAGACATGTCAACATTCTACACTTGTTGATATACTCTCTTTATTACAACATTTACATTGCCTTAGAACAATCATTTGTAACTTGTAATGACCTTGTTTTATACTAGAATGAGTTTGTTTAGTTACGGTACTGTACATAATCTGTATCATACTTACTTGAAAGTTGTTTTTGAAGTTGTCTGACTAAAGCGGCAGTTTGCTGTTGCTGTTGAGTCTGTTGTAAACCTTGGATGGGAAACTGAAAAATATTTTCCAAAAAGAGGCAGTTCATATATCATATATACTTTATGGCTGTGTCTTGTTATTACAGGTGATCAATATGCAAGTTTCTGGCACTTATCATTTATAACTGAAGACACTTCATATAAAGGGCGGTGTGCTCTTGCAATAAGAGCTGTCCCTTGCGATGCGTCAACGGGGCATGCTGGAAAGGATTGGTGATGGATCCCTCACACAGTGCTGTGGAAAGAAGCCCATAGGCTTCTACAGGGTATCGCCAGACCCTCCACAGCGCTGCACGTTTATACCAGATCTTTACGTTAGTGCATCCCGCCCAATATGTGATAATAAAGGGATATACTTCTCTTGGCATGCTACCTACCAGTGGCTGCAGTTAGCTACAGCCCCCAGGGTGCCTTGGGGGAACAGGGCACTCACTCGTAAGGTCGACTCTAGGCAAATCAAAGGATTTTCCCAGTCAAGTGTACGTAACTCTAACCCTTCCACAACTCTGCGACAGAGACGGGTCGACCGAAGCCGAAGCCATACACCCTCCCTTAAAACGCTGGGCACGCTTTTGTTAATCTGACGCTCCCAGAAAATGGGTGGTTACCACCCACAAACATCAGCTTCCTGTCAGTCAAGTGGCAAGGGCTTTGCAGAATTTTTTTTTATTTTTGTTGCTATTTGGCCTCAAGCATGCACGCTCTGATCCGTGTGCAAGCGATGTCGTTTGAGCATCGATCAACTTGCAAATTTGCATAGCAGCGATCTGGTCTGAATAACCCCCAAATTCCCTGAAACATGAAATATTTAATCCACAATGTTACCCGACAATATAGAAGCGCATTACAGCTATGTAACCTACAGTCCCCTACAATGTACAGTATGACTGACTCACCCAGGTTAAATGTTTCAAGTAGGTTTAAATTATTGTCCCACAGTGTCAAGGGAAACCACAAACATTTGCCAAACTTTAGTTCCCAGTAAATTTCACATGAACTTATTAGATATCACATGTCCATATAATTACACACAAGGGGAAGATTCATGCTCTTTATACAAATATAACATTGGTATGCAATCCAGCCACTAACAGACTATAAATCACATTACCTGCTAAGAATGTCTCATAACATCCATTTTTTGGTCAGGAAAACATTGTACCTTGAGAAAAAAAACTAACTTATTTTCTTAGTTTAAACCCCCATATATTTCCAACTATCCTGTACCTTAAAAGGCCCATAAGGAATATTCGTATGACAAATGCCAGCTCTAAATGGCCGTAAAGAGAGAAATATAAGTAAAGTCATTGAGAAGTCTGTATGACTCCGATTCTCAGACAGAACGGAAATATAAACTATGAATGTAAGCATATAAACGAGTACTCCATGTGGCCTGATTGAGATGATTAATTACAGACAAAAACATCATAAAACCAAAAACTGCAGGATAAGCAGAAACGAAGAAAAAAAACACAATGATTACAGTATAAGCAGTATTACATTCATATACGCGTTTGTAGTAAGGGTCTATTTAAGAGTTTGACATAAGTCCAACGGCAGACTGCAAAAACGTGTTGGTAGCAAAAGCGTGCTTATATATTATGTGACAAATGAAAAAGAATAAAAAATAAACTGCACAGTATAATAACATGTTACTGCACATATTTAGATCTGAACACATCTAAAGAAGCCTTAATGAACTTTGCCTGAGGGCCCAGAGAGGGTAGAATCCCATACATACTAGAGGATATAATGAAAGATATCATTCAGAAAGGGCTTTCTGAATGATATTGTTAACAATATTAAGTGTACACACTAGAACAGTGGTTCCCAAACAGCGTGCCGTGTCACCCTAGGGTGCCTTGGGGGACTTGCAGGGGTGCTTTGTATTGGTGGTCCATGACCAATTCAAATAATTTATGACCAATGTACTGTAGTAGACAAATTGAGGACAGACAGAAGTGACTCCTGTCCATTATCACATAACTGACCCTAAAATGAGATCTAAACATCATTTAAGTTAATATTTTTTTCTGATTATTCTCAATGCAAACTTTTGGCCTAGGGGTAATGTAAAAAACAAAAAATCTGATACTCAGGGGCACCGTGGTTCAAAAATGCTTAGGAACCACTGCAACAGACAATATAGTGAACAAGCTCCCGCTTGTCGTTAAGGTTGATTGATGTCTACTGAACATATAGCCAAACGACATGCATGTCCAGCGGGTCTGGGTGACATCACTGAACAATATCATTGGCTGATAAAGTCCAGTATGTATGCACAATATCAGCTACCCACGGCCAACCACCAAGAACCGTTGCAATCTATTGGACCATCACGCAATAGATAACATTTATCCTTGTGTCTCAATGCCTATTTACCTATGGATTGTAAGCTTGCACGCAGGGCCTTCCTTCCTCTATGTCTGTATATTACCCAGATTTGTTTTATCACTGTTATTTCCAATTGCAAAGCACAACAGCATTTGTTGCACTATAAAAGGAACAAGAAAATTCCCAGGACCAAAGGCCAAGGGAAAATAACAGGCGCTTAACCGGAGGTGTTTTTTCAGGGTGTAAGCTGCTGCTCAAGGGGGGATAGTCAGTCCCCACCACAAGAAAACACAAAAACAAATTACGCCAAAGCGTGTGAGCAGCGCTAAATGAGGTGACACACACCAAGTAATAAATGTAGTAATATTTTACTTGATAATATTAAAAAGCATATATTGGGGTACAATACAAAAATGCAAAAATACACAGTAAAAACAATATAGGTACCATAGAAAATAATTCTTCACATCACAAGCTGGGGTAAGTATGACTGTATTGAGTCCAGTGTAGGACAAGGAATATGTATCACGTGATACATATTCCTTGTCCTACACTGGACTCAATACAGTCATACTTACCCCAGCTTGTGATGTGAAGAATTATTTTCTATGGTACCTATATTGTTTTTACTGTGTATTTTTGCATTTTTGTATTGTACCCCAATATATGCTTTTTAATATTATCAAGTAAAATATTACTACATTTATTACTTGGTGTGTGTCACCTCATTTAGCGCTGCTCACACGCTTTGGCGTAATTTGTTTTTGTTGCACTATATAAGACACTGTTAATAAATAATAATACTGACCTGGGCCCACTCTTGTTTAAGGTACCCAGTAGGGCACATGCCAGCTGTACAAGTGAAAGAAAGCACGCCATTCACATAAACTTTGGGTGAAACACCAGCTACTATTGTGATACATCTTTCCCCTTTGAGGTGCACAATCACCACAATGGAGAGGTATGTTTTTAGAGTTCTCCATTGGCTATCGGAAGCACTATTGTCCTATTTCCGAGGTGGATGCATATGAGCAAGGACTGACACATCTACTAAGATCATCCGGAGACGTGATAATACCACTTAGGGCTTCCTTATACTCCACCATCGGTCGCAGAGGCTGCCTGGTCCCCCTGTCTGTTGGGTCCAGGACCCTGCAGTACCATCTTGATGGCTCCCCTGGGTTAGTGTGCTAAGTCACGTAGCAGAGAGGTTGATACCGCAAGGCTGGCTCCTCCGCAGTGATTGTGAGCTGTGTTCTGTACTGTGCATTCTCGTGCGGCGCATGGCTCCTGTCATTGAAGAGGAGCTGCAGAGCAGGGAGAGTCTCTGGAGACAGCCGAGCACCTCAGGAAATGCTAGACACACCCCTGGAGTGATGTATCAGGGGCCTCTTGTGAGGATGTACTCCTTGCCCCACAAGGCCATGCCCAATTTTCGTCTGCATGTGCCAAGAGGACTTTTTACAGCACTGGGTGTAAAACCTCGGTGCCATCTTAAATAGCAGCTACATGCATTGCCAGCACAAGTGTCCAGGGCACCTTTGCATTGTGATTTAGTGCATAGCAATGTGAATACAATGCATATTTGTGTGGTAAGATACATGGCACGAGTTAGCTGCAATGCCTGTGGTATTCACAAAGGGGGTAGTCGGCATTATATGAGGACGGAGTTACTTATAAAAGTCATAATTGTGCTGGAAATTCCAATGTTTTACAAGTTGTGACAATACTGTACATAGAAAGCAGCGAACATTATAACTAATGAAACCACACTTTGCTTTCGCAAAGTTTGGTCACCTTCAGCTTCCTGGTTTGCTTATACATTTATGTACTCTGCGGTTGGGTGCAGTGGATCCCTTGTGGCACCATATATACCTACTGTACAAAACAATTGAATTAAACCCCTAATTGTTTTAATGTGAATTGCTTTATGTGTAGGAAGCCATCTGTTGCTACTTTAGTAATATACTACTTCTGACTGATAAAATAGACTTCTGAAATACAGTACAGCTTATGGAAATATACTGTATAAGGCAAACTATAAGCAGTAAAAAACTTACTGATACCAATGGCTGCTGTGCTTGCATTACTTGGAGACCGGTTGCTTGCTGACTCTGCTGCTGCAGCTGAAATATATATAAACATAACATGAAACAAGGTAAATTTCAATCATACTGTATGTGTGTAAAGGTTGTAACCTGTCTAGAGTCCTAAATCTCCTTCCACCTACAAATGAGACATTATACAAATAACCAGGGCTGCCAATAGGGGGTGCTGTGGGTACAGCTGTTCTGGGCCCCGGCCTCTGAAAAGGCCCAGGCAGCTCATTTTGCCCACTGCGAACTCTCGCCTGTTAATGTGTAAACAGTAATTACCACATGATTATCCATAAATGAAATAAATGTATTTATTAAACCTATATTGTAGGAGATACTGCAGCTATCTTCTGCATTTATAACAAAATGTAATCACATCACTGTCCCCATACAATGTGACGGTTCTATTAATGGTGGTGTTGGTGGTGATGGTGTTAGCAGCCTCTTGTCTATGGAAAGGAGTTCTGAGGAGTGCTGAGAGCAACTCAGTCACAGTCCCTCCTCATCCTATGGCTCTTGCAATGTGCATGCGTTTTACTGAAACTGTACGTGTGTATTTTGGGCCTAATACACAAACCTGATGGTTTACATATAAATCTGATGGTTAGGAACTGCACATGGGCAGGGCCCATTCTGGCATGTGCGGAACAGGTCCAGTGTGATTGACATGCTGCACTGTTTTGGGGGCGGAACTGGGGTGCCAACCAAGATTATTTTACAAAAAGGGGTTGTGTCACTCCATTTGTAGGCGTGCTGAGCCCAGGGACTGTGTTATCAGACACAGACTTCCTGGACCTGGCAGCGGGGTTCTGCTACAGCTTCAGACATACAGTAGCACTCGGATCACAGATGCTGGCAGGAGACAGACGCCTTCTACAGTATTAGAATATCTGTGGTACAGCATTGGACAGCTGTTTCCCTGCGGCTGTGTAATACCAACCACAGTAGAAAAGAGTCTGTATATGGGGGTGCGGTACGCGGGTCCGACAGTTGGGATTCCGTCGGTCAGTATTAAAGCATTAGAATCAAGACTACCGGTACTCCGACAGGGGGGCAAGCGCATCAAAGCCCCTTGCAAACTTGCTGCACTTACCACAGGTTCTATTCTCCCTCAATGGGGGTCGTGGACCACCACGAAGGAGAATAGCCCGTCAGTTGGAATCCCGACTGTCGGGCATTTAAACAGTCGGGATTCCGATGTTGGTATACTGGCTGTCGGGAGGTCCACCGGCACCTGTGTATGGATAGACACTCCAAATAACAGTTGCTGCATAAATGGTAGAAATAGCTGCTAAATCAATAGGTCAAATACAACAAAAAAAACTAGGGGGTCGTTAAAGGTATTACGCTCTTTAAACACTGGTCACAAGATCAAAGGATTTAAATGTATGTGTAGCATAACACAACCTTAACGATTATTACACAGTACCTGTGGAACCGTGACTTACTCTACTTTATTCATTGGTCATATAAAATATAATTGATTTAATCACTTATAGTCACTTGTAAAGTTGAAGGATAAGGTATGAAAACAGATGTCCAATAGAAAAACAAGATGTACTTAGTACTTCCTTCCACACAAAGTGGGCAAAAAATCCACATGAAGAAAGTGTATCAGGTGACATATGAACCTAAGCAAGTTCCAGAATTTAAATAAAACACTAATGTCTAAAGCATATGGGAGCCAACAAAACACTACTGAGGGTGGATGAACTGATGTTATTGCACATTCCTAATGTGTTAGCAATCTGCCAATTCATCATTTCTACCTGTACAAGTCTCTGCTGATGAATCTGCTGCTGTCTTTGTCTCATCTGTTCCTGATTCAGCTGCACAGTGCTAACAGAGAGCGGAGCTTGGGTGGCTCCTTGTTCCAGGCCTCCTCCAATCACAGGGCTCTGCTGCAAGGGTGGATGGGTGAACCTGGATGAGAAAAACATGCCGTGTAAATCATGTGATGGTTAGACTTGTCTCCAGTAGCTTCCAGCATAATTCCTGTATCAGAGCACATAACATGCCTGTAAGGAATATGGCAAGTCCTTTCCAGAAAAGTGTCACTCATCCACTCACTCACTCCACATGCATCAGATATTAATAAGAATGGTGTCCTTTAATGAAATGCATACATCTGTGCTTCTATTTATAGCATAAAGCATACATGTCAAGCAGTACTGAAAGACTTTAAGGAAAACCATTAACATTACAGTCCGATGAAGTTTAATTACACTGTAGTTGTTTATACACATTATATCAGACAACTCAGCTATTAAATCGTGTCCTCCTTCCCGGTTCTAAATGTCTTAAGGCCCATACACACTAGAAGATTATCTTTCCGTTCTGGCTGGTTGGAGTGAAAATCTGGAAATTTCTGGACACAAATTACAATCAACCGTTTGAGCCCAAACGCTGGAATGGACAAGAGCAGTCATCTGCATAAAGGCCCATACACACTAGAAGATATTGGCATCAATTTCATTCAGAAAGGGGCTTCTAAACGATTGATGGCAATATCTTCTAGTGTGTATGCCTAATATTTTTAACAATGCGCCCCCTCCACCTCCCGCTCATCGTTAACGATATTGCCATCTTCCAGACATGGCGGTCCATCTGCCAATATTGCTCATGCACCCATCGTTCAGTGTGGGTGCACAATATCTTTCATGACCAGCTCAAGGGAAATTGTTCACCAATATCTTTCCTTTTTACATATGTTGTAGTGTGTATGACCAGTTTGTCTGTAGGACCTATCTGTGTCTGTTTTCCATGTTTAGGAGCAAATGGTTAATTGTCATTTGCTCCCAAAAATTTCCAGATTTTCATTCCAACCAGCCAGGTTGGAAAGTTAATCTTCTATTGTGTATGGGCCTTAACACATTACTTAAATTAGGTTTACCATACAAATCTCTTTATACCGGGACGCTCATAGATAACCTGATTAAAACCAGGTGAAATGCAGGCTTGATATCAGCCAGCCACAGATTCTGTGTAATACATTAGTGTCCTGGTTTCTGGGGATAATGTAGTATGGTAAGCCTACTTATATACAGTAAGTTATTGTTCAGGGCAGATCTTCCTCCTGGGTGCCAGACGCGGTCCCGACAGTCGGGATCCCGACATTCATTTACCTGACGTCGGGATCCCGACTGTCAAAACGCTGACAGACAGGTGCCCGACGGCCACCCGCTATTTTCCCTCGTGGGGGTCCACGACCCCCATAGAGGGAGAATAGAATAGGTGGCGAGCATAGCGAGCCACTGTGCCCGCAGCGTGGCGAGAGCAGCGAGCCTGCAAGGGGCTTTGTTGCGCTCACCATGCTGTCTGAGTCCAGGCAGTCGGGATGCCGACGTCGGGCTAATGACTGTCGGGATCCTGACTGTCGGAACCCTATACCACACCCCTTCCTCCTATGACACAGGGCCTAAATCCAATCCTATATGTGTTTTCTGTTCAATAACCATACATTAGGGCCTAATTCAGCATGAGTTATAGTTTTGGAAGAAATTGCAAAACTACAACTCTGTCCGCTAGCATGCGGTGGGCCGCCGAGCACAGTACAAGGCCGTTCCACATGACGAGTCACTCCCTGCGATGCGAATCTGCGATTGCAAAATTTTGCAATCGAATAGCTAATATGCAAACAATTCGCTGAACAGCAAAGCATTCAAATCTTTAGGGTAGGCCCCTGCCTGCGAAGGAAATAGCTGGGCCGTCATTTTCCCCATCTCAGCGGCTGTATGTGAAGTCAAGCAGTCGATACAAACTGCTCCGTAAATGGTCCAGACACGCCTCCGTTGCAAGTACCATACCCCCCCAGCACTGTATGGTTCCCCACTCAAAGCCGCATCGCTGCGGCCAGCAGTTAGACTGCAGTCTCATTTTCCAGAATAGTGATAAATGCTGAATAGCAATTTTTGCTATTATGCGGCCCAACCTCAATCAGGACCTTACTTATTGCTTTCCAGGAGATCACGGGAGGAGGAGGTAAAATTGGAAGAGCTATTACAATGCAGGGGTGGGGTCAATGATTGTGCAATTTCAAATTGTGGCTGCACAATTTTCAAAACACTGTCTTATTAAAAAGTAATAATATTTTGTTAAATATTGTAATTATAGATATTTAAAAATTATGCATTAAATTAGTACTTTTTGTGCAACAACATTAAGTGGGTGTTATTACCACATAGATGAAGCCCTAGCTCTCTTGAAGCAATATTGTTAAGTTAAACCCACCTTCAAAAGAAGTACATGCATTGCTGCACGCATCAGTGACCACAATGCATCAAGATAGAGCATCAGTAGATGGTTACTTCTCCCAACAGTTGGCACAAAAGTGTCTACTCTCTGGACTTCAGGAAAGATCTCTTAACTCGGGACCATGCTGACAAAAAGGGGAGTTGGGAGGCTGCAATATGCTGCACCCTGGTGTAAGTGTTCCCGGTCTTACCGCTGATTACTTGCTGTGGGTTGTATGAAGGCCGTGCCCTGCTGCTGTATATATCCAGTAGGCTGTTGTTGTATCTGTTGCAGCCCTTCCATAAGTGTGGAGCTCGGTGGAGCAGCAGGATTGGCTCGCGTGTTATAACTGAGTGAAAGTAGCACACTCCCACCTTGATGCTGCTGCACTGGCACCTGAGTACTGTACATTGTATACCCATGTGGAATAGACTGAAACAAAACACATAGATATTGGTTACAAAGTCATCCCATATTAATAGTGCATAAATAACTCAAATAACCAGCTGTCCATAGAAATGATCAGTATAAGCATTATAACAATAGAACACATACACAAAGCTAACAGTTTAGCAAAGGCCGAAAACTGAATATATATATTTATGCTAGAATAACATTGATATACCCCCACCAGTTATAACATTGAAACCAATGACAAGAGAAGTGAATAACATTTACTGTATTGCAGGTAAGCCGCCGCATCATGACAGCCAGAACTCATTTCTTATTCTTCTAGATCTCTCTGTTGTCTTTGACACTGTTGACCAAACTCTTCCTATAAAATCCGTATATCTTTAGGACACATCTCTTTCTTTGATCGTGTTTTACCTATGTTATCCCTCTTTCAGTGTTCACTTCTCTAAAACGGGAAGCGGTCATCTATTAGAATGAACTTAGGTCTACAGTCATTAGGTCGACCCCACTAGGTCGACTGGCAGGAAGGTCGACCTGACTTAAGGTCGACATGGGCCAAGGTCGACATGACTTAAGGTCGAATTTGCATAAAGGTCGACATGAGGAAGGTCGACTGGTCATAAGGTCGACATGGGTTTTTCACTGTTTTTTTAGCCGACATGTGCCGACAGGCGGTATTTCATGCCCTACCATCCACTAGGGCGTGGTGAGAGAATAAAATAGTGTGCCGAGCGCAGCGAGGCACCGTGCCCGAAGCATCGCGAGCGATGCGAGGGTCCGATTCTCATTGCCAACTGTGTCCATGTTGACTGTGTCGACATTCGGATAAAAAAACAGCGAAAAACCCATGTCGACCTTATGACCAGTCGACCTTCCTCATGTCGACCTTTATGCAAATTCAACCTTAAGTCATGTCGACCTTGGCCCATGTCGACCTTAAGTCAGGTCGACCTTCCTGCCAGTCGACCTAGTGGGGTCGACCTAATGACTGTAGACCTAAGTTCATTCTGACAGATGTACCGATTCCTCTAAAACTACCTCTTTGCTACCTCTATCAGAGGGAGTACCACAAGGGTCAGACTTAGGTCCCCTGCTTATCTCAGTCTACACCACATCTCTTAGCAAACTAACCAGCTCTTTTGGATTGCACTATCATCTGTACGTGGATGATACTCAAATCTTCCTATCCGCCCCAGACATGGCTCCGTCTGTATTGGTCTATTTCACTGAATGCCTTTCTGACATTTCACCACCTCAAACTTAATATTTCCAACACATAATTAGTTATATTTCCACCAGCCAATAGTTATTACCACCTGATATCTTTATCACTGTTGAACTTAACAATGAACCCTACCCCACAAGACTGCTGCCTAGGTGTGTTCCTTAACTCTGAACTGTCCTTTGTATCCCACAGTTAATAAGTCTCAAAATCATGTTACATACTGTACATATAAAAAAAAAATGTCCAAATCTGATCATCACTATATTGCTAATAATGCACGCTAAACGCCCCATCATCTGAAAATGCAGTCAAATCTGCACGTTCAAGGGGTGGGTTTGATGTCACTGATATTGTTGTCAGTTTGTTTTTCGCTACATTGTTTGTCAGGGAGCACTAATGACATTGTTAACATTATCAGCGGTGCCACAAATCGGGAAGCGGTCATCTATTAGAATGAACTTAGGTCTACAGTCATTAGGTCGACCCCACTAGGTCGACTGGCAGGAAGGTCAACCTGACTTAAGGTCGACATGGGCCAAGGTCGACATGACTTAAGGTCGAATTTGCATTTGTGTCCATGTCGACTGTGTCGACATTCGGATAAAAAAACAGTGAAAAACCCATGTCGACCTTATGACCAGTCGACCTTCCTCATGTCGACCTTTATGCAAATTCGACCTTAAGTCATGTCGACCTTGGCCAATGTCGACCTTAAGTCAGGTCGACCTTCCTGCCAGTCAACCTAGTGGGGTCGACCTAATGACTGTAGACCTAAGTTCATTCTGACAGATGTCCCGATTCCCACAAATCATATAGTATGTACCCAGCATTGCACTGCAAAAACTGTAATCCATGATCTCATTATCTACTGCATTGACTATTGCAAAAATAGACTCACCACTAGGATACATTTTGAATGCAGCTTTCAACAGTTCATCATCTGCTGATCCTCTCTGCCAGTCTCTCAATTGGTTACCGACATTATATCATATTCAATATAATATAGTTTTACTTTTACTTTACACAAGGGCTATTAACTAAACCGCATCAGGATACATCTCTTTGCCTATCTCTAAATATCTTCCTACTAGAGATGAGCGACGGGGCCGAAGATTTGGATTTGTCACTGGGATTTGGATTTGGCTTTGTCAAGCAGTGGTTAAAGGCTTTGGATTTGGATTTTTTTTAAAAAAGGTAAAAAAAACACCCAACTCATGTAATTTTGCATTTTTTTTGTCCCTAGAGTACTAATATTAGTAGTAATATTAACCCCAATAACATTCATTTTCAGCCATTTGCAGACAATTTTGACCACTTTACAGCTCACAATGTTATTTTCATTCAATTTGAGCCAAGGTCTGCCTCAATTCTCAGCCTTTATAGACTCGGCGTCTCGCGAGAATCCGTCACCAGATTGGCGCATTCGGCCGTGATCGGGTTTCAGACCAAAGCCGGAAACTCGCAAGCGCAACTTGCGGGGCTTCGAGCCGGCTGTGTTCGAACCGCTCATCTCTAGTTCCTAATCAACCTCTTCACTATGCACAAGGTCTATGTCTCTCATCCCACTCACAATTAGAAGACTTTTTGGGCAGTACCCACTCTTTGGCACCCACTCTTTGCAATATCCCCTCATATCCATTTCTGTATCACATATAGCCCATGAAGAACCTTTGAAATCTGGCAAAAAGAACACTATATACTATATACTATGCAATAGGTAACACAAATGACCCATCCAGTCTAGTTCAAAGACTAATGAGGAGGAGAACACTGATAGATCCCACCCCTGCCCCCTACATTATCTAGATGTTTAGTTTTACCATCTGCCATTCAGTATAAACTGTACAACTGACCTCATGTGCCAGATCCACTAAGCTTCAAAAAGTGATAAATTGGTGAGTGATAAACTACCAGCCAACCAGCTTCTAATTGCCATGTTACAGTCTGGGTTTGAAAAATGACAGTTAGAAGCTGTTTATCCTTCTCCACTTTAGCATCCTTTGAAGCTTAGTGCATTAGGTCCATTGTTACAATGATTCAACAGTGTACCATGTGGTTAGTCATAGTATTGCAAGCAAAACATAAAGGGTTTGACTTATATACCCAATATTATGGGTTGAGAAGTCCAACTGCATCAATACAGGCAGATGTACACATCATCGACAATTTCACAAATAATTGTTATTCACTTAAATGTACCCACCACGTACCCCGCTTATCGGTGCCCCAAAAAGTATGTAATTTTGTCAACTGTGCACACAACTAGTTAGACATCTCCCAGCCAATAACTACAAATGATCATGTGAATTTCCAAATAGAAACACATACTGTATGCATTTAATAATACATTTAGGGCTATGTCAGCAGCCACCAATGATTTGCTAATGATGTGCTATGATTTTGCCATCAATGGTTAAGATTTGATTTTCTGCCATCGATGACACACAGCCAGTAATATTTAATTTTTTTCCTTGCTCTGTAGCTTAGCTCCACCCCCTTCTCTAAATGGCCCGCTGTCCAGGTTATCACAGAGCGGGGAGGTCCATCTTTAAATAAATCTGTAGAGTATGAAGTGTACAGAAACAGGGTGATCAAACCATAACAAAACAGAACCAATGAGAATCAGAACTTAAGGAAGAAGCCAAACATCAGGTGACACATGACCCATACCTCAGGGAAGTTACCTGTGCTTGCTGAATGCCAGGGTAAGGCTGGGAAGGTGCTCGTATTTGTTGAGAAAATATAGCAGCCTGTTCTATTGTTTGACCCTGTACACAAAACATAAAACAAAAAATATTAGGTAGATTTTAACTGAATGTCATCGTTTTACAACTACTGAGCACAATGTTGAAGATTTGTTTGGGCAACTTCAAAGCTTGTTTGTGGGTTGGTTGGCCTAGATTACCTACAGAAATAAATGGGGTCAGCCCCAGCTATTATGAGAACCCTGCTGCTACCACAGTGGTGGCTGCTCACTTACAGAGACCGGCCAACAGTGTGCTGCACTGCGCTCAGGATGAATGGGGAGATTTATCACTTCAATCAACTCCAAATTGTCATTTCTCAAAAACAGCCTGTAAAATGGAAGTCAAAGGCTGATTGGCTGGTACTTTATCTCTCTCCATTTTTTCATACATCTGTTTTTCATACATCTGCTTCGTCAGCAACTTTTAATTGTCACTATTTTATTAACCTAGGAATGCATGAGCTTTATTCAGAATCAGAAACATCTGCAATTACAAATTACAATTTCAAAACATTTACATATTTGTGAACAAAGTCGTATACACAAATCTCAAGTTGTGACTTCCTCACTGTGTCTTCAACCCACTCCTCTTGTGTAAGGTTCCCATACACGATGCAATGAACTCTGTGCTTTAAAGGTGGCCATACACTTGCCGATCCGGCCGTGCGTTTTGAGCTTAGATAGCATCGCATCACATGCCTTGTGCATGCAATGCGATGCAATAAAAAGCAAGTACAAAAAGTATGTGCAGCACATACTTTTTGTACTGTGCTATGAGATGCCGCTGGAGCGCGCATCTCAAAGCACACATCGTGGCGCCGAAATCGGCACGTCTATGGGCACCTTTAGCACTAGATTGCAAAGCATCTAGTACAAAAAGCATACAATGTGCTACAGCACCATGCATTTTGTACTAGATATGATGCAATCTAGTACTAAAAGCACGGGCTGCACATACTTTATGTGCTGTGCGATGGGATGTGCACGGGAGCGCGCATCTCATCACACTGCCCTATCGCACCATGTATGGGCACCTACACCCAATTGAGATTAGACTGTATTGAAATTAGAAGTACAGATAGGGCAGGCCTTATGCTTGCTGGCGAATCGCCAGCAGCATGCTGCTGGCGATCCGCCAGCAACACGGCGCGCCATCTGACTGAGACGCGCGTGCGTCCCCCACGCACGTGCGTCTCAGTATCCGGGCGGCCGGCGGGCGAGGCGGACGCAATACTGTCCGCCTCCCGCTCAAGGGGGGCTGGGGGGACCCGAGGAGGCTGTGGGGGGGTGCACCTCGTGCGCGCGCGTCCCCTTCCGACACACAGATGGCGCGGGAGCAGGGAATGGCGTCGCCATCCCCTGCAAAGATGAGCCCGGCCCCATCTGTACTGTATGCTGTCTAAGTGAATTTGCATGATGTGAAAAATAACATAATGAAATTACATAACAAATAATGATATTGATTCTATCTATCTATCTACAGTATCGAACGACAGGCAAAACACATTCGATTTGCACTACAGATGGAGGCGGGCTCCCTCTTGCTAGCGAATCGCCAGATTGTCTCCGCTGGCGATCCGCCAGCGGCGAGGCACTCCATCTGACTGAGACACGCGTACGTCTCACACGCACGCGCATCTCAGTTTCCGGGCGACGGGAACCCTGTCCGGCGGGTTCATGCGCGCGTGTCCCCTTTCGCAGATCAGATGGTGGCTGGCGGGGGATGGCGGCTGGCGATTCTGCCGCCATCCCCTGCAAAGACCAGGCCGGCTCCATCTGTATATAGTACAGATCTGTACAATATTGTTTTGTCTGCACAGTCTATTTTTCTATTTGATTTAGCTGCCGCGGGGCTGCGCATCAGTATCGAATCGGCATTGAATGCAGCTGAAAAATGATGTCCATTCAATTTTGAATATTTTATCGAAAAATCGACCAAATCGAACCGTGTGTATGGGGCATAACACTAATGTGTGTAATTTTTATGTTAATTGTTTTGAGCAATAGAGAAGGAACCTCCACAAAAGTTGGGTACCATGCCAGGGGCTGCATGCTTAAATGCATTGATCAATACATGAACTAAAACTACATTTATTAGGTAATATTTATAACGATTTATAACATGTGCAGGCTTCCACATCTCCAGTTTAGTCTCTATTTCTGTAAAACAAGTATAGTGTAGTATCACTTCTTAAGTTCTGTTGCACCAGTTAAGAATTTTCTATCTGATCTCTCAATGAGGAAGATTGGGAGAACATCTTTAGATCCTGTTTCAAGATATCTCGTTGTATAAATCATTCTGAAATGTTCTTCAAGCTTATCCATAGGGCCTACTTCACCCCAGCCAGGTTGCATAAAATTTGACCATCGTCCCCTAACTCCTGTTGGAGAAAATGTGGTAACATTGGGGATATTTTCCACATCTTTTGGGCGTGCCCACTCCTGCGACCTCTCTGGGGGGGAAGTATTTCAGTTAATGAGTTTAATATTAAACCAACCCATTCTCCCTGACCCTGCTCCATATTTTCCCAATACATTTCTCAGCGGCTGACAGGTATATTTTGGGACATGTCCTTATAGCCACCAAGACTATTATTGCTAAACTGTGGAAATCTGATATTCTACCATCCATAGAGGCTATCCGGAATAAGGTACAAAGCCATTTTATCTACGAGACTGCTGATGCCAAGCATTCTTCTACCCCAAACGTAATAGTTATGAAATGGCTAAGCTGGTCGCTTTATAATGAAAAAATGGGCCGCTCGACTATACACAACAGACCTCCTGATTTATCTGCACTAAGTTCTCAATAGACAAATGCTATTCTGTATTGTGAAGATTTAGGGCCAGATTCTCTAAGCTTCAAAAGTGATCAAATTGAGAGTGATAAACAGCCAGCCAATCAGCTCCTGCCTGACATTTTTTTAAAACACAATGGGCAGTATTCAATGAGAACTTTGACGATGTGCAGCGAATCCTGTTTAGGATTCGCTGCACACTCGCCACTGCCCGCCGCGTTCCGGAGCCTTGCCGGCTCCAGTATTCAACGAGTCAGGGGCTCACTGCCCCTGACCGGCGATGCCGCAGGGAGCCTGAGGACGGTGGCAGGCAGGGAGATGGAAGTCTCCCTGCCAGCCCCAGAACGTTTGTGGGGGGGAGGTGGGCTCCCCGGGAGCCAGGCAGCACAGGCTGCCCCCCGGGATAGCCAACAGGGGACCGGGTATTCACTACACACGATCGTGCATATGTAATGATCGGGTGCAGTGAATATATGAATATCTAATGAGCGGCTCGACTCCCGGCCCCTTGCTGGCTGCTGTGTAAAAAAAAAAAAAAAAACATGAATAAAAATAGCATGCCCCTCCTCAGAATAAAATTCCTGATTTTTTAAAACCAAATGTAAAAAACAAAACACTTTATTTTAAAAGTTCACATTCCACTAGCGATTGCTACTCGGTGAATCGTGGCGATAAAAACCTTGAAATGTATTCGCCATCTGGTCATTGAATAGGGTCATTCACCGTTTTAGTAAAAAAAAAACGCACAAAATAGCACAAAATCACCATAAAACATGGCGAATCAGCCTCATTGAATACTGCCCAATCTGTCACGTGGCAGGTAGGAGCTGATTGGCTGGCTGTTTATCACTGTCCATTTTATCACTTTTAAATGCTTAGAGAATCTAGCACAATAATAGATAGAAAAATCTTTTTTTTTTTACATTAAATTTTTATTGTGAAGGGAGGGTGGGGGACCAAAGAAAACAGTAAATGGTAAATAATAATTGACTCACAAATCACATCAGATCAGAATAATGCACTAAAAGTACAGTCTGCATCTGTATAAAACAACGGCTAGATTCTCTAAGCTTCAAAAGTGATAAAATGGAGAGTGATAAACAGCCAGCCAATAAGCTCCTACCTGCCATGTGACCGATTGTGTTTGAAAAATGTCAGAAAGGAGCTGATTGGCTGGCTGTTTATCACTCTCAATTTTATCACTTTTGAAGCTTAGAGAATCTAGCCCAGTGTATATGCTGCACATACTTTTTGTACTAGATCTCATCTCATAGCATTGCAAAACATATGTGATGCGATCTAGTTCAAATTGCAAGCAATAATTGTACTGTGTATTGGCACCTTTAGTTAGAGGCATTTTGGTGGCCATTTTAGTCACGCTCTCCATTTTCATGTTTATACTGTATCATGCCCTTAATGTACTCAATTTCAGACTGCACGCCCTCTGCGATCATACACAGCCAGCTTCTTGCAGCTGCACACCCATTCCAGCCATGGTCTTGACCTCTTGGGTGGACTCAAGTCAGATTTAAGATGCTACTGCCAAAATTTGTACAAGTCCTATGAGGAAAACCACAACTTGAGAGAGAAAAATGAAGAAAATGAGCTAATACTGTGTCAGTCTGACTCTGACTAAGGCCCTGTGTGAGTAAACAGGC
This sequence comes from Crinia signifera, assembly GCF_055691185.1. Lineage (NCBI taxonomy): Eukaryota > Metazoa > Chordata > Amphibia > Anura > Myobatrachidae > Crinia > Crinia signifera. The sequence goes on from NC_139219.1 coordinate 259,091,273, forward strand.
AATATATATTTAGCAAAGAGTGAGGCAAAAGCAGTTAGAAGCAGTGGCGGTTTTTACCTATGGGCTGCAGGGCTGCAGCCCCCCAGGTAAAATCTGCCACTGTCTGTGCCTAAATTGAACCAGATGCAGCCTGTGAGACTGCACTGGCTTCACTGTGACTGGCAGTAACTTCCTATTGACCTGCCAGTCACTCAAGGCAGTCCCAAAACAGGCTCTGCGCATTGCGGCAGCCACCACTGGTTAGAAGAATGCAAAATTAGACCTAATCTTCTTTTATCCACCGCCGCTATATTTCACGCTAGTATGCTCTAGCACTAACAATCCAAACTTTATAACCTACTAAAGCTAACATAAAGCTATTGTAAAATGCTGTGAACTGTGGTAGAGTTGGCAATATATATCCCAGCACAATTACACACAAGCGACATACAAGTGTCTCAATGGTGTCAGCATCGTGGGAAAGAAAACCTCTTGCAGGCTTTCCATGGTGTAGGGAAGGTTACATGTCATGTGAGGCTGATTGTAGCAGTGGACGCAGGGCTCGGGAATGCAGGACCACAACTGAGATAATACGATGGACCCGCTGCTTCAATAACTGGACAAATGAGAGCTCTGTTTATTTGTCAGCTATGTTGGTGGCAGCTAGCCCTTGCTCCCCATAGTAACATATGCTTGGCCGCACAATTTTGCTAAGAATTCCCCAAGTGGTCCTTTAGTAGAGGCGAAAGTATATCCCTCTTATTTATATTATAGCACCTACTGAGTCCTAAGTAAGTAATGGATGTATCTTTCCACCCAAACCAACCCATAGATTGTCTTTACAGATATAAAAGTGGCATAATCAGAGTTGTCAGCGGAATCTGTGTTTCCTATTTCAGGCCATGAGTCAGGCTACGAAAATATTTTACCACGTCTGAGGAAAAGACAGCATTATTTCATTACCTTCCTCACAAAACAGAGGGCTTTGTGTCCTCAATAATGAAATGTTTTTACAGTTTTTATTGCTAGACGTGACATCTGGAATATATGTCCTTGCAAATACTTCAGACATGATGTAGGTTATGGAATAATACAAACATTGGGATTGTTATTGTTTATCAAGTAGTGAAATGCAAAGGGGTCAAATCCTGTCACACATTTCTAGATGTTTGTGTAGCGTCTACTCCTGTCTTGTGCATAACCTGTAGTACTACTGGCTACAAACTATAATTAGTTGGGGTTGACAGCAGTTGAAAGGTTAGCATTAGTCCCCTGAGATGTGAAATGAAGCATGTAGCAGCAAAGCAACATTGTTTTGTTTGTAATGAAAATATGGGGAACACTGTTCTAGAAACATTAGCGTAGCAGGGAAGTCACAGTATTCAAGAAACATGTAAATGTATTAATCTATAATGAATCAAAATGGGAAATATTACTGAGGTAAAATAAACACTTAGGGGGTAAATTTACTAAAGCTTCTAAAAATTCAAAATAGGTGATAATGCCCATATCACCCAATCAGATTTTGTCTGATAAGCAGCTAGCCAATCAGCTCTTAACTGCCATGTTACAGGCTGGGTTTGAAAAATTAAAGGTAGGAGCTGATTGGCTGGTTGTTTATCACTCTCCACTTTATCACTTTCTGAAGCTTGAGACATCTGGCCTAGGGTGGCCAATCTGGGATTTGACTCCAAAATGGACTATCCAATTCCGGGATTTCAGGATTGCACAATCTATTGCCGGACAGCGTCTGAGTACCTGCTCAGACGCTGCCCGGCTGTTCCCGACCCAGCGTGAGGCCGGGAGAGGTCGGGAGGTGAGTGGGCTGTGTCCTCTGTCACTCACTGTCGGGCGGATTCCGGCGTCACTGGGTGCCGTGGCGGCGAGCGGGTTCCAGCTTCTGACACTGGAGAGGTCGGGCGCTGAGCGAGTTGTAGCGCTGGGTCACGCTGAGCAGGCCTCAGCACTGCACCTCCAGTGCCGGAACCCGCGCGCGGCGCCTGACCTCTCACTCACCTACACAGCAATCACCTTCATCCAGGGTCACAGCCACCACCTGTGCCACTCAACCGCAGTATGTCTCCACTAAAGTAAGGGGGACAGGGGCGGTTTTCTTTTACGGATGCCAATCCTGGGATCCCAGGAATCCCGGGATTGAGTATTTTTCAATCCCGATTCCCGGGATTGAAAAAATGCCCCGGGATTGGCATCCCTAATCTGGCCCCATGTCTCTATTGTAACCTAGAAAATGATAGACATAATCTGATTATTTGCTATTTGCAACATCAACTTTTAATTTTTAGAAGTTTTAGTACATTTTTGTATGTAATATAGGACACCACCACTAATGTAGTGCATATATATTTGCTCTAGTTAGGTAAATTTACTGGACCAAATGGTATGCTCATAATCTGCATGTGAGTTATTTCATGCAAACACATATACAATATGCCCTCACAGACTTATAGATTTGTACCTAAAGGCACCAAGACACAAGCCAGGAACTTGGCAGGACAATACAGAGAAGTATGCCTGAGCACACACGGAGGGGCCAGAACCCACACATCAGCCCACTCAATATTATCACTAAAAACATCTTAACGCACAGCTGGAAAACGTTTTTAGTGCATCTCTCATTATTATCTTTGCTTTGAATTCTTACAGAAATCTTGCAGAAAATTAGGTTTACAAGAAACTGTTATTTAGGATACACAAACAAGTTACTCACATAAAATAAATGTAATACATATGTATACCCCTAAACATTACCACATGTTACCCTATATAAGTCAATTTATAATGAAGACAGTGATGGAATGGTGGTAAAACATTTCTATGATCATTTGAAGTTCTATTTGTCATATGCCTTATTATGGTAGTGAAATGCGTATTTGTCTCTGTGATTCCCATTATTTTATCATTGTTGGCTCATGCATGGAAGCCGAATACATTTGCTTCCAGTTCCACTGATTAAACCAAACTAACAAAAATATTTTGACATTCTGTTAAAAAGGTATGACTTGAAAGAGATAATTAGTTGCAACAATAACTTTTATTTTTTTCTGATAATATCAAGGAGGCGCTAACAGTACAGATATAGATAGCAATGGTGTCAAAACAATGCTACAAAAATAGGATTAGTCAAAAGTCATAGCATCAGCTTTTGCCGCTGATATTGGTGTTATCGCTGATGGTAACTCCTTATACGAGAATAATCACCCAAGAAGAGTCATTTCCATTTTTTTCTGTTAATAGGACTAACGGCGAGATGTACTAAGCTTAAAAAAATATAAAATGAAGTGACAAATCACCAGCCAATCAGCCCCTAACTGTCATCTTCTAAACCAAATCTGTAAAATGTCAGTTATGAACTGATTGACTGGTACTTTATCACTCTTCGTTGTATCAGTTTTCAAGCTTCGTACATCTGGCCTTTAATGTACTTTGATATTAAAACTGGAATCTGTTACATGTTTATAATACAGCAGTTATGTAAGAGCTGCTTTAAACACATTAATGTCCGAGTTGTGATGTCATATCAGTGATAATTAGGAATACTTATATAGTGTAATCTTTGAAATAAATACAGATGTGCGCTGACCCTTGTGTTTTTTTGTTTTTGTTTTGTTTTTCTGTTTTGGAAAGCCAGTCTCAAGTGTTTTGTACTGGATTCATTTTTGGATTTTAAAAAAATTGATAAAAACAGCTACAATCATGTACAGTTGTGTCCTCCCTCATCCTTAATGGATTCTGCCATTCACAGCAATGTGATTATGAAAATATTGCACGGCAGGTGTATAAAAAGGGATTTTTGTAAGAACTTACCGTTCGAATCCCTTTCTCTGATATGGTCCTGGTGACACAGCTCAACATTGGGATGTAGGAGGGTCCGTATCCTAAAGCTTTTGGAGGGTAGGCTCCTCCCTTCTGCATCCCAGACTCCTCAGTTCAATCTTTCAAAGCCACTGGAATACATTAACTCCGTACAAACGCCTGCACATATTATATGCACAATTTCAAAAATAACTTTTCAACCATATATAACATGAAACATCATGAACACTGGCATACTTACTGAGCGTAAGGGAGGGATCGCTGTGTCACCAGGACCATATCAGAGAAAGGGATTTGAACGGTAAGTTCTTACAAAAATCCCTTTTCTTCTTTCAATGGTCCTGGTGACACAGCTCAACATTGGGACGTTCCAGAGCCGGTCCTTTGGGTGGGTACGCTCAGGTCTGCAGCTCTCATCACTGCTTGCCCGAATGATGCGTCCGCCGACGCGAACTCATGGAACCTATAGAATTTGGCAAAAGTGTGAACAGATGACCAAGTGGCGGCCCTGCAAACCTGCTCAGCTGTGGCCCCATGTCGAACCGCCCAAGAGGTGGCGACCGACCTGGTGGTATGCGCATTAATCCTGGCCGGCACAGGCCTACCAACCTTAGTATATGCAAAGGCAATAACAGAACGCAACCACCTAGCAATGGTCTGCTTAGAAGCAGGCCAACCAATCTTGTGCACATCATACAAGACTAGCAAAGTGTCAGTCTTCCTGACACCCTTCACCCTGTCCACATAAATGCGCAAGGCGCGCACAACATCCAAATTCCTCAATTTGTCCCTTTTTCTTGAACCCTCTGGGGGTTGAAACATAGGCAGAACTATCTCCTGATTTAGATGAAAAGCAGAGACTACTTTTGGCAAAAATTGGGGTACTGTTCGAAGAACAGCCCTGTCATCATGAAAAATAAGAAAAGGAGACTTGCATGACAACGCTCCCAATTCTGATACTCTCTTTGCTGACGCAACAGCCTACAAAAATACAAGCTTCCAAGTAAGGAACTTAAGGTCAGCCGACCTTAGTGGCTCAAAAGGTGCCTTTTGAAGACACTCCAGTACCAGCGATAAATCCCATGGAGCCACTGGTTGCTTGTAGGGGGGTTTCAATCGTGAAACCCCTTGCAGGAAAGTTTGCACCTCAGGTAGCAAAGCTATCCTTTTCTGGAAATAAATCGACAAGACCGATATCTGTACCTTGAGTGACTGAAGGCTTAACCCAGACGAGAAGCCATCCTGTAAAAACTCCAGCAATTTAGAAAGTCGAAATCGCGATGTTTGCGACTTCTGCCTTTCACACCACCTAATATAGGTCTTCCAGACCCTATAATAGTTAGCCGAAGACACTGACTTCCTAGCTTTAACCATGGTGTTCTTCAAGATGGTGGTCTCAATAGCCAAGCCGTCAAATTTAGCCGAGCTGAATCCAGGTGTAAGAACGGCCCTTGGCTTAACAGGTCTGGCCTTAGAGGTAGACGCCACGAGTCCACAGACAATCTCTGAAGCCTCGAGTACCAGGACCCTCCTTGGCCAATCTTTGGCCACTAGAATCACCGGAATTCCTTGGGACTGGACTCTTTTTAATACCCTCGCCAGCATTGGAAACGGCGGGAAGACATAAAGCAGATTCCCCTCCCAGGGGATAGTCATTGCATCCACTGCTTCGGCTCGTGGATCTCTCGTCCTGGCATAGAACCTGGGCACCTGATGATTGAACCTTGATGCCATCAGGTCCACATCTGGAGTTCCCCACTTCAATATAAGCTGAAGAAATACCTGTGGGTTCAATCTCCATTCCCCCTCCAGCAGCTCATCCCTGCTCAGGAAACCGGCTTCGATATTCTCCACCCCTGGGATGAATATCGCTGACAACGCTGGAACATTCAGCTCCGCCCACAAGAAAATCCGGGAAACCTCCCACATGGCCAGCTTGCTGCGTGTGCCTCCCTGGTGATTTAGGTATGCCACAGCCGTGGCGTTGTTGGCCTGAATCCTCAAAGGAAGGCAGTTCCAGGATGTTGATCGGCAAGGCAGACTCCTCCGAGGTCCATAAGCCCTGAAGGCGTAGGTCAAAAACCACCGCCCCCCAGCCCCTGAGACTGGCGTCGGTAGTCACTACCAGCCAGTCCCAGGACTGCAGAGACCGACCCCACTGAAGGGAATCCACCTGCATCCACCATTGCAGAGAAGACCGTGTCTCTGGAGACAACACTATGTGCTCTGACTTCATGGTGTGAGTATTTCCTGACCAAGACGTCAGAATGTCCCACTGAAACACTCGAGAGTGGAACCTGGCAAACTGTAGCGTCTCGAAAGTCGCCACCATTTTCCCCAACAGTTTGAGACACCTCCAAACCGATGGACTCTGAGGCCCCAGGATCTCCCGCACTAAGGTGGCTATGTCCCTGGCCTTTGTTTCTGGCAGAAATACCCGATGTAGATGGGTATCCAGGACAACCCCCAGGAACTGGATTCTCTGTGATGGCACAAGCTGAGACTTTTGTAAGTTTAAAAGCCATCCGTGAGTCTGCAAAAAACTGATGGCCTCTGCCAAGTGACTCTGCAACTTCGCCGCCGACTCTGCTTTGAACAGCAGGTCGTCTAAATACGGAATCACCGTGATCCCTTTCAGACGGAGAGCAGCCGCCATTACAGACATAATTTTGGTGAATACCCTTGTCGCTGTGGCCAGACCGAAGGGCAACGCCTGAAATTGCAAATGGAGATATGCGTCCTGAACATCCATGGACGCCAAAAATTCTACCTGGTCCAAGCTTAGCAGCACAGATCATAGAGATTCCATCTTGAAATGGTCTACCCACAGATGGAGATTCAAAGACTTTAGATTTAAGATTGGTCTGAAAGACCCGTCTGGCTTGGGCACCAAAAACAGTGTGGAATAAAAGCCTTTTTTCCACTCCACTCGAGGGACCAGGATCACCACACCCTTCTCTAAGAGAGATTGAGCCGCCCCCAAAAGAGCAGCCGGGAGCCGAGACTCCTTTGGTAGTGGTGTAGGAATGAATCTTCTCGGAGGAAGACCTTTGAAAGGAATTCTGTAACCCTGGGATATAGGGGGAAATTTACCAATATGAAAAACCTAGTTTTTCGTATTGGTAGTTTCCCTACGACTGCATACGACTGTTTAAGTCGTATGCAAAGTCGTGTTCCGGAGGATCAGTTACAAAGCAGTCATATACGACTGCTTTGTAACCCTCCGATGGTGTAATGATTCGTATTAGCGGCCGTATATACGGCCGCTAATACGAATTATTTCTAGCAGTCTGCACGGATCAGTCAGATCCGTGCAGGCTGCAAGGTGTAAAAAAAAATAGAAAAAATAAATAAATAAAAAAAAAACCGGCGTGGGGTCCCCCCCACAGCCGAAACCAGCACCAGGCTGAAGGAGCCGGGGCCGGTAATTAAAAATCAGGGAACCCGACAAATAGGGGTTCCCCGATTTTTAACAACCAGCCCCAGGCTCCAGGTCCAGGGCTGGTTCCCAAAATACGGGGGACAAAATGAGTAGGGGTCCCCCGTATTTTAAGAACCAGCCCCAGGCACAACCAGCCGGCAGGGTAATGTCACAGCCGGGGGACACTTATAATATAAGGTCCCGCGGCCAAAACATTCTCCCTACCGACCAGTCAGCCTGGCCAGGGGCCCTGGGGGAGTGGGGACCCCCCCAATGAAGGGGTCCCCCCCCTCCAGGACTTACCTGACCAGGCTGAAGCCTGGTGCTGTCCTCGATGCCCCTGGGCGGTGGGCATCGAGCTGATAAATGTAGTAAAAAAAAGATGAACCTATTGTTTTTTACTGTGGCACTACAAGTGCCAGCAAGCCTCCCCAGCAAGCTGGGACTTGGAGAACCACAAGTCCCAGCCTGCTGGGCATTAAAGGGCCCGCTGGCACTTGTAGTTCTACAGTTAAAAAAATAGTGCACAAAACACACTGACACACTTTTAAAATAAAACTTTATTACACACAAAGCCCACACATACTAATACTTACCTATCTTCTTCCCATAGGTCGCCCTGGTCCTGTGTCGGCGTCTTCTGGTCCTGTGTCGTCTTCTTCCTCCATGTCGACGTCGCTGTCGGCGATGGTGTCCCCGTCCGGATCCGACGAAATCCATTTGGGAAGCTGTGGAAGGAAACCATACTCACCTGTCCCAGCGCGACGTAGTCCAGGTAAGGGTCTTTGCAAAAAAACAAACCGACACCCCGAAACCAGACCGGACTGACGGAGACGCACGTGTGTTTGTTTACATCGTGCGGCTCCGCCTCCCGAATGCCGCTATTGGCCGCCTTGCGGCCTAGCGGCTCCTGATTGGCCGCTAGGCCGCAAGGCGGCCAATAGCGGCATTCGGGAGGCGGAGCCGCACGATGTAAACACCGTGCGTCTCCGTCAGTCCGGTCTGGTTTCGGGGTGTCGGTTTGTTTTTTTGCAAAGACCCTTACCTGGACTACGTCGCGCTGGGACAGGTGAGTATGGTTTCCTTCCACAGCTTCCCAAATGGATTTCGTCGGATCCGGACGGGGACACCATCGCCGACAGCGACGTCGACATGGAGGAAGAAGACGACACAGGACCAGAAGACGCCGACACAGGACCAGGGCGACCTATGGGAAGAAGATAGGTAAGTATTAGTATGTGTGGGCTTTGTGTGTAATAAAGTTTTATTTTAAAAGTGTGTCAGTGTGTTTTGTGCACTATTTTTTTAACTGTAGAACTACAAGTGCCAGCGGGCCCTTTAATGCCCAGCAGGCTGGGACTTGTGGTTCTCCAAGTCCCAGCTTGCTGGGGAGGCTTGCTGGCACTTGTAGTGCCACAGTAAAAAACAATAGGTTCATCTTTTTTTTACTACATTTATCAGCTCGATGCCCACCGCCCAGGGGCATCGAGGACAGCACCAGGCTTCAGCCTGGTCAGGTAAGTCCTGGAGGGGGGGGACCCCTTCATTGGGGGGGTCCCCACTCCCCCAGGGCCCCTGGCCAGGCTGACTGGTCGGTAGGGAGAATGTTTTGGCCGCGGGACCTTATATTATAAGTGTCCCCCGGCTGTGACATTACCCTGCCGGCTGGTTGTGCCTGGGGCTGGTTCTTAAAATACGGGGGACCCCTACTCATTTTTTCCCCCGTATTTTGGGAACCAGCCCCGGACCTGGAGCCTGGGGCTGGTTGTTAAAAATCGGGGAACCCCTATTTGTCGGGTTCCCTGATTTTTAATTACCGGCCCCGGCTCCTTCAGCCTGGTGCTGGTTTCGGCTGTGGGGGGGACCCCACGCCGTTTTTTTTTTTTATTTATTTATTTTTCTATTTTTTTACACTGTAGCCTGCACGGATCTGACTGATCCGTGCAGGCTAAAACGCAAATAGAACAGGAAAATGGTGTTCTATTTTCCTGTCGTATTTGCGTGGGTGTTTCACACCACTAAGCAGCCGTATTGTCAGTACGGCTGCTTAGTAAATCAGAAACCACCATTCTTTTGAATGGTGATTTCTGTCGTATCCTATCGATGGTGTAGGGCATTCGTATTTGTAACTACAAATACGAATGTTCCATCTTTAGGACTACGAATTGTTGTATTTTTGGGATTGTAAATCCCGAAAATACAAATTCGTAAAAAAAAGGTGTATTTCTCCCTACGAATACACCTTTTTTCTACGAATCCATTTTGGTAAATGTCCCCCAGAATGTCCAACACCCAAGGATCCCGGCCCAACAATGCCCAAGTGTCCCTGAACCATCTCAGACGCCCCCCCACTCTGACCACCGTCGGGATAATTCCCGGGTAGTCATGCTGAGGGCTTGTCCTCACCTTTGGTGCTTGGTTTCTTATTATAGGAACCAAACTTTGACTTAGGGGCCTTGCCCCTGGAGGACTGAAATTTTCCCCTAAAGGACTGTCCACGAAAGGACGCACCCCCTCTAACGGGGAGAGCCGAAAGGACGGCCTAAAAGCAGAAAACCTTGAGGCCTGTTTTGCTGCAGGAGCCGGCAGGAAGGTACTTTTGCCTCCTGTGGCCTGCTTAATAATCTCTTCCAGCTCTGAACCAAACAACAGCTTTCCTTTAAAAGCTAAAGCTTCTAAGGCCTTTTTAGATTCATTATCCGCTTCCCAGGCCTAAGCCACAGCACTCTCCTGGCATTGACGGACACTGTGGAAACTCTGGAAGCCATTTTGAGAGCTTCCTCCTCAGCCTCAAGCACATACTCCGCCGCTGCTTTAAGCTTCTCAGCAAGCAGCAACACACATGGGTCAGCATGTAAAATTGTACACAGGTCATTGGCCCACACAATCATGGCCGTAGAGACCCAGGCTGATGCTATAAGATGGCGTACCGTGAAGCCTACCCCCTCAAATATTGCCTTGAGGTTACCTTCCAGCTTTTTGTCTATGGGGTCCTTAAATGCTGCCCCCCCCTGGACAGGTAGCACTGTGGCTTTAGAAAGCCGAGCCACAGAAGCATCCACCACCGGAACTTTTTCCCAGAGGTCTACATGAGCCTCAGGCATGGGGTATAGACTTAAGAATCTCTTAGGCATCTGCAGCCTTTTATCGGGCGTTTTCCAAGCCCCTTCCAATAGATCCTGTAAACCTTCATCCGCAGGGAAGGTAACAGTCTCCTTTCACTGCCGTTTAAAAACACCCTTTGCAGGAGTTTTATCCTCCACAGACAAATTCAAAGCCTGCTTAACAGCAGTAATCAAGTCCTCCACCCCTGAGGCTGAGGACTCTTCAGAATCATCACCCTGATCCCAGGGAATGTCTGTGTACTCTCCCTCCTCATTAGCAACAAGCAATAGCACTGACCATTTAGGGGTCCCCACCGTATCACCATCAAATCTGTCTAACAAATCATTAAACCTGCTGATCCCCTTAGCAGTATCCTGCATGACCTGTAAGAAGCCAGGATCTGCCTTAGTCAGAGGCAAGGAGCCAGAGGACTGCTGAGATGATGACATAGGTCTCGGGGAAGCTACCAACACATCACTCTGTTTGTCCAGCAATTGCACTAAGGCATTAACAGACCTGCCCAGGGCACTGGCCCACGCAGGTTCCGATTGCTCTACCCTCTGGGGTTCACTCCCCATGGGTCTCACAGCAGCGCAAGCAATACACAAGCCCTCCTTGGCCATATGCTCAGGGACAAAATTCAGTGTACAAACACTGCAAGCGCTCAATGCATTAAGGGCTCCCTCCCCCAAAGCCTCAGACTGTTGCTCAGACATGATGTTCTACAAATAACACAGTCACAGCGCACACTATACAGGCGTTTTATACAGAGCCAATGTACTCAGTCACTTATCTGTCTGAAGCGTTCACAGTGGGGAAAACGATGCCCAGGAAATCCAATCACTCTGCCAGGATCTGTCAGCCAGCTCAGCTCTGCTGCAAGCATTCCGAATGGCGCCAAAACAGAGTGAGGGAAGAGACCAAGTCCCTGCTGCTGCGGGGTCCGTGGCTTTTGGCACCAACCACCCCCAGACAGCCGCTCCCACTGCAGGATCTCCAAGTTCCAGTGCCTCCCCCTCTGCTGGGGACCACTTGGAACATGCCTGTAACACACTGCTGTTCTCTCATATAGGAGCTTAGTGTGTAAGCTCCGCAGAAAATGGCCGCCGCCATCACGGAGCGCCTGTCCCCCATGATCCCCACCTAGCGTGAAGCCGGTTTCAGAGCGCTCCGGAGCCCAGGCAGCTTCTTAATAGAAGCTGTAAGCGCTGCACAGCGAGACCAGACAGTGTCTCCCCTGTGCACAGCGAGCTGACAGGACGCGCTTCTGTCAGCTCCTGCTGCGCTGTCAGTGTGAGGATTCAGTGAGAATCCTCACACTGTGCCTACCTAGCTAGTGTAAAAGTTAATAAAATAAAAAACTCCTAACTAACTCTAATCCTTCGGCTGCTCCGGCAGCCCTTTAGAATAGCACCTACTCCAGTGGGCACCTAACACGAACTGAGGAGTCTAGGATGCAGAAGGGAGGAGCCTACCCTCCAAAAGCTTTAGGATAGGTGCCTGGCTCCTACGGACCCTCCTACATCCCAATGTTGAGCTGTGTCACCAGGACCATTGAAAGAGAAATAAATAATAGGAATACTTTGGTGCACACAGGCCTACGACTATTCGCTTCTGGGCATGAATATTCGCTGCCACAATGCGTACGAACATGCAAACGCATCACAGCAAGGATTAGGGAGGACATAACTGTAATTTCGATCTAATATTTATTTACAGATTACTATATACTCGATATATATCGACTTAAGCAAATTTGAGTCCCAATGTTTCCCAATAATATTTTAGGCGATAATATTAATAATCATAATAATAATAATAATAATACTAAAAATAAAGATGATAATGTAATATATTTTCATAAGTCTCTGCATGCAGGGACTGTTCACAAGAGCACATTTCCTGAAGGTGACAATGCTCTCAGGATTATTTCTGATCTGTATTGAACATATCGTTTTTACACTCATTTTTACCCATTTATCATTCCGATAGCTCCATCGATTTTTTGGATGTTCGTATTTCCTTGGTTGTCTTAGCACTTCACTATTTGTTAAACCTATGGACAGAAACATGATTTTGTCCCCAGCCAGCATTCATACTTTTTCTGTGGCCAAAGGGCTACCTTATTCCCAAGTGCTGTGGGTTAGGCGCATCTGCAGCAATAATGATGAGCTCCGTAGACAACTTGATGATATGATCAATACATTTTTAGTGAGAGGATACAATCATCAGGAATTGATAGCCACTAAAAATAAAGTTTTGGCTATACCCAGATCTAAAACTTTGAGGAATAAAAACAAAAACAAGAAAAAGAACGACAATCAAATCTTTTGGCCCAATAGGTTTGATAATGGAAGCAAGCTTGCTCATATGGCAGTACAATCATATTGGCCAACCATTTCGTCCAACAAGGATTTGCCGGGTTTATCAAATAAAAAATTGGTGACTAGTTATTCCAGGGGTCGTAATCTCAGCGACTTCCTGGTCCATAATGACCAATTTTGAAAAGCAATCTGTCACCACTTTTTTAGGTACTCCCAAAATTGGGTGCGTAAAATGTACAGGATGCGTCACCTGTAGCTATATGTGGACAGGTGACTGCATCAAACATCTGCTTAATAAGAAGCTTTTTTCCCATTAAACATGTAGATTAACCTGTTCAACTAAATTTGTCATATATGTAGTAGATTGCCCTTGCGGCAAATATTACATTGGCAAAACTGATTGCTCCATTAAAGTGTGTATGGTGCAGCACAGGCAAGCCATTTGTGCAGTGGTCCTTAAGTGCAGCAGTGAGCAGCCCATGGCACGGCATTATGATGTGATGGGGCATTCTCCTACCGCCTTAAAGCACATCATTGTAGATCATATACCTCCATTGAGTAGAGGGGGAAACAGGTCAAGAATGTTATTACAGCGGGAGGCGTAATGGATTTTTTGATTAGATGCATTGAGTCCGGTTGGTCTCAACGAGATGTTGGGACTTAGCTGTTTTCTTTAGATTTTGTTTTCATATTATAAATGTCAGCTCCATCTGTTCATTTACATTATTGGTATAGTTTATATATGTATTTTATGTATGGTTTATATAATGTTTGTTTGCATTGACAGCTACATAAAGTTATTTTAAACTGGTGATGGGCACTGGGTGACGCCATCAAGTACAGCCGTGCGGCCACACGGCTTGAATGGATGGCGTGGTGATGATGTGCACATAAATGTTCAGTACTGTTTTGTATTCTCTGCCCTGATGAAAATGAGTAAGGTTTATTGAAATGTTGGCATAACTGCAGAGCGTTCCTGAGTCATTTATTTGGAGCTGAGTGCCGCCATGTATCGCTGCTATCGAGGGGTAGTGTTACTCCTGTCCAATACGAAGGGCAACGGACAAAGTTTCTCCCTATCATAGTGAGTGCCAGGACTAAGCAACAGTATGTATATATATATATATATATATATATATATATATAATAGATGGAAGACATAATGGTGTGGGCATGTGGGTAGTACTATTACTAATACCATGTATTCAATGCTCAGGTAACAGTTTATAGTATGTACTTCTCAGAACACCCTAAAAACTGCTTGTGGCACAGAACTGGGTGAGAGGATATTCCTTTCATGACATCACATAACGTGGTGATTTCACTCTTTAGCAAAACCCTTCCTCTATTTCCTATAGAAAATTGATCAGGTGACTTGAAAAGTCTTCTGGATGGATTTGCCACAATTAGATGAATGGCTACAGACTTTGATATAACCTTAAAGTGTAATGCAAATATCTCCTCTTGTGAAAATACAAAAGAAAACTCCACAAAACAAGAGATGTCTTGACAGAAATGAGCAGATCTATGTACATCACTTCCTACAAACAGCGTATTAGTTCTGGACTGTCATAATGACATCTGTGCAAACACTGCTAGTTAGTAGCTCTCTTGTGTCCCATTTGTCAGTGACGTGGAGAAAGCACACAACACAGAGAGAAGAGATTAAGTAAAACATGTGGCCTTACTTCTCTATGTAGGAGAACAGTCCAGATGCCAGGCCTCACTATGAGGCACTAGAACGGAGGCAAAGCATGACTAATATGATGGTGAAAGGAATATTGATGGTGGCGGACGTCACACATGTACCTGCTGAATTGTTCTTGCTTGGATGTGCTGTCGGAGGATCCTCTGCTGTTGCTGCTGCTGCAGTAGCTTCAGTTGCAGTAGTTGCTGCTGGGAGTTTATTGCGTGCATGGGAGGTGGCTGCATTATGGTGGCTGAGCGTCTTTGCAGCATGTTTGACAGGGCTTGTTTTGTGTTTGTAGGAACAAAAGTGCCAGCAGGGTCGAGTCTGGAAGCACCTAAGGGAGTAATGTGAACATTCATGTAATTACACTAAAGGACCTATGTACAACTGAAAAATATTAGCAGAAATAAATAAACACTAAAAGTATGCATTAGACTTGTGTATAATATGTCACATAAAGAGACCATCTGTGTCCAGCAGCGGGCCATGATTGTCACTATTCGTACCCTAATCTCTTTAATATTTACATTGCATTCTGACTATTAAACCATGAATAACTTAATCTTTTAGTTTAAAATTATTTGGTAGCATATTAGTATATATAAAAAACTTTATTTTATGGGTCTTAAATTACATATTAAAAAATAAAACTGTAATTAAACATATACTGTACATACTTCCCCTGATTAGCACAACCTATTATTACTGTAATATATTTATTATACTAAAGATAAGTTGTCTAGTTCTCTTGAAATGTGCAATACTAAGGGGCCTTTTTATCATTAAATATTTAAGGGATATTCCCCAAATAGAGACTCCCTCTCAGTCAGCCCCCAGTGACGCATGCTCCAGTTGGAAGCATTGGCTCCCTGGCATCTGAAACAGGAAGCAGTGTGATAGTGTTCTGCTTTCACACCACTTCCAGCTCTACACCAAGATGGGCTCTTATTGGTGTCCATTTCCTGGCAACAGGATTTTAGTACATCTGCATTAAAATATACGTTCTTACATTGCAAATTTAGGCAAAAATATTTATCATAGTCATCTAAAAAATGTGGATTGTGATAAATATGCCCCTAAACATCATCATTTTATCTGACACAGTAATAGTAAAAAAAATGTGGAACTGTGTCATAGAAACGTAGAATCTGATAGCAGATAAGAACCACATGGCCCATTTGAACTGCCCTTTTTTATCCTTTTGGTATCATCGTAAACCTTTTTGATTCTTAGTTCTTTGCGAGAATATTTATATGCCTATCCCATGCATGTTTCAGTTTCTGTATTGTCTAAGCATTTACCACCTCTGATGGGAGGATATTCCACTTATCCGCTATTTTTTCTGTAAAGTAATTTCTTCCTAAATTTCGCCTTAACCTACAGTACCTCCCTTCATTTTCAGTCTATGTCCTTACTGTAGGTTCTAATACTTCTCTTCCTTTAAAGAATGTTTCTCTGTGGACCCTTGGTATATTTTAAAGTTTCTATCATGTCTCCCTTTCCCTTCTCTGCTCTAAACTATACATATTGAAATATTTTAGTCTTTCTGGGTAAGTTTTGTGATATAGACCATGCACCATTTTAGTTACCCTTCTTTGTACGCTCTCATTGTATTTATACCCTTCTGTAGATACTGTATGACCTCTAGAATTGGACACAGCTGAGGTCGTATCAGTGACCCATACTGAGGCATTACTACTACTTCCGGAAAGAGGACATCATTTCTGGACTGTCTGGAGTAATCCCAGGTAGTTATCAACCCTACAGTAGTACCGTCTTTACTTTTGGTGACAAACAAGATGAAAACATTAGAATTAAAAAATAACATTACATACCTGATGGGAGGGCCGGATTCTGCAAGAGAAAGTTGGACTGCTGCTGCCCCATAATATTGTAACTCCATGTATTAGCTGGGGTGT
This sequence comes from Crinia signifera, assembly GCF_055691185.1. NCBI lineage: Eukaryota > Metazoa > Chordata > Amphibia > Anura > Myobatrachidae > Crinia > Crinia signifera. The sequence continues at coordinate 259,107,545 of NC_139219.1, forward strand.
GATGCATTATTTGAGAGGACAGAGGTGAGCAATTAGATGGTATGCGAGGATATCCCTAGGAGACAAACACAGCAATAATCATTAAATAATGAACATAACAACAACAACAACAAAATATACAGTATATATATATATACATAAACCAAGAAAAACAGAAATTAGTTGAATAATAGATTTTCATAACACCCACTTTATATCTATGTATGTAGTACACTGTCCTGTATAGATAAATGAATTTCTACCGATTGCTACCTCTACCTGTAAAGTCCATTTTGTTCTAATGAAATCAAGCTTTGCTTCATAAACCATATGGGATAATTCTGTTGGCACATACTGTATACTGTATACTGTACAGAACTCATTTTTGTAGTTGCAGTTAGATTGTCTACACTACACAGCGCTAATAATATTGAGACTACAACATTAATGTGAAATTATAATTGGTATTTTTATGTTAAGTTCCTTCAGATAAATACATAGAAAATACATATTACGTGTCATTCAGTTACAACAGTATGATACACTGTAACTGGAGCCAAAAATGTTATAAGAAATGCTATGGGCAATATGTAACACAAAAACAGCTACTGTCCCAGCCAGCATCTTAGCTCATTTGGCTAACCAATTAGAAAGGTTTATTTTCCATTGAAGTGACAGGGTGTTGACGCCATATGTATGTATGTAGGAGAGGCAGGGAGCATCAGCTGCTCATGTGGCCATGCAGTCTCATTAAACCAGGCTGATGCCTCAAAGTATTAGACGTATTATAAAGCTACAGTGCCACATCAGAAGAGTGTTTTGTCCCTACTATAGGGATCATAAAGGGTGTGGGAAGTGCACAGAGTACTGTATGCCTCTGCTGACTGCTGCTTAGGGATGGGAAATTGGTTATATCCCAGCAGAGACTTGGGAAATAGGAAGTTGTGGTAGTATGGGAGGGGGTAGGGAGGTCGTGGGCATTTGCAGAGCCTTTCATTCTATAGTACTGTAAGTATATAGTATACTGTAGTATGGTACAGTAAGTAAGTATAGCTTATTTCATTGTGTCATCTCCTGTCCCTCAATATAATGCACTGTCATCTGCAGTTTAGTCAGGACTAAGAGACAAACTAAATGGACCCTCAGAGGTATGAGACATCTCTATATATCCTATTCCCTACACAATGGTATGAGTTTATAAAATCTTGAAGAATGCAGTAGCAATGAATTATGTATCTGTGATATTCTAATTTTTATATTTGCAGAATATATTAAAAATGATTTCGCAACAGGGGCATCATTTGCTTTAGATTAAATTCCATTCCCAAATTGAGGAGTAAGGCAGTAATACCAATTCACCCTCCTGAGGCCCCCAGTCGCCTCTTCTGAGCAAGCATGAGACCCGGGATGTAAGTCCTGCCAGCTCTCTCACATACAGTATGCCCTGAAGAGCAGTGCAGTGGCCCATTTCCAGAGCATCATCACCTCCAGCTCCCATAGTACCCCGCCCCCTGGAATTGGGGTAGTTTCAATGGGGAACACAGTGCTAAGCATTGCTGCACTAATGCTTGGGATCTATTCCAACGAGGACCCTATATTCTCTATATGTGAGTTTAGTTCACACTATGCTTTCTAGACTGAAAGCGTTCCTTTACATACTTAAGTATTGTCAAAAAGACCAAACTGTTTCATGTGTGTTTTACCTGAAGTAAATAGAAAACAACCAGCACATTTGTCTAATGAAATGGTCAGACAACTCCTAATGCACATCTTTATACAGTTATCCTTTAGGTACCTGCCGCCCTTAGTGTCTGACAAGGCAGTGCTTACTCTGTTTCCAATTTGGAATCACTGATTTCATTATTAGTCTGTGGAAAAAGATATGTGGCTTTTTCATTCCATTCTGGTCCCCACTCTCACCTCTAGCCTCAGGAACCAGAGATGTCTGTGTGGTTATATGGAGTAATAGGGAAATAGCGGAGGGGAATGTAATTTGATGCATGTGTCAGTTTGAGATCTTACAGGATATTTGGCATCTAAGTGCTTCTCAGCAAATGCACATGTACGAACATTCCAAAATATGGATTGAACTATTTCACAACCGTTATTCATTTTAGTGTTGTGCAGCTTCTGCTGTGCAAGGCAGCAGCTGTAAATGAACAGGGCTTTTATTTGACTGTATTAGAAAGTCTGAGAAGTGAGGGGCAAATGTACGAAGCCTGGACAAGAGATAAAATCGAAGGTGATAACGCAGCAGCTTATCAGTTTCTTACTGTCAAGGGGTATGGGTCATTGGGTCAACCCATTTTAGGTCTGCTTTGGGTAGACTATTGAAGGTTGACATGGCTTAGGTCAACACTTAAAATTTGTCAACATGGCTAAAGTCGACAGGGTTGGAAGGATGACACAAGCATTAGGTATACAATGGGAAGGTCAACAGTCCAAATGTAGACAGTTTTTCATGTTTTTTTTGTCCCGAATGTCGACATAGTTGACATGGACACCCATCAGTGTACCGTGAAAAATCATGTCGACCTTTTGACCATCAACCTACTCACTGTCGACGGTCAAAAGTTCGACGGTCAATTGTCGCCCTACCCAAAGTCGACCTAATGATTTTGTCGACCTTAGCCATGTCAACCTATTTCATGTGTCAACCCAAACCATGCAGAACTTCAGTGGTCGACCCAAAGCATGTCAAAATGATATGGGTCAACCTAATGACCATATCCCTTGTAAAGTTGCAGGCTGGTTTTGAAAAAGGACAGCTAGGAGTTGATTGGCTGCTGCGTTATCACTTCTCCAGGCGTAATACATCTGCCACTCATATGGTTTTCCAGCTAGGTAAAAAGTTCACCATTGCTTATATTAAAGGGCATACACACGTAGAGATCTGTGCTAAGCAATTTTGCTAAGCAATTTTTCTAAGCAATTTTGCTGGTGTCAAGATCTCCCATGGAGAGAACATACACATGCAGAGATTTGTGCTAAGCAATTTTTCTAAGCAATTTTGCTAAGCAAAAAAAGGCCAGGTAGTGGTTCAGAATGAGAGATTCTGTACACATAGAGAGATTTGCAGTCATTTACTAAGCAATCTGACTAGATTTTGACTGCATGCACTGACTTAGTTAGCAAGAGATATTTAATCTCTCGGAGCATACACACGGAGAGATCTGTGCTTACTTTCTAAGCAATCTAGTCAGATTGCTTAGAAAATAGCACAAATTTGCTCCGTATGTACACCCCTAACACTCAGGCATCAGTATGGCACCGATACCGGGGCAGTCAGTGCTTTGCAAGGTCAGAATATTAAGGTTAATTGAAGTGTTTGGCAAGCACTTACCACAAGAACGTGGCTCTTAAATGAACCACAATTGACGGCTTCCATTATGCAGGATAACTTTGAGGTCTATTTTTTAGTGTATGGTTAATGTATTTAAAGTTAAACACAAATAAAAGCTCTGTTCTATCACATGTACCTAGTGTTAAAATACTCATGTGTCTCAACCTTTATATTACATGTCCAATGACATGTTTTTGACACTGCTGTAACATCCTTATGAATGTGGCCACAAAACCTCTAGATTATTATTTTGGATATTTTTTACTTCTGGGTTTCAAAATCAATAACACATTCTAACAAAAAAAGAGAAAGCCCTGTAACCCATGCAAAAATAATGAGCTGCTCTTGTAAGGACATAAAACATCCAGTAAGTAAACAATGACAAGAATAACTCAGAGTCAACACTGGCACTTGAAAGCACTCTGCTAGTAATTAGTCACACACAGGGAATTAAGCAGTAACATACATCTGTTCCTGGGTTGGTCTTGCTCTTGCGCTTTCTGCTTTTGGATTTTTTTTCTTCATCGGTAACTGATTTAGCCAGATCAGCCAACTGTGTTGTCTTGCCCTCTGGGTCTGTGGACATTGGAGTGGCGGGTTCATCCTCTTCCTCTTCTTCTTCTGCAGGAAGTGTCAGGGGCTCCAGGTAGTAACTTCGAGGCTTGGGCTTTGGATGTTTGTGGTACAGGAGAAGGTGATGCTGCTCCTCACACTTGATCACCTTTCTGTCTACACGAACAGTCCCAAACCAGGCCCAGGAGAGTGGAGCTATGTTTTTATGGCCCTCAAATAAGTCCCAAGGACAAACCTTCTGTTTGGCTGAAACTTGAAGGCCCTGTTTCAGTAAAAAGAATAAAACAAGAAAGCATTATTTTTTTTTTTTATTATTATGATCCCACTTTCTGTAAATCAGCTCTACAGAGAAAGTGTCCATATAGAGATTGTGAACGTGAACGTGAACATGGCACAAATTAATAAAAAACCTATAGTAGAGTTTTTAAAATTGCACTGTAAATGTTGTTTATGGGCAAAAGATGATCTCCAGCATCCCAAGCACTGCACAGCAATATTACAGAGCACACGGCACCATTATTTCACATTGAGATTGGAGCGTCTTTCCTGTTTATGGTGTGCTTAGGAGTGGATTAATCCTGCATTTATTTTTGTTTAATACTTTTAACATTTGGACTACTATGACTTCCCGTTGCTTAAAGCTAGGTCCCATCCTCATTATCTACTGTACACTGCTATTAGGGTTGCCACCAATCACAGATTGCTTTGCAAAGTCCAGAATGCAGGACATATGTCTGGAGCGCAAAGAGTTAGCAATGCTGGATGACCAGTGTCCAGAATGGTACTGTAAAGGAGCATGTAGAGGTGGTCTTATCTCTAGAAGGATATATTGTAAATTCATTACAGATGGTACAAAGAAGGGCAACTAAAATAGTACATGGCCTACACCACAAAACGTACCCGGAAAGACTAACAAATCTCCATATACAGTATATAGTTTGGAGCAGAGAAGGGTAAGGGGGGTATTTTTTCAAATATATCAAGGGTTTTAACAAGATCAAGGAGGGAAACATTCTTCAAATGAAGGGAAGTATTAGAACATGTGGACATGCAGTCCACATACAAATATTACTTCACAAAAAGGGTGGTGGACAAGTGTAATAGCCTCCATCAGAGGTGGTAGAATCTAAAGGTGGCCATACACTACTGCAATGTATCGCAGCAGTACATGGCCACAGAATGATTTCTTGGCCCAGTCCATCGGGATTGGGTGAAATCGGCCCAAATCAGACTAGTGCATGGGCACCTTAAGACAGTAGAACAATGATCTCCTTACACAGAAATAAGGAGCAAATAGGGTTTGAGATAACAATATGGTTAAAAATGGGTAGAGTAGATGGGCCAAATGGTTCTTATCTTCCTTGAAATTCTATGTTTCTATTTAGTGGGACATGTGAGCATATGACACAACATGCTGTATGAGGAGTCTGATGGCATATAAAGGGGTATGTGGGACTCTGATGGCATATATGGTGCAGGAAGGGACAAATAAATGGTTGTAACTCTAATGCTGTTCTGACCGTGCCACCCCTAGATTGCTGTATGTTGTTTTATTGTAGTATAGAAGTAAGAAATATGCTGTAAGCACAGCAACTAGTGAAGTGTATTGTGCACAAATGAATAGTTTATCTGACATTTCTTAGTATAAATCTTTATTCTTGCCTGTTTCTTATCAATCGAGTCAAATCCTGCAATTTTGTTGCCTTTTGTGTCAATAAGAGATCCCATCGGCTCACAAGTAATGACATCACATGTCTGCTTTGGCAAGAGCAGTAGTTGGCGGACTTTATCAATACTCTCTGATCGTTTATCACCAAGTTCTTTCTGGAAGGAAAGGATGTAATAGAGATTATATTATTCCCACATGTACCTCAGTGACCATTCCACAATAATAATCTATATCTGGGAGCATTATTTCCAATATGAGCATTTATTCAGTTTTCAAGCTACAATATGTGGTTTATTAACAGCTGTAAAGTCACTAATCTACTAAAATACAAACCCCAAATATATAGTAGTAAGCTGCATTTGTTGTATGTATGGGTCATAATGCAAAAAATTAAGTGAATTACACTAGAAAAAAGAAACACACAACAGTGACACAGGACACAAGAATTGATATGTGTACAATATAAGAGTTCAATCATACACATATGCATTGTGAGAAATAAAATAGGATAACGCAGTGGTGTAACAATAGCCCCACAGACCCCGTGGTGGTGGGGAGGCACTGAGTAAGTGAGGGCGCCGCGGACCTGTCTTACTCCCCCCACCCCCCCTGCTTGCCGCCACCGCCGTTGCTGCCGGAACCCGCAGATCTACTTGTCTGCGCCGGTCCCAGCACTCCTAGTGGTTCTGCTCTGCCTCTTAATGAAAAAAAGGTCTTCACAAAATGTCTGCCCCCTTACAGCAGACACCTTAATAATGGCCTGCTGTTAGGGGCAGCCATTTTTTTAAGGTAATTTTTCATTAGGAGCCAATCCAGGAGGAGCGACGGGACTGCAGACAAGTAGATCTGTGGGCCTCGGCCACAGACCCGAAGGCGGTGGTGGCAAGCAGGGGCAAGGCAGGGCTGGGGGGCCTAAATTCCAGCAGGGTTGCAGCGGCGAGATTCCGGTGGGGGGGGGCACTGACTTTGTAGTTATGCCACTGGGATAACTAATGAGCAAGAGGTGGTTCTGCTTATCTATGGGGATAATTCAGACTCACTCATAGCGGGCCACATACACTCGCCCGTCCGATGTTACGGGTTTGCACTTGCGTGTATATGAGCATGTGCAAACCTCTAAAGTGAGCGCCTGCTTGGGGTGGGCGGTCATATTGTTAATGGTAGGGTCAGCGGTGACTGACTACATAGGGCAGGGGGGCGACCGCTTAGTACATATATGTAATATATGTGCTGGCTGCAAGTCTAAAGGAATCGGAATGGCTATGTGTATAGCAGGCACCGTGCAGCACCCAGGATGTAGCATCAGGTATCACTCTCCTTCTAAACCCACCCCCCAGACTCCCATTATCTAGGTGTCACAGGAGTCTGGGGGCGGGCTGTGAAGGAGAGTAAAGCCGAATGTATGTTTATATGTGCACACGTTCCCTCCGGCAAAGTGTGAGTTGCAGCCGGGCAGCTGCAGCCGAGACTGAACTGGATGTATTAGGCATCCACCCCATGGGAGGAGGCATAGCTACAGATTTACATGATGGGAGCGTAATGGCACTAGGGCAGAGGTTCCTGTCATTTCAAGGCACCCTATCTCTCCAGGTTTTAAAGATATCCACGGCTCAGCACAGATTGTTAAATCAAACTAAAATTAGGTTACCTGAGGCCATGCATGGATATCCTTAAAACCCAGACTATTGGGGTAACCTGGGGACTATGTTTGTGAACACTTTGCAATAGGGGTTTGGTGATTTGGGTCTGGCCCGTTCGGCTAGTTGTACATGCTTGATGTGTGGGTAAAGCTGGATGGTCTAATAATGCTATTCCCAGTTGGGTCACTACGGGGGGTGGGGGCCATAACCGGGTGTTACCTGCTGTGGGTTGACCCCAAGATGATGGTTCCTGCTCAGTGACATTTTGTACAGCACCTGGCTCCTATTACTGTGTAGGAGCTGGCTCTGCCACTCATGAAGCTATATCCCCTCCATGAAGCCACTCCCCCTTTCTAGGCTGCCTTCATAGATCACTCAGAACCACTTTGGGTGTCATGGAGTAAGTGATGCCTCTAGCTATGCCTCTTGCAGGTCACCAGTTGTATCAGGACTGATGCTGTACAATAGGTACTGTAGGACAGATACTGAAACTGTTCACGCTAGCAGGATAGCCTGGGCGGTAGTGTGTATGGGGCCCATCTAGTTCACACGGAGTGAACCGAATTTGGCCCCTGCCCGATGGTCGTGGTCTGTGCATGTGCATTTCTGTGCATGTGCAAACCCTGTCTGCGAACGGCAACGGCGAGTTGCTGACTCGCCGGGCAGTTCACAGAGGGGAGGGAGGGACGATGGAGGCGCTGGGACATGGCAGCACCCCAGCATTTCATGGGCGTCCACCATGAAATGATTGGACAATCCCATGGGTACGCGGGCTGGCCGACGCCTGCCAGGGGCAGGTGGCTGATGTCACTTGACCTCAGCCACCCGCCCTGTCTTCGTCCTGTGCGTTCGCAAATATAAGCCAGTTGAGACTGAAGGGCAGGGAAATTATCCGATGGTCGGCGATGGAATGACTTCTCCTGCTACGTGCACATGCGAGGGGATGTGCCTTCTTAGCACAACCCCTTGCATGGTTGCGAGGGTAAAGGTCAGTGGTGGGGTATTCGCCAGGGTGGCGTCACAGAGGCTCGGTAAGCTCTCAGTTTCGCAGCTTACCGAGCCAACCAGAATGACCCCCTATATATTACAGCCGACTGCCGTTACACTGGAGCTGGGTGTCAGAAATGGGTGTCCTAATCGAGCAGGCTGAAGTGATATTTTGGTACTTGAGTAGTTTCACGGCGCCAGCATGGCGCCTTGCGTCTGAGTCCCCTTGCGGGGCTCGCTACGCTCGCTACGCTCGCCACGCTATTTAAAATCAACTCCATGCCAACATGGATAGTGGAGGTATCAGGGGCGTAGCTTGTGTAAGGCAGCCCCCGCCACTGCTTGGGGGAGCGGGGGCTGCGTGGGCGCCGGCTCCCGCACGGAGAGGCAGGATCTCATTCCGGTGTGTAGTGTGTACTCCCTCCCTGCTGCATCTGTTATACTGGAGGGAGGGACTGTGGCGTAACTATAGCACTATTGTTACGCCCCCAGCTCCCCCCTCCTTGTGGGTGCAGCGGGGTGCGGGCAGCAGGGTGCAGGCAAGGGGGGCCGTGCCGGTGTACTTGCGGCGCTGTCTAAGTGTCAAGAAGCTGCGGTGAAAAGATTCCCTTCGTCGCTGTGTACGGAGTTGGCGCCGTGTGACCGGGTCCCTGCAGTGTCTTGGAAATAAGAAGTCTGCCGGGCGGCGGCGCGGGAAGCGCTTCTGATTTCGAAAACACTGGCCGCACGCTGATTGGCTGAGCTACTCTGTCAGTCACTTCATTGGTTACCTGTATTCTACCGTATTCAATACAAAATTCTTTTACTTACACACAAAGCCATAAACCAACTACACCAACATACATATCTTCTCTTATCTCAAAATATCATCCAACATGACCTCTACGCTCCTCCCAAGATCTGCGTCTCTCCATCCACACTCATTACTCGCTCCCATTCCCGATTGCAAGACTTTATTCTGGCTGCACTTACTCTGTGGAATGCCCTCCCAAGCACAATAAGACTCCAGTCTCCAATCCTATAAGCGTTCCCTGAAAACTTATCTCTTCAGGCAAGCTTATCAAATTCCTGAACCAGTTATGGAACCTTGCATTCTGGTGGAATCTATGCTATAAAGAATACAGTATCTATCCTTATGTATCAATGCCTATTTCCCTATAGCTTGCGAGCAGGGCCCTCCTACATTTTGACTGTCTGTAAATACCCTGTTTGTTGTATCACTGTCTCCTTTGTAAAGCGCAATGGAATATGCTGCGCTCTATAAGAAACTGTTAATAAATAAATAATACTGTGGGAAACATTTTTACTTTACGTTATTAGATGTTTAAGTCAATGCATCATTCAATAAAGATTTATGATACACAAACCCCTTCTGGCTAACTACAGACGTGCTTGAATTACATGCTCAGATTGGTTAAGCCTGAGCCACAGAATAGACCAACATGAAATATTAGTGCAGGTCAGAGCATTAGAAAAGTACTAAATAATCACCTCGGTGTCCAAATCAATAAGCCTATATGACACATGTACAGTAATGCCCCATGCAGTAATGTAATGCAATACGTATATGTTTTTTATTTGCACATATATTACAGAATGTACTGTATGCATCTCCTGGCGGCTGTGTCACGGGCACAGTAGGATTCAGAATTCAATTGTACCTTAAGTTTTTTCACCAAGTTCATATAAGCTCTTTTGTTCTCTTCGGAGCTTCCTTGAGACACACTGGAGAGATCAGAGGCTAGGGTTTTATTTATCAGGACACTCAGCATATCAAGAACAGTTGTGAATAATTCACTGCAAAAAAAAAGACACAAGATTTTTTTTCATTTACCGAGAAAGGCCACGGCTACAAGCGCACATTGTTTAATCCCAGAGCTGCCTGAAGGGACAACCAATAAAGCAGAAAATTTCCAGTCCTTGAAAAAAAGGAATCAGTAGTTTACTGTCATCCAGATGTTCTGAGGATTGCATAGTTGTTAATTAAAATGTACAATTAGATAGATAATTAGATCCATATGGTTGACAGTCAATAGGTTGACATGTAAAAGACATTTGAAAAGGTTGACAGTCAGAAGGTCAACACAGTCAAAGGGTCAACAGTCAAAAGGTTGACACAAAAAAAGTTGACACTCGGTTTTATTTTTGTATTTTGGGCACCTTTTGACCACACTTAGTGTAACGCTTTGCTCACCACGCTTCTGCTGCACTCAGCAAAGGTTACCATGCCCAACTGTAGTCCTTATAAATTATGAATAAGTTGAAAAAACAAAAAAAAGTTTAAACTAGTGTCAACTATTGCCATGTTGAACCTGTTTTGACAATGTCGACCTTCTGAAATTGTATGTGTTGACCAAATGCCTGGCAACCATACAGGCCGGTTGACCTATTAACTGTTGAGTTGACCTATCATCCGGAACCACTTTAGGGCAGCATACTGGTTTCTGTTGATGCAGGGTTACCACCTAGAACTTTAATTTGACTGTAAGTACTTATTAATCATATGAATGTAAATTGAAACTTGGAATAATCCCACCTGTTATCTAGTTATCAAAAGTACATGTTCATCTGGACTTGGCAGAGAGGTAACCACCACCCGTATTCCTCTGCCTGCATGCGGGGGCAAGGCTATTGTAGCGGCACTAGCATTTCTCTGAAGTCTATTGGAATGCCTTATTTTCATTCACCAAGAGATGTAGATTTAAGATTTCCTTGCCTGTTGTCATTATTTCAGTGAAAATTAATGTTTTAAGAAATAACTACTTATAAGGACAAACATCACAGTTCTAACTGTATGTATAGATACTTTGGCTTCTGAAGAGCAATGTACAGTATAGTAGGCTTGATAGAAGATGACTAATGACACTATTATATTTTTATAGTAAATACAATTATATGGTCCCACCAAACTGTCCAAACCAATGTTATATCTACTATGCATTAGTAAATGTATTTGCTATATGAGAGGGGCGTGCCATTGCTTGGTTACACTCCTCCCTAGTCCTGGTAACAGTTGTTGCCTTGGTAGCCCTGTGGGTGTCCACCTAAGCATGAGGCCCCTACTATCTTTAGTGCATGTTTGTCAGCTGTCAGTATTTTACTGAAGGCCATCAGGAAATAGATAATGATCTGTAAATCTGTAACATCCTAATAACAGTAAGTGCTCTAATCCTCTAGACTCTTTGCTATTCCTGACACTTCTTTGCCATCTCAGTTCATCTAAAATAATTTTATAATAATACATTTTTGTATTTAAGAAATAATGGGGCAGATGTATTAAGCCTGGAGAAGAGATAAACTGGAGTTAAAGTGGAGATAACATGGAAGAGATAACGCACCAGCCAATCAGCTGTGTTTGAAATATGACAGTTGGGATCGGATTGGCTGGTGCGTTATCTCCTTCCACTTTATCTCCAGTTTATCTCTTCTACAGGCTTAATACATCTGCCCCATTGTGTCAAAAAAATGTTCCCACCAAGTGGCAATAAAATTTATGTTCATATGTCACCGGCTCTGCTGCACAATCAGGGGGCATGGGCATAATATTAACATGTACAGTTGGAGCAGCTCACCACTGTTCGACATCCACCAGAAGGGCGTGTGCGTGTATTAGGTGCTCACGCACCTCGTTATAACAGAGCCTGCCGCCGCCTACCCGCTGCTCCCCTGTCGCTGCCTACACCTCCCACTAACCCTGCCCGTCTCCCTAAAGTGGAGATGGCAGGGAATCTGCTCCCCGCCGCCGTGCCCTATTGGCACCACTGTGTAACACCAACTCCAATATAATCCATGTTATACTTGCTGCAGTATGTCAGGCAATACTTTGCAACTGGTTTGATATTCCTGTGGATTAGACCGGAAATTATGACAAATGCAGAAGGAGGGGACAGGGCGGCCGCTGACTGCCTGAGAGAGCCACCCTACTTATTTGAAATATCTTGCCTGCCGCCAGCCTCTGTCTGCCAGTGGCAGGCGTGACTGCAGAGGTGGAGCGGCGGTGGGTGTTTGCAGAGGTGATCCCCCTGATCATGGTCACACTGAACGATTGTGTAAACCCTCTGATCAAGTTTTTTGTGGCCATGATCAGGGGTGTTCTGGCTTTCAAAGTAAATTGGATAGATATCAGATTGGATATGATATCTATCCGGTTTCGGCATGAAAAGCCGGCGGTCGGGATCCCGGCATTCAAAATCCCGACGCCGGAATCCCGAACGCCAAAATCCCGACAAGGGGGGGACATGGATCACCCCCCCTTGCGGGCTCGCTGCGCTCACCATGCAGCGGGCCCGGTGCCTCGCTACGCTCGGCACACTAATTTATTCTCCCTCCGAGGGTGTCGTGGACACCCACGGGGGGAGAAAGTGTCGGGATTTCGGCGTTCGGGATTCCGGCGTCGGGATTTTGAACGCTGGGATCGCGACCGCCAGGATTTAAACTGCATCCCATCTATCCATGTGTGCAGAGCCGGATTAACAATGGGCCTGATGGAGCTATATGTAGCTGAGGGTCAGGGCTTTCCAACGAGACCAGCCCCGCATCGCTAGCCCCTCGGGAACCAGAGATACCGCCAGGCAAACCTGGAACGTTTTCCCCATAGGATAACATGGGACCTGCTAATTCCGACCTCCACCCGATTCCAACGGCTGCCAGTTCCCCCTACAGCATCACAGAAACTCGAGGTTGATCTCAGTCGAACCCAAATCGCTAGTCCTTCAATCTGATACCTGGTCCATATGGGTTCATTGGTTCTAGAGATATTGCAGGTAAAACTATTTTCTTTTTTTCATTTCTGAAATGTAATTTCATGGCTGTTCATGTTGTTTGAGGGCAGATTTCTCTGAAACCAAACGGCCCAGTTTCACGGGACCAAAATCATTCGAAGACTACATGTAAATGGGTCAGTTGGTTCCGAAGATATAGCTGGTTGTTTAAAGGGGGGCGGGGGTGGTTTTCTCTCCCCCTCACACCAGAAAATGCAGGGACTAGGCTGGTGTAAAAGGGGCCAGTCCGAGAATGTTCCTGCATGATCCTGGGACCATATTCCCTGCATTTTCTGGTATGAAAGGGGTATTGTTTCAAATAGCCGGGACATGCAGTGCTCTGAATACAGCCGGGCAGCCCCCTGCTCTCTGCCCGGCTGTTAATGGCTGTCATTTCTGCCCGGCGGCGACTGTCCCCCAGTTACCGAGAGCATGTATTCCCCCTTGGCAATGAGCATGTAATCCCACATGGCAACGAGTATGGAACGACCTGGCAATGAGCATGGAACCCCGGCAATGATCATGGAACCCCTGGCAATGAACATGTAGGTAAGCAACACTTATGTAGCATCATTTTTAATAGGCATTATGGTGTTTGGCATAATACGTAATGGAGATTATGGTGTGAGGCTTAACATGTAATGGGCATTATGGTGTAAATTTTTAATGTGCGCAATGCCCCTATTTAAGAAGCATATTGTGCATTATTGCTCAATCTGTTTGGTATAGTGCAGGCATGTCCAAACTATGGCCCTCCAGCTGTGAAACTACCAGTCCCATCATGCATTGCCACAGTTTTGCAATTAGGGAATGCTAAAACTATGTTAAGGCATGCTGGGATGTGTAGTTTCACAACAGCTGGAGGGCCACTGTTTGGACATGCCTGGTATAGTGTGTATTTTGGCTCAATCCATGTGGCAAAATGTGATTTTTGCCTTAATCTGTGTGGCATAATGTGAATTTTGACTCAATCTGTGTGCCATAGTGTGAATTTTTGCTCAATCGGTGTGAATTTTGTCTCATTCCATGTGGCATAATGTGTAAGAAGCAACTACAGTATAAGGGGTTACTATTGTGTTGCATGATTTGTATAAGGGGTATATGGTGTGGTAAATTTAGGTTACCACATAAAAGGTGCTGACATACTGTCTACCAAGTTTTGGTTTTCAGTATTTTTTTATGACTGGAGTGCCGCCTCACCCCGCAAGTATCTTAGGACATCGGCATCCTGCGGGTGCACCTTTGGAGTGCACCCGCCAATATATCTCCCTGCATTTTTATTATGCCAGCCTTCTGCATTTTCCAGGTATATAATTAGTTGAAAGTATTTACACAAATAGAGACACACCCATGAGCAGACCACCCAACCAGAACACTGGTCACGCCACCCACAATATTAAGTGCTGGCCGCAACCCCTATTTTGCGCATAATAGGCCCTTGATCATTTTCAGCTCCAGGCCCATTTAGACCTTAATCTGGCTCTGCGTGTGTGGGCACCTTTACTTCGGTCTCCTACTGGTTATATAGTAATATCTATGCATGTCTGTATGAGATGGTCATATCCTTTTCCTGACCATTTATGTTATTTATATGAGAAAAATATGTTGGGTACAGATAGTTTTTTAGACTCTCACCTCTACAGTCTATACTACTGACCAGTGGTTCCCAAACTGGGCGTCATGGCACCCTGGGGTGTCTCGGGGCACTTGCAGGGGTTCCCTGGGTATGTGATCCAGGAACAATTCATATTATTTATGGTTACTGTACTAGGCAAAGCCAGTGCTTGTGACTGCCAATCATACAGTATGCAGACCTACAGAAGTGAATCCTCTCCCTCATCATATAACTGACCATAAGCACAACGTATTTAAAACTCCAAATCCCTATTTACCTAACAGCTAGTGCACAGCTTGTCCCATTCTCCCCCCTTCCCTGTTACTAAACCATGTTCTAAATGTGCCTAACTCATGGGCTAGCCACGCTTGCTATGCAATCATTTGGAAACCCCATCTAGAAATCCTACATTTGTCCCTGCATTCCACAGCGGTCCTATAAATAAGATCAATATGAAGAAGAATGTGGTTAACTTTGGCAGCACTGTGTGTATGTGGTTCCCTAATGAACCAGGATCCTTGTGTTTGACTAAACTGACCAGTGATATTGTTGCTGGGCTCTGATAGTGGCAGGATCGTGGCGGTTGGCTAGTATAAAGGCTAGATGCTAAAAATGAGATGGTACAAGACAAGGTACAAGCAAGTATAGTTACATATAGTACTGCTCTCTCATTCGCTTTAAAACTGCAGCCTCATGCTCCCTCTGCTGGCAACACAGTAATAGAACAACATTTCCTAAAATACATGATACACAATGGTGCTGATTCTGAGTCACATCCAAAAGCCTACGTAGCAGCACATCCTTTCCCTAATTTGCATCCATGTAACGATTGTGCCAGGAATGAGATGCCCACCTTTCGCACCCGTGGACACACTAATACGATTGGTCCATCCTTTTATGCCACTAGTGAGAAATGCAGTACCCCTATGTCAGGTACAATTTCTAACCATGGCCTCTTATGTTTGCAGCTTGCAACTTGCACACCCGCGACATTCCCATAATACGTCCACTGATCAGCCCTTTTATGTGTGCACTACTAACTACCAATCAGTCACTGACCAGGAACGCCCCTCACTTTTCCGCCATCAAATACTGTCAAGGGAGATCAAACAGTACCCTTGTGTGTATACTCTATGGGATGCATCTTTTCCCATATGCAAATAAACGCTTGGCACTACGTGCGTCTCAGTACCAGGCTCACAATGTGTATTACTTACCTGTTTGTCTGCAAGTCAACAGTTCCAGAAGTAATAATCTGAAGAAGCAAAATAGCCCAATCTGCTGTCCGTTGTGTGCTTCTCTGTACTGTGTCAAACATGCCACCAACCTTTGGCAAATGGAAAAATGGAAATATTAAACATGTTTTAAATAATCATTTGAAAAAAATATTTCAAATCTTTAGCACATAATGTATAGCCATCGGCCTATAAACCAGTAATATTCCCATTTTGCTGTGCTTGCACTTGTCCCAATACCTCAACAGTAAGCTGCCACCAGAAAATGTTGGGCCCTGCATTGCAATTCCCCCTTGTTAATACTCTGGCATGCTTGGTAAGACCTCTGGTGTCTGCAGCACTGGCCGCACTACACTATCTCTACATTGCTTCAAGCCAGAGGCAATGTATGTCTGGGAGACTGTGGAGTCATCTGCCGCTGGGCTCCTGCTCCCAAGGGGGCACCTTTCCTCCTTTATGAGTTTGAATCAGTTAATTGAAAGCCATAGATATCGCTTTTGTGGCTGACTCCCCCTCCTAACATCATTTTTGCTAGTGTCACACCCTGTATTAGAACCCATGACCTGTCTTACTGGAGACAGACACCTTATTGATTGAGCTACTGTATTTGGGGAGCACCAATATTTATCTTGCCTCCGAGCAACTGGGATGAACTTGCGCCAATGCTTCAGGGAAATGAGAACTTTGTTTATGCGAAACTATACTTGATAGACTTTAATCCTGAGCCACCACTCTGCCTGGACCTGGAACTGGAGTCCCAACAGTAACCTCCTGATGGCATCCCTGCAATTACCGCTGACAATAAGGTAGACTGCCATCTGCACTGTTAACTAGCCTAATGCAGGATCTAATGCAGCTATTCTTACAGCCTTGATATTTAAATTATGCTGTTTTTGCATGATTTTCAGGAAGCAAGCCTCTGAATGATAATGTGTATTATTTTATTTCAATGCTAAGACTATATATATATATATATATATATATATATATATATATATATACATACATATATTCCCCTCTATCTAGGGCCCCCTTTGGTTGGCAAGTATTTAAATGTATTTAGCAAAAGGTTATGTGCATGAATTGGTGGAGCTCATCACATGCTTCTCAGGCCTGTGGAGGACAGCAGCAGCCTCATCATGAGAGGGTTTTTATCAGAGGGGGGCAAACACAGGCTTTTCATGTGGTATATATCTACCCCCCCCCCCTGCAGTTACCCATTGACCATTGATCCTTTAACCTGAGTCCTTGGGGACTCTAATGGGCACTTCCCCATTAGAGCTTTCAGATTATCAGCCTGTTGTATCGCGTTTCACTGTCACTACGTACAGCTATTTCAAGGGCACACCTTTGAAAACGCTGTACTTTGTGACAGTGAAAGCTCATCAATCTAACATTGCCACTTTTGCACCATTGCACTTTATTGGATCCGGACCAGCCAACACTATTGGGGACATTTCACAGTTGTTCAAGCTTCACAGTGGGACTCCTTCTCTTGTACCATCACTACCAAGGAGAAGCTCATGACCTGTTCAGAAGGCTACCGTCTGGGAGCTGGTCCAGCTCTCAATTGACAAGGACAACCGGACACAGAAACAGTTTTTTCCCCCAAGCAACTTTCCTAATAAATTCAATGGACAGTTATTCCACCCTATTTGCAACTAAACTTGACACACGTACCTAGTAACCAGCATAATGCCCTACCCCATGTTTATTGGTCATATTTAATATTTGTTTGTTATGTATGTATACTGTATGGGAGCAGTGGTTATCGGAAACAAATTCCTTGTGTATTGTGTATTGGTGCGCACTTATATACTTGCCAATAAAGTGATTCGGATTCTGATATCACTGCAATGCAATCATAAGCTGGATACATTCCCCAGGTGGACATATCTGGTAACTATACTGTACCACACACAATTAGAGAGAACTATACTGGAGACTGTGTCAACTGATATCGTTTACATATGGTTGTGGCAATTCCTTGTTATGTTTTTATAATTTGTTTTATATGTATTTTTATGTGCACCATTACATGTATATTGCATCTTACATTTTTTTCTTCTTTTTATCCTCGACTTCTCCCTTTCCTTCAAATCCCACATTCAGCATCTCTCACAAACCTGCTGTTTTCATCTAAAAAATATTTCCAGGATCAGTCCCTTTCTCACCAGGATGCTACTAAGACCCCTGTATACTCTCTGATCATCTCCAGACTGAACTACTGGAAGTAATCTGCTCCTATCTGTCCTCCCTGACAAACACCTCTCTCCACTTCAATCTATTCTCAGTACTGCTGTCCAGCTCATCTCCCTCTCCAAACATACTACGTCCACCTTCCCTCTCTTACATGCCCTTTACTGGCTCCCCTTCCCTATCAGAATATAATTCAAGTATCTCACACTTACTTACAAAGCCCTCAACCATTCATCTTCCACTTACATATATGACCTAATCCCACTCACTCACACATGTCCTTTACACTCTATGCACACGAGCTGACTGGCCGGTGATAAAGTACAAGCACTTTATCACTTCTCCTCCATTATCACTGCTTCATACATCTACCCCTGAAACACAACTTGTTTTGCATATGTGTTTATCTACTCTCTAAATGGGCACTGCAGATCCCTTGTGGTGCCATAAAAATAATAAGGTACTCTTTACCTAGAACGGCGCCCATCGGGGTGATCGCGGGATCGCGGGCAGTACATAAACGGCCGCGACGCGATGCCCGCGATCACCGCGATTTTCCCATAGGGAACAATGTTAAAAAGCCAGATTGACCGCGATTTTGCATTCAATGCCTCAATGCCCGCGATTTTACCATAGGAATCAATGTTAAATGGGCTACAGAGCCCAAATAGGCTCAATTAACCCTTAAATGTCACCCCAATTTTTTGACGCCACCCCACGATCCACGCCAACCCGAAGCGTGGCGAGCGCAGCGAGCCCGCGAGGGGCGGCGGTACGCGTCCTCCGACCTTTTCATGCCCTACTATCCACGTCGGCGTGGAGTTGAGAATAGAATAGTGTGGCGAGCGCAGCGAGCCACCGAGCCCGAAGCGTGGCGAGCGCAGCGAGCCCCGCGTGGGGACGCGGATACCTTCACAGTTATACGCGTCCCCTCGCGGACTTCACAGGTGTCCGTGGCGACGCCGACACCTGTGAAGCCCGCGAAGGGACGCGTTTACCTGTGAAGGTATCCGCGTGCGCTCGCCACACTTCGGGCTCGGTGGCTCGCTGCGCTCGCCACACTATTCTATTCTCAACTCCACGCCGACGTGGATAGTAGGGCATGAAAAGGTCGGAGGACGCGTACCGCCGCCCCTCGCGGGCTCGCTGCGCTCGCCACGCTTCGGGTTGGCGTGGATCGTGGGGTGGCGTAAAAAAATTGGGGTGACATTTAAGGGTTAATTGGGTCTATTTGGGCTCTGTAGCCCATTTAACATTGATTCCTATGGGAAAATCGCGGGCATTGAGGCATTTTACATTAAAATCGCGATCAATTAGGCTTTTTAACATTGTTCCCTATGGGAAAATCGCGGTCATCGCGGGTACACGATTTTGATGTACCCGCGATTTACCCGCGATGCCCGCGATGACCGCGATTTTTTACCCCCGACGCCCGCGATTCTGATCGCGGGCGCCGTTCTAGGTAAAGAGTACCAATAATAAATATTAGAAACAACCAATAATAACATCACAAGTCTGGTTAAAAACTTCCACACTCACTGAGAATCTTGCCCTCGCTTCATCCCTAAACAAATACAAAAAAAAAAATGAAAACAAGCCTTTCCTAAAGGGCAGGCAAGACAAGCGAAATAGACAGCAGGCATGGCTAAATTCTGAAAGGTGTGGCCACAAAAATTCATAAAGAAAACCACTGAAAAATATTATGCGCATAAAGTGGTAGCACACAATGCTGACTGGGCTGTTTCTTTTACTCCGTAGCTTGCTGGGGCCCTACTGGGAAAGCCTTGGTAATTAGTACCTGTCCCCCTCTCAGAGCACATGGGAGGAGGTGGTACTGAAGTCTAAGAGAGAGGGTAGGATGCATTAACATACATTGCCGCCCCTCGCCATGCCCCCGCCGAGATGCTAGCGCATATGTACAAGCATATGTGGCTAGCATTGTGGTGCGGTGACGGAGGCCATCTGCGCGATACCTGTGATGTGGTGTGTGAGGGTCTCTGTCACCTTCTGGGCTCTGTGGCCGTCCCCGGCGTCTTCCAAGGTGGCAATACCCTGCCTTGCCTTTACTGCTATAGGAAATTCAGTAAACCCCCTCATGTTCCCCTTACTACATCCCGCCCAGAGGGAGAGAAAGTAGGGAGAAGATCAAGAAAGAGAAACAGTGAAGGGCAAGAGAGATAGAGGTGATGCGAAGAGCAAGACAGAGCAGGGTAAAGAGAGAACGGATGCATGAGTGAGAGTATCAGAGCAATAAGAAAGAGGACAGTTGTGGGATGAGAGATCCTGTAGATGGAATAAGACAGGGAGAGAGTTGGCAAAAAGTAGGAGGTTGTTGTAGAAAAAAAGGAGACAAGAGGGAAGAGAGAGTGAGTGTTGAAAAAGAACAAAGCAGCATCAGGAACAATGTAGTAAAGAATAAGAATTCAAAAAAAGTATCATTTTAATTAGCCACTGAAACAACGGGACTCTATCCAGAGTATAAATTACCAAATTAAGGCGCAGTTGTAGAGCCTCATGCATCATTTGCCGAGCCTTCACATCATCCTGGTATTTCTCCTCTCTCCAGTTACACAGAATCTACAGGCAGTATTCATACAAAATCATTCAGAGTCACATTATAGTCTCGTTTGCAATGTACAAGGTACTGTACTTACAGTAGTGTAGCTAAACTGTCACTTACAGTATATTACAGTAACCTACCATTTTATACATAGGAGTGAATATCTGCTTACAGTATATTGTGATGGACATAGATTTCACACATTCCTACAAGTTGAATCATGTATTACACTAGAAAAGGGGTCTTCAAACTATTTTGCTCTGGGACCCCATCAGACAATAAAAATAATGACAAGACCCCAGCAAGATACTGCAGAAGGCCATCACATCACATGTGTAGTCAGCAGACAGCAAATACATGGCAGCATTTTGGAGGCACAAAATAATGGAAGGAGTCTAAAATAACAGGAAACTCAAAAGATTTTTCAGTCTCAATCATTGAATCAATGACTGAGTTTAGAAAAGTCATCAGCCTGATGGTCAGCAACATGGAGTCGTGACCCCATTCTGAGAAGGTTGGGAGCTTGGTGGGGGTCCCTGCTGCCTCCCCCTCTGTCACCACTGACCACCCCCCCCCCCGAACTTGGCAGCGTCTCCCTGAAGAGACGCTGCCCAGCCGCCATGATACTGGGACGCGCGTGCGAGGAGTCTCTGGCGAGCACCGGGCAAAGATAAAGCCGGCTCCATCTGTACTTCCAGTTCACCATACTCATATACTGTAAGTACAGATGTAGCCTCTGCCATCCTTGGCCGGGGCTCGCCAGACCCTCCCCGCTGGTGAGCGCCGGCGGACAGGGGCTACTCTGAGCTGGGAGGCGCGTACACCTCACACGCACGCGTGTCCCAGTCTCTCGGCGGAGATGCTGCATGTCCCTGCCCGTCTCCGCTTCAGGGAGACGGGCAGGGTTAAGGGGGCGCTCGGGGTACCTGCAGCAATGGCGGGGGAGGCGGCGGGGACCGGAGGCAGGCTCCGTTGGCAGGGGGCACATGAGCGTCTCGTGCACACGCGCCCCCTGGCGGGAATGGAGGGATGGTGGGGCTGGCGTTAGAAATGCCAGCCCTGCAAAGATGGGCCAAGCCCCATCTGTATGCTTTTATGTTTTTTCCAAATACGTTCAGCGCACACATGCATCCGATCCGGCCTATGTGGGCAATAACTGATTGGAAATTCTAATGATTTGAAATGCCTTTATGCGGTTCAAAAACCCTTTTACATTATTGCTTTAAGGAATGTGCAGCAGATACCAGTGATGACAGAGACTGCCCACTGTTCTTCTAATCAGTGTAATAGTAGCTGTATAAGAACGAGCACATAAATAATAGCACTAGCCGCTGTGCCGGCTTTCAGGATGTCTGTACCTGGTTGACTTGGTTTTGTAGCGATGTCAGGAGCCCTTCCCGCTGTTCATCCTGGCCCTTTAAGCAGGTCAGCACCAATGACAGGAATGGATGCTGACTCAGCAGAGACATGCTTAATGGGAGACAAGTCAATATCAGCCTCAAGGTACATTATGTGTGTCAATAGTACAGAAGATCTACAGCAGGGCTGCACTTCATCAGTGTGATAATCTGACATTCGTGGGGTCAGTACACAGGACTTCTGCAGCTCACGAAACACAGGCAGTGTTTCCAAAACTGGAAACACAGATAAATAATAGTTAGTGTTCTCCGCCGTTTGTGTAGTTCCTCTCCGTGGATACTGTAACGCCCTATACATCAATCAAAATACATTTCATGGGGGAAAGGGACATGGGGATATTTCACACACTAAGTGTGTCTGGTCAACGCGCGTGTCGCCACCAGCTTCATCAGGACGGGTCCTGATGAAGCTGGTGGCGAAATGCGCGTTGACCAGACACATTTGGTGTGTGAAATATCCCCATGTCCCTTTCCCCCATGAAATGTATTTTGATTGATGTATAGGGCATTACAGTATCCACTCACAGAGGGCGCATCTGATAGGAACCGTGGGGTCAGAACCTGACCACGGTCTCCCAAGACTCAGATGTGATTACAGCACGCCAGTGCAAATACAGCACCCGGCCGGTGCGTCCCTCTGTTAGGCGCAGTGTCAGTGACGGAGCACGACACGGGTCTGCGAGTTGGAGAATCACAGCCCCACCATTGACTGTGATCTCCCCGCAGACATCGACGTGCTACCAGCACAGCCGGGAACAGTGGCATACGTACAAGCCACTTTCCCTGCGGAGAGGAACTACACAAACGGCGGAGAAAACTAACAGCCGATTTGTGTTCCCAATATCAGATCTAATGGGTACACTTTAGATGTAAAACATGGCATGTGTACTACCAGCCGGCCCCGTAGTCTGTGATTATTTAAGACTGTGCTACACACTGCGCAATATCTGTGCAGATACTAGGCGGCACCCCATTTTCTGATGTTTAAAAGGACCTAACAGACATATTTACTTTGCTGTCCTAAATTATCTGCACAGTTCTTGGGAGCAATCTGTGTTATAAACTAATATTAAACAAAAGTAACTTATTTAAGTGAAAATTGTAACAGATCTGTTCATTTTATGAGTGGGTACACACTGTGAGATTTACAGCAACACGCACCTAATCTAGTAATTATACTGGGAACAGGACATTGGGGTTCAATTTGAGAGGATCTATATCCCCTCTTTTAAAAACACTTTGTTTCTTCCTCTTTGCCTCTTTGGCAATTGTTTTTATATGTCGCAAATCTTAAGATAAACAATTAAAGGTTACATTTTATTAATTTTTCTTGTCCTAACAGTGCATCTAACAGTCTTTCTTCTCTTCCTTTGTTATTGTTGCTGCCATTTGCCTAATGCATTATCAGGCAGCACTGTATCAACTTATAAATGTCCAGGCTATGGCAGAACTTACCTTTTTTGCTTCAGCCTATCACGTTCTTTCTTGGAGGATGATCCCAAGTGCTGTCCATTCTCCAGTTCCTCTCCTGCAGCCTTCAACACTCTGCCCTGGACTGAGGTTGGTAATTTAGCAATAAGAGGTGCCACAAGCCAAACGCCCCTACGTTCAGATGAGCTAGATCCAGAAAATATTGTCAGTCATGGTTACACACAAATTCAGTATTATAACCTGTAGCCAAAGAGAGTATTATAATGTCATAGCTTCTAAATGCCCCATATCTGAGGGCTGACTACATATTTTTACCCATTTGGCCCACAAATCTGAACTGCATTGTCCAGTTACTTGTAGTCACATCATCATTACACCCTGCAATCAGTGAGAGACAGTGTGGCAACATAATGAGACAATTACCTGAGGATGGCAGATTTCCCATTATGCCTTGTACTATCTGTTCCAGTACGTCCAGCACAGCTTGCCTTGAAGAGACCACTGCCAGGGATACTGGAGCTGCTGTTCAGTTCCGCAGACTGCTGGAACACTTCTATTGTCGCCTTTGCTATATTATCCAATAGTGCATTCATCTCAGTCACTGAACTAGAGCCCTGTAACAACGCAACATGATAATGGTTCAATTATGCTGTTTTCATAATATTCTGGCTAATAAAAAGTCATGATCTCTATTACATACAATGTTATGTGGAGTCTAGAGATAAAGTACTAACAGGTTCCTTCATGCATTGCTTGATCATCAGCTGAATTTCTAGCCATGACTGTCTGAGTGTCCACTGCTCGAGGTTCTAGGTAAATGCAGAGAAAAAAAAAATTCAAATATAGTTTCATTCAAATCATTTGTACAATAGGATTGCAAAATTAAATAAAAAAATCCAATTGTTTATTTTTTTTTATATTGTAGCGCTGCTATTTTCTTCTTTTGTTTGTAGACACACCTTTCTAAGGTGGTAGATCGGTTGGGAGATTGGCGCATAAGTATGTACCTAGCATAAGTCCTGCTTTTCTCTGTCACGGACTGCCTACCTGTACAGTTCTGTCACAGGCGGTTGCTAAATTCACTCCCTTGCTGTTGTTATTGAGCTGGGTTTTTGTTATTCTCCAATTTATGCCCTAAAATTTTGGGTAACCCAGATTACATTAGATCAGCGGTTCTCAAACTGTGGGTCCTGACCCCAAAGTGGGTCCCGACCTTCTCAGCATGGGGTCACGTCTCCATGTTACTGACTATCAGGCTAATGACTTAATAATCTCAGTCAGTCATTCAAGGAGTCTGAAAAGTCTGTTGACTTGTCTGTTATTTTAGACTGCTCAGATCAGTTTGTGCCTCCACAATGCTGTCATGTATGTGCTGTCTGCTGACTACACATGTCATGTAAAGACCTTCTGCAGTCACTTGCTGGGGTCCTGTTATTATTTTTATTGTCTGTTATGGTCCCAGAGCAAAATAGTTTGAGGACCCCTGCCTTAGATAGATGGTGTGCAATATCCTATGACTTTTAACATTAATGGACAAAATTTTTCCTTTGATCATTCAATTAGTAAAAAGAAAACAATGCACATTGTCTAGCGCTTTGTTACAGTATAAGCAGCTGTACAATGTGTACAAAATTAATAGAAACAATTTAAATACTCGTTATACAAATATGATACTACCTGTAGGATATTCTTAATACGGAGCCTTTGTGTGTTGTCTCCTTCTATTGGCTCTCTTACTCCATGAGGATAACAAATCAGTTGTAGTAGTTTACGTGCTTGTTTATTTGACAAAACAGGATCCAGAATGAGATCTTTATCTGTACACAATCTCTCTGGTTCTTTCAAACAGTGATCTCCAACCCACTCCTAAACACCAAGGGAAAATATTCACGCCATGAATAGGTTAATATTCAACTTCAAAATGAATTGTATAGTAACAGCACAAACACTGATAATCTACCTGTTGGCAAATTGTTCTCAGAACATATTTAGCATATTCGCTTAAACTTGCAGTTTCTATTACAAATGGTTTTCCAGATGATCGTAGAGGTGTTTGAGATTCTAAAATCTTCTCTCCTGTAGACTCTTCCATTGTGTCACTTTTATTGTTCTTAGAAGAGCCGATATTACTACCAATGTCAGCATCTACAAAACAAAATACATTAAGAGTAACAATTCCATGTTTAACCAGTAGATGGCAATATGAGCACAAGTTTAGGAGGATGTGTGATAAATTCATCCTGTGAAATATTGGATCAGTAAAGGCCCCCATACACTAGCCGATTTTGGTCAGATTTTAGCCAGATCAGTCGGATCTGGCCGAAATCGGACCAAAATCGGCTAGTTTTGATGTCCCCTCAGATCCGATGCGCGGTCCCGTGCGCATCGGATCTGCGTCGGGTGGTCGGACCTGCTGCACGTCCGACCACCCGACTTGGGACCTAGTGGGGCGGTGGAGGGAGCAGGGGGGGCTGGGGACGCTGCGGGGGACACGTCTGTGTCCCCCGCTGCTGGGGACAGCGTCTGTGCGGCGAGAAGGTAGAGGGAGCAGGGGGGGCTGGAGACGCTGCGGGGGACACAGGCTGCATAGAGCCGGGCAGGGGGAGCCGGCCGGGAGCTGTCAGTAATGAATAAAAAAAAAGCCCATACAATGAATGGGCGGCCTGTGATTGGCTGAGCGCTCTCTCAGCCAGTCAGCAATTGGCTGAGAGAGCGCTCAGCAGCCAATCACAGGCTGCCCATTCATTGTATGGGCTTTTTTTTTTATTCATTACTGACAGCTCCCGGCCGGCTCCCCCTGCCCGGCTCTATGCAGCCTGTGTCCCCCGCAGCGTCTCCAGCCCCCCCTGCTCCCTCTACCTTCTCGCCGCACAGACGCTGTCCCCAGCAGCGGGGGACACAGACGTGTCCCCCGCAGCGTCTCCAGCCCCCCCTGCTCCCTCTACCTTCTCGCCGCACAGACGCTGTCCCCCGCAGCGTCCCCAGCAGCGGGGGACACAGATGTGTCCCCCGCAGCGTCCCCAGCCCCCCTGCTCCCACCAGCTCTCACCTCTTAGCCCCCCCCCCCCCCACCCCCCCCCCTGCTCCCCGGGTTTTTTACATGTGATAAATCGAGACGATTTATCACATGTAAAAAATGGCACATCAAGTGCCAATCTAATCAAGCTCCCCCGGGGAGCAGCCGGGGAAGCTCAGGGGGAAGTCGGGGGCGACTTGTCCTAAGGACAAGTCGCCCTAGTGTATGGGGGCCTTTAGACTCAGACAGTCAGTAAAGAATGTGTGCCAACAGGATTCCTTTTCTAGCATCTAAATCATATCATTATAGTTCATCTTCTGTATCCTGATACTATTAATGTACAGCTTTGTCTAAACGCTATCCAGGGCTTAAAGTGGTCATGGAGAGATGTTGGAACGCAATGTCCCTTCCAATATTAGGCGAATCTGGAAGTTTATGTTATAAAGGGACAGTGGTCATACAAAGAACTCCAAATTTAAATTATTTTACAAAGTGGTACAAACACATTCACATTACACCACATGTAGTGCCTCTTACTCATGTTATGACACTCAGTAGTGCCCCCTTTTCATGTTATGCTACACAGTAGTACTCCATATATATGTATGCAACACAGTAGCGGGTGGGGGGGGGGGGGGGAGGAGGCACGGCGGGCGGGAGTAAGCTCACCTGTTTCCTGCTGGTACTTGGCAGCTGCTTTAGTTTCTGCTCTCCTTGGGTGGGAGCGC
The DNA here is from genome assembly GCF_055691185.1 of Crinia signifera. Taxonomy (NCBI): domain Eukaryota; kingdom Metazoa; phylum Chordata; class Amphibia; order Anura; family Myobatrachidae; genus Crinia; species Crinia signifera. The sequence goes on from NC_139219.1 coordinate 259,134,698, forward strand.
TGCTGCAGCTCAGTACCGCCCTCCAGTGGCCGGCGCCCTAGGCAAATGCCTGAAGCTGCCTAGTGGTGGAGCTGGCCCTGCCTCCCCCCCCCCCCCTCATTTCTCACCAGTGACCAGTCCCTGATCGTCTGGTCCCATAGTCCCATCATTGGCTGCCCATCACTCACTTTTGATGACTGCAGTGATAGGAGTTCAACTGCAAATGAGCAGCATTAACACCTACCCCTCACCTGAATTTATACTTGCAGCCATACATCTACGCTGCATCATGTGCAAGAAGATCGGCTCAGCAATCCCAGAGCCATCCTGGTGACTGTCATCATCACTAGTCAATGTGTCGCCTTCCTGCTCTTTCCCAATAATAGCAGTGTTATTAGCACTCACAAATAGCAGTGTCATCACTGCCCTGAGCCCCCACTCCCCATATGTACCGGCCTCCTCCTTATCCAGCTCTTATGCTGTGGTGGCTGTTTTGCAGCTACCTGCGTATCACCTGGCTTCCTCTGCTGCTTCTCAGCCTCAGGCAGAAAGTGAAAGCAAACAACCTTCCTGCCAGTCTGAGGCTGAGCATGGGAGCTTCTGGTAGTCTCAGATCACTGAGATAGCGATCAGTGTCAGAGCAATGTGAAACGAAAACAAATCCTTAGGATTGGGATCTGGGCCATCTTAACAGTATTGTAGGCCCTGGGCAAAGCAATACACTGGGGCCTCTACCTGGGAATTTTGGGGTATGGACATCAAACTCTGCATTCCGAAGATTGTAGTGTCCGGTCCGGGGGATGTCCTGTCCGGGGGGAAGGGGGACTTTACGTGACAGCTGTCATCAGGGAGAGGAGGAGGGGGTGAATAAAGCCTCCCTGTATGGTCCAGGCAAGTAGCAAAAACCGGACCACACGGGGAGGCTGTAATCTCCCCTTCCCCATGTCCCTGGTGAAAGCTATCACAGGCATCCCCCTGGACAAGGCACCCCCAGGACGGGACACCCCCAGACCGGACACTACAAGCTCCGGACTGCAGATTTTGATGTCAGGCCCGGCGTTCCATGCTTTTGTCCGGGTCTGGTTTTTACATTGTCCTGGAATTTTGTTTTAAAACAATTTATAACATGCCCTCCTGTAGTCCTGCACCATCTCTTCACTTGCTTCCATACAATGAATGGCTGTAAGAACTATATAGATAGCTCCAGCCATCCACCAATCAGCATACTGACATCCATTTAATGTCTTACTGCAGGCTGGGAAGCAGGAAGAGAAGGTTGCACTCTGATTGGTGGACAGCACTTGCCATCCACCAATCAGCATGCTGACAGCAATTCACTGTTTGGATGTTAGCTGTGAAGCAGGAAGAGAATGCTGTCTGGCAGCTCTGATATTACCTACTGCCGTCCAAAAAGCTCAACAGGCAGATGCTCCCAGACCAATCTGCCCCTGATTAAAGGCACCTAGAATTGGGGGACCCTTGGGCAGCTGTCCATTAAACCCATATGTTAAGATGGCCCAGCTTGGGATGCCCTTAGGCATTTGCCTATAATTTGCCTAGGCCCATCTCCATGTAGACTAGCTGTGATACTATACCATCACCATCAGTGATCATGGCCAGATTAGGGGCCACATGGGCCTGGCTGAAAATTTTAAATGACCTGTACTGAGTAGGGGAGAAGCTGTTCCCAGTTTGGCCATACTGTCGTCCGTAATACAGAAAATTAGAAAAATTGCATCGTTTTGTGAGAAATCTGGAAATGCAAATTAATTATTTATGATAGAATGTGTGGCCCGCTACTGTAGGCATCTTGCCGTCATCACGCTGTCATGATGGTGGGCCTATTTATACAGATGGAGCCCTTCTTATTGGCTGTGCTTATTGGCAGATGCCCGTATTTGGCGGTGGGCGCGCTAGCAAACATGGACGCGCGAGCGTATTGCACACTCGCATGTCTATTGCCGGGATTGCGGTATCTAATCAACTCAGATGCATGCGCGCCACATTCGGCTTAATGAGCCTGGCTCCATCTGTATGTGGATGCCTGGAGCTGGAGCTACACTGAACTGGAGCATGGAGGGCACACAGGGAAATAAATTGGTAGGTTAGTGTGGTCTTCCACCAGACTGCGTGACCATTTAGCAAATGTTGGGGGTAGTTTCTATAGAAGCAAACAAGAACCAATTTTTATCAGAGGTCCTGCTTCACCAGATAAATGAGCCTCTAATAAAGTAACAGTGTAAAGTTTGAGAGCATAGTGTAAAACATTACACCTAGAGGAGGTGGTGGGGCCAGGGCCGATGTAAGGCACCGGAGCGCCCCAGGCGAGTTGGGGTGGGGGCGCCCCGGTGCTGGGGGGTGGTACCTGTGAAAAAACCGTGCGTCCCCGGCGTCCCTACTGAGCGCTGGTGCGTGCAGGGGTGTCCGTGCCGCCGGGGGAACCTGCGGCGCTGTTATTGTGTGTAAGCTGGCCGCGGCCGGCGGGGTCCCTACAGTGAATAGAAAATAACTAGCGCTTCCCGCGCTAGTTATTTTCTATTCACTGTAGGGACCCCGCCGGCCGCGGCCAGCTTACACACAATAACAGCGCCGCAGGTTCCCCCGGCGGCACGGACACCCCTGCACGCACCAGCGCTCAGCAGGGACGCCAGGGACGCACGTTTTTTCACAGGTACCGTTCGCTAAATGCTGGGGGTGAGGGCAAACTGCCGCCCTCCAGGTGCCGGCGCCCTAGACAAATGCCTAGAGCTGCCTAGTGGTGGCGCCGGCCCTGGGTGGGGCCTCAGGAAGTGGGACCCAATGGGGATTTCCCCTGTACCCCTGTGATCCAACCCTCTATAAAGATTATTAATATTAGGATCAAAGTGTAATAGTGTGCAGAATAATGCAGAGGAATACGGTATGATGTGATAAGATGTGAGCAGAAACATTGTATACTGTACATCAGGAAATAAGCACATAGATAGAATAGATACTGCAGCACTGATTATTTATAATAATACTGATAATAATTAATATAATTGCATGCATCTTTACAATAAAACATTTGACTTTTTTTATAATTGAAAAGTACTAGAAAATGACATACAGCAGGTAGAGAGGGGGTGGTAACAGCAACCAGGGGCTGGCTGGCAACTTTTAGCCTGGGGGGCAAGTCCAGAGCACTGGCCCATAAGTAATGCCCCTTTCAGACCGCACTTAAAAACCGGTATTTTGCAGATTTTTTACCGTTTTAAAACGGTAATCTATATGGTCTGAAAGGTGCAGAACCACTTTACAGTTTTACAAAAGCCGTTTTTGTAAAACGGTTAAAATGGAGGGTCCTACCCGTTTCAGACACGGTATTTTTGGCATCAAAATCGGGTCTGAAATGGTATTTATAATGAGCAGGGTCCTAAATTCAGTGCAGTGAACATTTAATGAGCGCTCATTAAATATTTATAGCACCGGAGCAACCCACCGCCGCCCCCCCCCCCCGACCTGCTGTACCTCACCTCTGTACCCTCTGTCTGCGCAGTATGCAGACAGCTCTGTTGTAGGCTTGGCAGTGCTGGGCTTCGGTGAGACGCGGCGGGTGCGACGGGTACACTGGAGACAGGTAGCAATGGGAGTACTGCGATAGGTCCGGGGGGGGGAGGAGTTCCAGCCCCTGGCACACAGCGGGGCTCAGGCTGTCAGAGTCCTGGAATAGAGACACGTCGCTGCCCTCCCCCCCAATACTCCCTCCCCGGGCATCCGAGCTCCATCCTGCTGAACACCCAGGCTCCCCCCCTCGCTCTCCGTTCTGTCCCCGCTGGAGTCTGATGTGCAGAGCAGCGGCCGGAGCCCGGGGGACACGTGTCTCTGGTAGATGTGCACGCAGCAGCTCCCCGCGCACCCGCTCCTGCGCCCACTGCTTGTACTCTTCAGCTGCGGGAGCCAGGCCCGGGGGTGGACGGGCTCTGGGGGGATGAGGATGCGGGGAGGGGGGAGAACCGCACTGGCTTTGACCATGTATTTGGAAAGTTTCCAAAAACGGGTCTGCCAGTGTAAAAAAAACGTCACTTAAACGGTAAAATACCGTTTAAGAGATGCGGTGTGAAAGGGGTTTTACCTGGCAGACCCGTTTTTGGAAACGTTTTCAAATACGGGGTCAAAGCCAGTTATGCGGTCTGAAAGCAGCATAACAGTGCATCATTAAAATGGAGGTTTTTCGGTAAAAAAATATGTATTAATAAAAAAAAGATAACAACACCACCACCACAGGCTGCTCCCCCTGTATAATAACAGGACACCACAGGCAGTGTTCCCTCTAAGCTGTGTGCGCGCACACAACTCGCCGAGCATGCGCACAGACATTACAACAGAGCGCTGTGTTTCACCCATTAACTACATTGTGTGCTGTGTTTTGAAAGTTTAAATGTTTTGAATGTTTAATATCATTTTGAAGAAAAGTTAACACAAATGCTGAATGTAATTTTCCAGTTATATATAGAAGTGACGCACAAAAATAAAAATTTCCTTCCAAAGTTGCACAGCCAAAATCTTTTGCGGCACACAGTCTTCATAAAATTAGAGGGAACATTGACCACAGGCTGCTCCCCCTGTATAATAACAGGACACAACAGGCTACTCCCCCTGTATAATAACAGAACACCACAGACTGATGCCCTGTATAATAACAGGACACAACAGGATGCTCCCCCTGTATAATAACAGGACACCACAGAATGATGCCCTGTATAATAACAGGACACCACAGACTGCTCCCCTGTACAATATCAGGACACCGCAGGCTGCTCCTCAGTATAATAACAGGACACCACAGGCTGCCCCTTGTATTAAAATAACAGAATAGGACACCACAGGCTGCTCCCTCTGTATAATTATACCAGGACACCACAGGCTGCTCCCCTGTATAATTATACCTTACACCACAGGGTGCTCCCCCGCATAACAACAAGAAGACACCACAGGCTGCTCCCCTGCATAAAATGAACAGACACAACAGGCTGCCCCATATCCCCCTATATTAAGAAAACAGGACACCACAGGCTGCTCCCTCTGTATAATTATGTCAGGACACCACAGGCTGCTCCCTCTGCATAATTATACCAGGAGACCACAGGCTGCTCCCCCTGTATAATTATGCCAGGACACCACAGGCTGCTCCACCTGTATAATTATGCCAGGACACCACAGGCTGCTCCTCCTGTATAATTGTACCAACACTGTCCGGGTATAATTATACAGGGGGAACAGCCTGTGGGGTCTTGGCAGGACACCACAGGCTGCTCCCCCTGTATAATTACACCAGGACACCACAGGCTGCTCCCTCTGTATAATTATGCCAGGACACCACAGGCTGCTCCCCCTGTATAAATGTACCAAGACTGTCCTGGTATAATTATACAGTGGGAGCAGCCCGTGGGGTCTTGGCAGGACACCACAGGCTGCTCCCCCTGTATAATTATACCAGGGCACCACAGGCAGCTCCCCCGCCCCCATTATAACACCCAGAACATAGTAAAGAGCTCCCCGCCCCGCCCCCATTATAACACCTAGAACATATTGACAGTCACCTGCCTTTCATAGGCCCGGGACCGTGCTCCATTGCTGCGGCTCCCTCTGCCCTGCTTTGCTGAAGTTTCCGGCAGTGGCACCGCGGCTCTGAGGATCTGACGCAGCGGTGACGGCGTCATGACATCACACGGCGTCCACCAGTGCCAGGAATCAGGCCGGGACTTGCACAGCCCAGGCTGGTGCGCATGTCCTCATCCAGGAGGCGGCCATGTTCCTGTACCCGCGGTGCTGCCTACAGGAGGAGTTCCTGTAGCCGCAGTGCTGCCTACAGGATTTTACATAGGAGGCAGCCCGCGGCCCACAACAGTGCATGTTAGAGCGGCCCGGGGGGCACATGGCACCCTGCCCCCCGGCCCAGCCCGCCCCTGTCAGCAACTACTGTTAATGAAATTAAATCAAAACTGGATACATTTGGCTGCTAAGGGAATCCTATAGATATGACTTACTCAATTCAGCAGTTACATGTAAAATAGGTTGAACTCAACGTCTTTTTTCAACCTTCATTACTATGATACTATGTTAGTTGAGGGGTCTATTCATTAAGTTAAGAATCCATTAATCATTTTTTTATCCAAGCAATCAGAGACCTCTATGGGGACAGAGGCTCACCAAAATTTACACCCCTGGACTGGTCAGTTGTGGCACAACTAAAATCTTTGCACAGTAATACAGATATTTATTTACCACAGGCTTCTAAGAGGCCCCTTAAATGAAGTTCTATTTGCCATATTGTGATATACAAGTGCTAGATATCTCTCTGCTAATATCTGCATTTGAAGCGTGTGAGCCGATTGTCAGTGGCAACAAATGAACATCAGCTATTTGACTGCACTGTCAATATTATACTACCTATGCTATTATGTAGGGTACTGTATATACAGCAGTAAAGTGTGCTGAAGAGAAAAAAATCATGGTAGGCAGTATATCACCCTATATCACCCGATAAGAGGCCAAAGTGCTGTTTGCATAGCGTGCCTTGTTTTATTACTGTCACATGAAGCTTTATTCCATGTACAGTAATAGGCAGAGAAACTACTCTTGTAAGGCTTATTGTAGGACACCATGAGAATCAAGACACATCCCTGTAGTTAATGTGCATTATGTTCTATTAAAAAAAAACATGTATATGTATGTTTTATGTTACAGATTCTATTGTAATCCATCATTTTTTCCTAAGCTAAAGACAATTATTTTGTGTTTTGCTACAGTAACAAAGGCTATTAAAATTGAAAATGACTTCATTTGTAGGTGACTCATGACACTTATATAATTGTGCCCATCATACTAAATACTAACATGGTTTTGTCCATTAGCAAACCAAATAGGCTTTCTGAACCAACCTAAATGACCCCCTTTGTTCCTCCTTATGTCTAAAGCTGGCTAAGCCACTGACTGCCAGAGCTCCTTGTGTTCCCTGCCATCATTTTGCTAGAGTACAGAACTTTGCCCGTGCTGCACCCCTTCAGTGGAACGCACTCCCTCGCTCCATTAGACTCTCCCTGACCTTGCAAAGCTTCAAACGGGCACTGAAAACTCATCTATTATCAAAGCGTACCCTTCCACTGCATAAACCAGCTGGTTCTCCGACCCCTTGCCTGTTTACATCCTGCTATCTAGCCACCACCCACTCGCTTGCACCTCTAGTAATCTGTCTTTCTCCCCTTTCTACTAGATTGTAAGCTCCTCCGAGTAGGGCCCTCTTCCCTCCTGTTGTCAAAGCCCACTTCTCTTCACATTTCACTCACAGCTCTCCTATATTCCAACACTCAGTGACCATCTTTGTCCGCATACTCATCTCCATCATTGACCTCAAGCCTCTAGTTGTATGTTGATTGAGTCCTCACTACTTACATTTAAGCTGTAATGTGTATTGATCTGTGGCGCTCTTTATTATATAATAATAATAATAATAATAATTTTAGAATTCCTCTCCGGAATACACAATTCAATGTAAGTAAATCTGAAATGTTATACATACAAGGAAGGGTGGAGAGGATAGATATTAGACAATATAAAAGGTGAATGAAACATGAAACTGTCTTGACAAATGCAGGGGAAGGATTTAGGGGTGAGGGCACCCATAGGCACAACAATAACGCGCCCCCCCCCCCTCCCACCTAATTGTATTATATTTATTGATTACTTATAAGCCCTCATTTGATAATAGCTAATTTAGTGGATTACTAAAAAAGCCACTGTGACTTTTTTTTTTATTATTATTATTATTATTATTATTATTATTATGCCTACATATTTACTAAGTAGTACAGCTTACAGGGGCAGTATCTGCATGTCCTATCCATTTACACTCTATTCAATATGGAATATGTTACAGTACAATATATATTTTGCAGTCACTGGTACATTCAGGAACTGTCACAAGCATCCAAGTGCTTCCCCCAGGAATGTGCCTCACATGCCTAATGGGAAATTCAGCACTGGGCAAATTACAGGACCAGAAACCAATTTAGGCCAACATTTAGGTTTGCAAACTGTAAGAGATTTGGCTGTTTGATGTACAGGCAAAGCAGTTGATGTCTTATGTATGGTCTAGCATGCACTGTAGATGCACCATAGTTCAGTGCAGTGTAATGTACGGCAGTCCACCTAGGCACAAATGACCTGGTTCTGGCTGAAGTCATGGCTGTAAAATATGAATTTAGGAAGTTAGGAACCGCTCTAAACCAGGTGCCAACCATTGTAACTTTTTCAGAAATATTGCCAGTGCACAGAGGGTTAAATAGAACATCAGAAACTTCAATGTTTGGCTTAGGAATTGGTGTAAGGAGGAGAGATTTGGATTATTAGGTCATAGTCTAGCTATCTGGCAAGACGTGGCTTATATAAAAGTGATGGCCTGCACCCATCTTCAAGGGGAACGAGAATACTAAGTGAGAAGTTTGGATGCTTCATTAGTAACTATTTAAATTAGCAGAGGGGGCAGTGAACCAAATAAGAATAAATAAATCTGCTCCTGCAACCTAGAGGTATTTTCTCTGCAGCCAAATGGAACAGGAAGCCTATCCACTTGAACATAAAATAATGCAGATCAAAACCGTATAGATATAGGCAGAGAGATGAACATACTGTAGCTAGCACCAGGAGAAGCACAAACACAAGAAACTTTAAGAGCTACAGTATGTGTGCAAATGCTAGGAACTTAGGAAATAAAATCCCAGAACTATTTGCAATAATGACAGGGGATGAACTGGATGTTGTGGCTATTACAGAGTCATTGTGCATTGGAAATCATGACTGGGACATAGCTATACCAGGATATACTTTATTTAGGAAGGACAGAATGGGAAGAATTGGAGGAGGGCTAGCAATGTACGTGAAAAAAAGCATAAAGACTATCTTAGTACAAAGTATTGAAGAAAAATCTGAGGCCCTTTGGTTGACCATAGAAACAGGGGAGAAGGCGATTCTTCGTATAGGGGTGATCTACAGACCACCAGGTCAGGAATAGGAACTTGATAAGAGCCTATTGCAGGACATCAGGAGATGTGATAATCATGGGAAACTTTAATCTACCTGATGTAAACTGGTAGGTGTCTGATGCAAGTTCCACCAGAATTAGGAACATTCTGAATTCTTTGCAAGGAGAATCCCTCCAGCAAGTGGTGAGGGAGCCCACTCGTAAGGACGGAATATTAGACTTAATACAAATGGTGACAGAATATCTGATGTACATATTTGTGAAAACCTGGGATCCAGTGACCATCAAGCAGTATGGTTCAGAATAAAGACAGAGACTGACTCATCATACACAAAAATAAAGGTGCTAGATTTTAGGAAGGCTGATTTTGTACAGATGGTAAACTCTGTAAGGGATTCTTTGGCAGAGTGGAAGAACTTGGAAGGAGTGCAGGAAAAATTAAAAAGTGCAATACTAAAAAAAACAGAACTTTGTGTCATAAAAGTAAGGAAAAACACAAGGAAAAGGAAGCCAGTGTGGTTTGCGAAAGAAGTAGCAAGTATTGTGAAAGCAAAAAAGTTGTCCTTTAGGAAATATAAACAAACGCAGAATAATGAAGACAAAGAGGTGTATCTTGTTAGAAAGATGGAGGCTAAGAAGGTAATAAAATGTGCAAAAGCACAGGCTGAGGAGAAAATGGCCCAGTCAGTGGGAAAAAGGGGGAAAACATTTTTTAGGTATATAAGTGAAAGGAGAAAAACAAAAAGTGTAGTAATAGGACTAAAGACAGAGTGGAAGTCTTCGTGAGGGAGACATTGTAATAGCAGATCATATTAATAATTATTCCTGCTCAGTATTCACTGCTGAAAAAGAGGGGAAGGGGACACAATTAAGTTGCGCGTATATTCAGAAAAATGAGGGAGAAACAAGTACCTTTACAGAGGAGAAAATCCTAACAGAACTCTCAAAACTGAAAGTGGATACATCAATGGGGCCAAATGGGATACATCCAAGGATACTAAAAGAGCTTAGAGGGGAGCTGGTAAAACCATTAACAGAATTATTCAACCAATCACTAGCTACTGGAGTAATCTCAGAGGACTGGAAAATAGTGAATGTAGTCCCACTGCACAAAAGTGGAAGCAAGGAAGAAGTAAGCAGCTACCGACTAGTGAGCCTTACATCAGTAGTAGGGAAATTGAAGGAAACACTCTTAAAGCAAAGAGTTGTAGAATATCTCAAAACCAGCAACTTACAGGATCCTAAACAGCATGGGTTTATTTTTTAACTGGGTGACTAATGTAATAGATCAAGGGGGAGCCGTAGATGTAGCTTATCTAGTAAGGCTTTTGACACTGTCCCACATCGCAGACTGTTAAATAAACTTGAAAGCTTGGGATTGGATTTTAAGATGGTTGAATGGATAAGATCTTGGGTGAAGGATAGAAAACAGAGAGTTGTAGTAAATGGAGAAAAGTGTCATATACAGTAGTATAAATGTATGCCCACTTTTAGACTGACAATCTGGTGTCGACATTCTGAATGTGTATACCAAACCCAGATACAGTATTGCAAAATAAACATATTTGTCTGCAAGAAGCATATAACACTTAACATGTTAGATAACAAGTTGAACGTGCTATAAATGTAATATTCCACATATCATACAATATATTTCTTAGCATGGATGGATTATTAGAAGTGTCATTCATGAAAAGCTTAATTAATAGGAGTGGAAACACAAATGAGAACACACCCAGCATCAGGATAGCTTTGAGCACAGCAAACACTGCACCCACTTCAATGCTGTTATGAGCGGCTGCCAGAAGATGCCTATCACATGAGGAATATATGCCAGGAGCCGGCTTTCCTAAGGGGGAAACACAAATTACAATATTGTTTAATTAGAAGTCAAATACACAAATAACGTTTTAGCAAAATCAGCTGGGGAAGAACTTAAAACACAGTTTTCTTTACATTTCACATCTGCTGCATTTGCTATTAATTGGTACATTGGGAAGCACTTATATGAAGAGTCATTTATGAACCAATTTGTATATGCAGAAGGCCTCTGTATGAGCATATTTAGGGGCCCATTTATCATGTATTGCATTTACAATGGCAGCTGACGGAATGTTACCGCCCAGGATCGCAATGTAAAATGCAATACTAGCACTGGTATGTATCACCCCACAAGCGCAGGAACAGGGCTCCGAAAAGAGCACGTCCCTGCGATGCACTCAGCCGGAAGCCAGGGGGTCTGCGCATGTGCTGTTAGTGCTGAACCCCAGCCGACCCCTCTGACCGCACTGCCCCAGCAGCAGTGCGGTGTGTAGCCCATAGGCTACAATGGGCTTTCGCCATCTCAGAATGGCAGTAGCCCAGGGATGCAAACCGCTGCTGCCCGATGTTGATACATCGGGCAGCTTGGCATCCCCCATAGAAACCAAAGGAGGATGCAGCCAGCGGCAGTGCAGGAGGGATAGCAGCAGAGATCGGAGATTCCTGCTGCGTCCCCTTTGGTAGATTTGGGTGACACTTAATATTTGCGGCTAACCCCTGAAAACAGGTGTTTTGGGGATTTAGGCGCAAATAGTGTTTGATAAATGTGGCCCTAAGTCCTCCAGACCGACTAACGCTGTCCAAGGTGCACAACCACTTTACTGTCACCTGTGCATAGTATGAGGATGCTCCAGAACAGGGCCCTCATTCTAGTTCCCGGCAAGCTGAAAATGTGTTGTGAAAATATTTTCACCGATACACAAGCGCAGACCCGCAACATCGGACCCCGCTGCGAATTCAGCAGCCAACCTAAATCAGGGCAAAAGTGGGCAGAGTTCCCCTAAGATGCAGCTGTTTCATATACCAATATTTTCACTTGTTGACCGCATCCTGTGTGTTAGCAGAATGTGTTAGAATGTTAATCCAAAACATGCACAGATGTCACCACTTAGTAATAGCTGATTGAGCCTCTTTGTGCTGTAAAGCAAAGTCCTGACAAACTGAACTTTAAAGAGACATCAGTCATGGTGTCACACAGTAAATTTTTAACAGAGGGTGCGGAGTCTGGGCACATACAGTATTACTACACAGTAAGACATATTCTTGTTAAGTCAAAAATCTATAATATAATAGAACCAGGACCGGCCCTTGGGCCTGGTGCTGTTTTAAAAAATCCAGGGGACCCCTATTTCATTTGTTCCTTGATTTTTTAAAACCGGGACCGACTCTTTCGTTATGGTCATGGGGGGGGGACCCCACACCATTTTTTTAATTATCTCTTTTTTTCTTTCTTTTTTCTTTACACCGCAGCCTGCACGGTTCTGACTGATCCATGCAGACTGCCGACTCGTATCTGTATTTAGCGGCCGTATATACGGCCGCTAAATATGAATATGAATCCTGCGGAATACGACTGCCTATGCCATCGGACAAATACAAATCCGGAAATACGGCAGATTAGTAAATCTGCCCTATTTACAAATTGTATTTTGCCAATAATACAGCCGTTGGCGGTCATATTTATTCGTATTAAGAATACGAATACGACTGAGTTGCATTCATATTCTTAGTTCATTTCCCCCTATATATTGTAGTACAGTTCATAAAATAACATACAAATGTTTAGCTTTTCATATATCTACAGGGAATTAGGTTTTAGAAACAAAAATGTTAAAACATTTGAATTATTTAGACTGTTTGTTTGGATGCACAAACTCACCGTTTGTTGTGACAAATGAGCAGACCTGAGGTGTTCTTAGTAGTTGTAGGAGAAGGCGACACGTCATTCTGGCACCAGGCTCAGCATCTGGGTCACCACAAGCTATGAGGAAAAAATCATCATCAGATTCAGATTTATCACTCATTTCAATTCTCAAAACCATATATAACTTTTGTTTTAACAAAACCTTCGTAAGAGAAGTGTCATTTAATTTCTGAAAATGACTGCACTGATAACGTGAACTGTTGGGAGTTCTTGAGGACCAAGGTTGGGAACCACTGGTATAAAACCTTAGTTTTTTTGGGGTTGCATAACTGCATTAAGAAATAATTTTTTCAACGACAGTACTCTTTCTGTAAATGCCATATGGAAATGGCAATGACAGGTCAGTTATAATTATTTATCGGATATATATATCATTACACAAATTATTAAATAAATTATAACATGTGCATTTGGCATGCTCTACATCAGCCGTTCTCAAACTGTGGGTCCTGACCCCAAAGTGGGTCCTGACCTTCTCAGCATGGGGTCGCGACTCCATGTTGCTGACCATCAGGCTGATGACTTCTCTAATCTCAGTCAGTAATTCAAGGAGTCTCAGGCATCTGTTGAATTGTCTGTTACTTCAAGCCCCTCCCATCAGTTAGTGCCTCCACACTGCTGCCATGTATGTTCTGTCTGCTGAGTACTCGTGTGATGTGATGACCTTCTGCAGTATCTTGCTGGGGTCCTGTCATTATCTGATGGGGTCCCAGAGCAAAATAGTTTGAGGACCCCTGCTCTACATAATTCTGGGGAGTTTTCTCATTAAAATGGATTGTGTGCAAAATGTTTCACAAACTGTTTTCAGGGAATCTAACAAATTCATATTTGATCACATTTAATAACTTCCCAGCCTTAGTGATTTTTGTGAAGTTTAAACGACACAAAGATTGATGAAAGATGGATGAACCTTTCCATATCAGGTTTAAAAAAATAATATATTTAATAGTATTTGGTTTAATGTCTACAGTGTCTAGGTAGACAGTCACCAGATAAGGCAATATGTTAATACAGACAAAAAGGTTGCCATTGACAAAAGGTCGACATGCAATAGATTGACATTGACAAAATGTCGACAAAAGTAAAAGGTCAATGTTACAATGGTTGACACATGAAAAGATCAACGTGAGTTTTCCACAATTTTTTTCCAACTTTTTTAAACTTTACCATCCACATGGACCACAATTGGGAATGTGAAGTGAAGTGAGCCATGTGCGAAGATGGGCTACACTAATTGGGGGTCAACAGAAGGTGGCCCCGGGGCACAAAAGACATAAAAATCTTATGTTGTTTCATTTGTTAACCTTTTGCTTGTGTCAACATTTTGACCCTGCCGACCTATTGCATGTTTGTGCTGAGCTATTGCATGTTGACCTTTTGTCTGTGTCAACCTTTTACACATTGACCTTTTGTTGTTGACTGTCTACCTAGAGACCGCAGTCCTTTCAAAACCTCAGGTTCTCTTTTTTTTTTTTTGTGCAATAATGTTTTAATAAAAAAAAAACGTCCTGGCCCCCCTGAAAGTGAGGCAAGCCCATCTCCAGCAACCCCCTCCCCCCCAGCGTGGGGGGTTTCCAAATTACATGAATCACATCATTGTAGCACCGCCCACCGCTATGCAATGGCTGGAATACCGTCTATGCATGGCCACGAGGACGCGATCACACTGGCCATGCCCCCAAACTCAGCACTCCACAACAGCTCTGCCCTGCCCCTTTCTCATCCCTTCTCTCTCCTGCCTCAAGGAACTGGCTGCCCTCTCCTGGAGAGGGCAGCCAGAAAGTAGGCAACCCTGCTCACAACAGTCCTGATTGTCGCGGGACAGTCCAGTTTTTATGGGACTGTCCGAGAGTCCCCCTACCTGCCGCTGCTCCATGGGGTGGTCATTGCGCTAAGCCACATCCGTTTTTATCCAAGGTGATTCCCCTTTTTGGCGGTGCAGAAAGTCCTGAGTCTGTGTACCATAATGTTGGGAGATATGACTATGTGTAGGATGTTGTGCTACCAGAGACACTGCCTTTGTTGTTCTATACAGTCAGTGGTGTAACAATAGTCACGCAGACCCCGCAGTCGCGGGGAGGCGCTGAGTAATTGTGGGCGCCGGGGGTCTGCGGGGATATTGATGCGCTTCCCTATCCCTGCCTTGCCCCGCTGGCACTGTATGCTGTTGCCACTGCTGCCGGCTGTGTGGCCGGGACCCGCAGATCTACTTGTCTGGGGTCCCGGCTCTCCTCCAGCTGGCTCCTGATAATGGCAAAACTAGCTCTCACAAAATGTCTGCCCCCTTACAGCAGGCTCCTCTAGTATCATCAAAAAGTGTCTGCTATAAGGGGGCAAACATTTTGTGAGAGCTATTTTTGCCATTATCAGGATCCGGGACTGCAGACAAGTAGATCGTGGGTCCCGGCCACACACACGGCGGCAGCGGGTTAAGGCAGAGTTGGTGGAGGGTGGGCTTTATTTTACCTGGGGGGGGGGCACTGCAGATATTTCCAACGGGGGGCGCTATATTTATAGTACGCCACTGTATACAGTTAGTATAGAAAACCAGCCTTTTTCACACCATAATCTGTCCTATTTCACACCATAATCTGAACAAGAGGAACATTAGAATGTGAATGGAGATGGAGGGGGACCATAACCCACGGAACATCAGAATTAGTAAAAAAGGATACTGATGAGGACAGGACTAGCTTGTACACTTTACATATATCTAACTGACAACGTGACCAAAGGACATGCTATAACAATGCATTTTAATATGATGCCTGTAGTACACATCCATTTACATAAATACTTACAGGTACTAATGATAACTTATTGTTTAACCATCATTGTTATAAAACACTTAAATCATATGCAATGTTCCACAGCCCTAGTATTTAGCAATGCTACCTGCAGCCAGGAGGGATGGAAGAGCGACATGCTGCACCAGATCTTCCAGTGAAAAGCAGTGTCGTGCTATTAGAACAGCAACAAAAGTGGCCAGTGAGTCGTGAAATGAAAGATCGCTAACCTACAAAGCAGGAAGAAAAGCAGAATAAGCGGGTGTGGCAAATGGAAAGGTACATGTTACTTGCATCGTTAGTTACATTCTGAGGACTGACAGCACTGACGCAACAAGTATAACTTATATAGTGAGATACACTGCAGGGGCATCCTAGGAGAGGAGGAGGCCCATGTGCAGCCTCCTCCAGCCGGACCCTTCCTCTCTGCTGGGAGCAGTGACTGTAGTTCTGGGAGCAGTATGGTCTGAGCACTAGACCGCTCAGACCACTACTGTGCATGCAGGTATCTCCCCCAAAAATGTTGAAGCAGCCATTTTTCCGTTGATTTTCGCAGCAGGGCAATGTGGAATATGGGCACTAGAGGGTTCTGACTCTGCTGCGCATGCGCAGATCACTGGAAAAATAGCCACCGTGCAATCTTTCTGACTATTTCGACAGCGCTCCTGCCGCCGCCGCTAGACTCCTGAGGGTAAGTATTACAACATGGGTGCAGTGTGCACTGTGTAAGTGTAATGCATCCCCTCCCTAAGCTTCAGCCACGATGTCTCGCTATGCTCTGCAAACTATTCTGTTCTCACTCTGTGCACACTTGGATAGTAAAGTTTGAAAAACCACCTTTAAAAAAAAAAAAAAAAATACGTGAAACATTCATGTAAACCAAATGTGTGTGTCGACCTAATGCATGTCAACCTGTAGTGGTTGACATAATGACTGTGTACCTAATGCTTGTGACCGCATCCCGATGATAGATATGCCACTGCCCTGCTCACACTAGTCACATACTGTATACTGTAGATATAGATTTCTATATACATCTATATAATTATAGAGAGAGAACCACTGGATGGATTTTGATGCGGTTTTCACCATTTTCAAGAACATTTGTTTGCTGAAAGTTTAGGTGCATGAAACATTAATCTATCAAACAAGGGAGCTGAACAGTGACACATTTAGTGAGAGTGACAATTTTATTAAGATAGGTATGCATTGCTCTACACTGCACACACTGGCCAGGAGTGGTACTACAGGAGCTGTACTCTCACAGAAGGTTTCAGACTTCAGGAGACATCACATCTGTGTTCTGTACATATGTCTCAGCCCCATAGTACTCCTCCTTCACCTGCTCTCAGTTATCAGTAATATAGGCAACTCTTTTTTATAAGTGCCTCTCCCCTCTGCCTCCCCAAGTGTGCCTCTGATCCCCCTCCCTATGAGTGTCTCTGCCACCTACCTCGCCATGTGCACCAATCATCTCCCCTCCCCAAATGCATCTATGCCCCTGCTTCACCAATCATGCCTCTGACCTTCTTACCATAAGTGCCTCTTCCTCCTACCTTCACATTTACCTGTCATCTCGCCTTTCCATATGTACTTCTGCCCCTTGTCTAATCCAGCATACTTCGGCTCCAGTGCCTCTGACCACCTCCCTCACCATGAGTGCTTCTTTCTCCTGCCTGACCAAGCATAACTTTGCTCCCCTCCCCATGTGTGCCTATGCTCTCCCCTCCCCATATGTTCCACCAGCCTCTCCCAAGCATGCCTTGGTCTCCTCCCTTACCTATTTGTTCCTCTGACGCCCCTCCCCCTCTCCATATACTCCTTTTACTTCTGTCCCTTGTCTAATCCAGCATACAGTACTTTGGTCCCATTCTCACCATGAGTGCCTCTGACCTACGCC
This sequence comes from Crinia signifera, assembly GCF_055691185.1. Lineage (NCBI taxonomy): Eukaryota > Metazoa > Chordata > Amphibia > Anura > Myobatrachidae > Crinia > Crinia signifera. The sequence goes on from NC_139219.1 coordinate 259,152,109, forward strand.
CTCACCATGAGTGCTTTGGTCTCCTGCCTGACCAAGCATAACTTTGCCCCCCTCCCCATGTGTGCCTATGCTCTCCCCTCCCCATATGTTCCACCAGCCTCTCCCAAGCATGCCTTGGTCTCCTCCCTTACCTATTTGTTCCTCTGACGCCCCTCCCCCTCTCCATATACTCCTTTTACTTCTGTCCCTTGTCTAATCCAGCATACAGTACTTTGCTCCCATTCTCACCATGAGTGCCTCTGACCACCGCCCTCACCATGAGTGCTTCTGTCTCCTGCCTGACCAAGCATAACTTTGCCCCCCTCCCCATGTGTGCCTATGCTCTCCCCTCCCCAAATGTTCCACTAACCTCTCCCAAGCATGCCTTGGTCTCCTCCCTTACCTATTTGTTCCTCTGACCCCCTTCCCCCTCTCCAGATACTCATTTTACCCCCTATCCTCATGTGTTCCTATAAATTCGGCAACCATCCCTACTGTGCCTTTATCCCCACCCAAGGCTGGTGGCTGCTGATCAGAAGTAGCATGGAGAATAATCTATGACAAAGGGAGCCGAGCAGTGCCGATTTTGGTGAAGCAAGTAAAAGGAAAAACAGCTGTAGGTACGGTCGCAGGCGCATGCATGGAGAGTATACATGGGGCTTGCCCCCAGTAAATTTGTCTTTTGTGGCATTAACACATATATGATTTAAGAGATCTTTAAATAAAATGTAAATATTGTAATACCATTATGCCAAGAAGGAAAGAGAATACAGGTAGTAGTACACGGAAATTCAAAATTGCTCTTGTGCGAAGCTGGGGTGGGGCGCTATGCATTCTACCCAACTGCCAGACAACTATTACTGTGTTCTAGGAAAATACAGGTCAACTATGTTCTGGGTTCAATACAGCTTCAACTTCATTCAAATAATTGTTTGGGCAAATTGTTGCTGCACAGTATTTGTAAGAAAATGATTACAACAAAATATGTTGCAGTTATACAATGTTGTTACTGTGTAGCACAACTACAGAAAAATAACATTTAAATAACCGCAATATTTAAGCTGGAAGCAAAATGGCTGTATGGGTTCCATCAAAACACTAGGAATTTACGTTATTGACATTTATTAATTATATATTTTTATTATGTGATACTACCCTCTGCATGCTAGACAGCACTGCAGACTTTCATTGCTGTTTAGTCCTTGCAAAATGAGGGGGGGGGGGGGGGGGAATCCAGCTTTTGCAAGCAGATGCAACAGTAAAGTATTTCTATTAGCAGATATTTAATTCACATTTATTTTGATATTGTTTGTTGTTTAATAAAAATAAAATGATTCTAACTGTTTTTAGAATGAAACCATGTTACGCTACTTAAAACTTACATCCACACTGCAGAGTAAATCATTAAATCCCCACACATGATTGGAGGAACAGCAGAGAGCTTTCAGTACTCCCAGCCATTCTGAGCTGAGTACTGTGCAGCAAGCTGTCAGTTCTGCACAGAGGTTAGATATATCACTGATCCTACAGAAATAAGAGACACTGCATTAATATAGTAATACTGTACATAGAAGAAAAGCGTAACACTTGCTAGATAGCAGATACATGATCTTTGTGAATGCTGTATCTTTTAATTTAAAAAAATGACGGGTATGGTTAAAAACCAGACCGGACAAGAACCCTAAATGATCGACTGGCTCCATTCATCAATATCTGTCATTCTGGAGCTTGTAGTGTCCAATCCGGGGAGGGGGGGGTATGCAGTGCCGTATTTCCCATTAGGCACGTGAGGCACGTGCCTAGGGCCGGCACATGTTTTGGGGCGGCACTTGGATGCTTGTGATAGCACTATCAACCTGAAATGTACCAGTAAGTGCAAAATATACACTGTACTGTACCATATTCTATCTTGAATAGAGTGTAAATGGATAAAACATGCAGATACTGCCCCAGTAAACTGTCCTACTTAGTAAATATGTATTCATCATTTTTTTTTAAAAGTCAGTTAGTGGCTTTGTTTTAATTAATCCATTAAGTTGGCTATTCTCAAATAAGGGCTTATAAGTAATCAATACAAATAATACAATTAGGCGGGGGGGCAGCCCCATATGGTTGTGTCTAGGGGTGCCATCACCCCTAAATCCGCCCCTGGGGTATGCATTGGTCCGGTGATGTAATAAAATATGGAACAGTCTGGACCATATGAGGAGGCTGTAATCTCCCCTTCCCCATGTCCCCGGTGAAAAGTGAAAGCTATCACAGGCACCTCCCCGGACTGGACACCCCCCAGACAGGCACCCACCGGACATTACAAACTCTGGAATACAGAGTTTGATAGTCCAGTCCGGGGTCTGATCCGGTTCCGGTTTTCACTTAGGCCCTTAATCTAGTTGACTAGGACGGATACATTTTTTCGGACGGCCACCGAGTGTTCTGAGCCCCGCCTACCAGATCGCTTACACCGTCCGAATGTGGTAAGACGCCGAGCGAACGGACCGCGAGTGGATGTTTCATGTGAACAACTCCCCCATCTGTGGGAACCTCCCCCATCCTCCAATGGTCGCCGACCATCGAATGATGGACCGAGTGGCCAGACAGCTCCGAGTGCTCCAGACCACTCTGACATTTCTCAGTGCGAAAGCAGGGATATGGGCAGGCAGCTGGCATCCGGCTATGTCAGCTGTCCACCCCCCACACATGCATCACGGGTGGATTACCATACATACGCCCCGCGCCCATGAAACACGGGGCGTACGCAGTGGTGTAGCTACGTTTTGGGCGCCCCCCCCGCCGTTAGGTGGGGTGCCCCCCCCCCCGCCCCGCCAAGCACCCCTACCCCCCTGCCTCGCCAAGCACCCCTACCCCGCCGCCCATGCAAACCCCCCCTCAATCCCCCACAGCCTTACCTATCGCGCTGGTCCCGGCGGCTCCGTTCTTCTGCTGAGGACCACTAGAAAATGGCTGCCCCCATACAGCAGACAGTTTTAGAGAACTGTGTGCTATATGGGGGCGGCCATTTTGTGGTGGTCCTCAGCAGAAGAACGGAGCCGCCGGGACCAGCGAGATAGGTAAGTCTGCGGGGGATTGGGGGGGGGTTAACTATAGCACCGCAGCTCCTGGCGCCCCCACATGCACAGCGCCCCCCCCCCCCCCGCAGTGGCGGGGGCTGCGGTGCTATAGCTACACCGCTGGGCGTACGCATATGGTAATGAGCCAAAACAGCCCTTCACGCCCCTCTCCACCCCCTGCTCGGATTGTTCCGACCGATCATTTTCTGTACGGAATTCATGCCGTATTCAGATGTGCGCAGCGTTCGCACATGCGCAGAAACGCCTCTGCACATGCGCAAACACAATACATCGGCCATCCGACCGAACATGCAGCCATCCGACTCAATCAGAATAAGGGCCTTAGTCCCAAAAATAACTCTGAGGGCCAGGAAAGCACATAATCCTACATACTGTAATTCGTGTTCTAGCCCTGTAAAACAGCATAAGTTAGCAGGACATCCAGCAACCTGCCACTCTGGCTTACACAAAAATAGTCTGATGCAGTTTCATAGAAGAGGAGATGCAGGAGGCAGCTGGTGGTGGCAGTGTAAAATAATGCCATTATCACATAAATTACTATATATATTGGGCCCTACCTCCCTCCCTATGGGCGCATGACTCCCATCATTATTGCTGCTCACTACATTAGGAAGAGGACAGGATGTGGGAGGATCACACGCTCCCCTGGAAGCCTCGGTGGCTCCCTGATAATTCAGGAGTCTCCTGGAAGTTCTGAGATACTGTAGTAGGTAAGTTTGTGCTGATCGCGGAGAGGCAAGAGAGTGGACAGGTCTGAAGCAGCCCCTAAATGTGCAAATCCTGCAGTAAAGCCATTATATGGATTCATTATTTATTGCCAGCAATGCAATACACCAATATTGGTTTTATAGCTGCTCCACCCAGCTATTACATAATCTGGTGTACTGTTAGTGGTTTACTCCCCTTCCTACTAGATTGTAAGCTCCTCCCAGTAGGGCCCTCTTCCCTCCTGTTGTCAAAGCCCACTTCTCTTCACATTTCACTCACAGCTCTCCTTTACCCAACACTCAGTGACCATCTTCATACTCATCTCCATCATTGGCCTCAAGCCTCTAGTTGTATGTTGATTGGGTCCTCACTACTTACATTTAAGCTGTAATGTGTATTGAACTGTGGTGCTCTTTATTTGTACTGTATTTTTGTTATTTATTCAATGTTATGCCAAGTTTTGTCTCCCTGTATTGTTCCTTTGTACGGCGCTGCGAAACACTTGTGGCGCCTTATAAATAAAATTATAATAATAATAATAATAATAACATGAGCATGCTAATATAGAAATACTGGCAGTATTCCTCAAGACAAGAACTCACATGAAAAATGAAGACTACAGTAATGTGATATTGGCCAACAGAAACCACCACTATAACAGAATAAAAAAAAAAACATACAGTACTAAAACACCAGATTCAAGAGAATAAAAAAAATATACAAACACCTACACCTTCTTACAACAAAGCCCCGACGTGAAAAAGAAATTAGCCAGAAGGGATAAAGTATAAGACCTGCAAAATGAACTTAAAAAAAAAGAAAAAAATAGAAGAAATGGACAGAACTAAATGCATGAGGTAGAAAGGCACAAACCATCAAGGAAGAATTCAATGTACCCTTTGGAACTAACAAAATATTGGCACATATTGAATCTGGATGAAGAAATTAAATCCTTCATCCCTCCAAAAAGACAGATAACCACCTCAGGAACTAATTAACCATAAGTCATAGTCATAGAGGTAGAACACCATCCCCCAATAAATGGTTTCACTACTGATTAAAGTATATTTTATTGTTTCCCAATAATTTTTTTTATAGTTTCTCGTGAATGGGTGTGTAGGGGCCCCAGTACATGGCTTTGCCCGGGGCCTATAATGCAGTTCAGAGGGCCTTGGGATAGTAGTCAGGTTGACAGAACAAAGTTCTCTCTCTGTGTTATCTATAGTATTTGTAGCCATCAGGCTGCTGGGACATTATTTTACTAGGTTGACCTGTCCTGCACTCACCATGCTTTGGGGGGACCTGGATAGTGGGGGTGTGCTAAGTAATAGTGGGGGTGTAATAAATCGTATTGCATGCGATTTGCGCCTGATGCGATGCGATCCGCGGGCAGTAGCGCCGTGAAACTACACAAGTTCCATCGCATCGCATGCAAATCTGTAAAAGCTGCCAGCCACCCTGACGATCGCCCCTGCCGCCAGAATCCCCTCAGTAGAATGCGAGAGGATGAATTCAGTAACACATCCCCTCGCATGTGGCCGCTAGCAGGAGAAATCATTCGAATGATTTCTCCTGCCTTTGTTAATATAATTCAGTGTAGACTGATCTTTATTACAGCCGCTCTTCGCCGTAGACAGGTAGGATGCTGACCTCATGGGATTGTCAGCCGCCCACATCGAGCAAGGAATGCCCAGATATTTTCATGGGGACTCCAATAAAACACTGGGTGTTCCCCTGATGCCACTCCCTGCCCGTCCTCTACCTCCATTACCCGTGGGAACGCCTTGGCGAGTGTGATACTCTCCAAAGGCATTAACACAGGGGGTCTCTGCACATGCGCAATTATACTCATGGGCATGCGCAGACCCCCACACCATTGGAACGGGGCCAAATTTGGACCCATCTGAGTGGGCCTGAATAAACAATTATTTTAAGAATGCTGCGGCACTTACATGAATTTTGACTTAAAGGTCTAGAATAAGAAATAGGAACGTTTTACTTAATGCATCACACAGTGATATACGTTAGTAATGGCATGCCAATATTGCTCTAAAAAGTAGAATGACTACTAGCGAGGATTTGGAGACAAACAGCAACCACATCCTCCTCAGGCGCTCCCTTTGGGACAATATGCTGAAGTACAGGCCGTCCTGGTCAGTGCACTGTATAAGTAGCAGATGTTCATACTGGTGCCACGGCAGTTCAAAAAGAGAGGGTCCGTGTGCAGGCTTTGGGCCAGATGCACTAAGCTTCAAAAGTGATATAATGGAGAGTGATAAACAAACCAACCAATCAGCTCCTGCCTGACATTTTTCAAACACAGTCTGTGACATGGAAGTTAGTAGCTGATTGGCTGGCTGTTTATTACTCTCCAATTTATCACTTTTAAAGCTTAGTGCATCTGGCCCTATATCTGGACCTCTTCTCCCTGGCAGCCCACTGAGCGCAGCAGGCTCTACAGTCTACAGCATGTGAGGGGGTCTCGCACCTTATTCCCAGGGTTGTCTCTACTGTGCAAGCGCAAATCACCAGGAAAATGGCTGCACACCATTTCCCCAGTGCTTTCTGCACTGCCAGTTGATGCGGGACTCAGGAGACAATGGAGAAGTACTGTAAGTATAATTAAATGGGTGTAGCATATGAGGTATGGCCTGGTCTACTATTTAGGCAGAGTAATGTCTGACAATCGACTCCCGGCAAGCAGACAATGTAACTTTCTTCTCTCCATAAAAGAATGTTAAGAGCATAACACAGAGTTATTACCAGAAGGTAAAGACCCAGTTTAATGTAGGATCTTTCATATGTATAGTTCTGCTGACGTTTTATTTTTCCCATTAGAAATAAAGAGGTGTTGAGTACTCACCGCTCTGCCTCTTGGTGCCCCATACACACATTCATGAGAACATTGCACACAAAGCTATAACGGTTAGCTGCATGGTCGCTGAGGATCTTTCCCAGCATGATGTGATTAATATTGTGCACTGATGGGTTCTCTATGAAGTCAGCCATGAAGTCTGGATCCCATAACACATTGGAGTTGGAAGGCTGTACATTACTGTATATGGTCTGCTTTACCTTCGAACAAGCACTGCTGCAGAGAGAGAAGGAGAATATCATGTATAACATTGCAATATCTAGGCATTAAAGTGACTATTGATACATAGCTTGTGCAGAAGAGGAATCTTCTTAGATCCTCCCCCCTTCCGTGTACTCACTGCATCTTCTCTGCCTCTGGCTCCAACATATTCATCAGATTTTCCCCTCTGCCCGTTCAGCTGACCACGCTTTGGGTGGTTACTAATATCAACTGAAAGAGCAATTTTCTTAAGAGTACTACTATTATGAACGCCTTCAAAAACATTTTGAACTCGCAGTGAGTTCAAAATGTAATTAGTTAAAAAATTAATTGAACCGCGCTCTATGTTTGTGGCTGCTCCAGTAAATTAAGGGTTAAATGGTTAGTGTTAGGAGCGCTCAGTAAAATAATGGCTATGTCAAATTTGAATGAACACCTGTAAAAAGGAAAATAGATTTTTGTTAAAAACAATGTTTGCACTAATTTGCAAATGTGCCGACTAGCACGAAACGCGTTGGGGCAGAGGAGAGTACTCCTGCCACCACCGCTATAAATTGCAGCCTCTAAAGATGGTAACACACCGGGACACCGGCCGAGTGCTTCTTGTGGCATCCCTGCTGCACAAGGGATCGGAGCTTGGAAGTCAGGAGCCGTGGCTAAGAGAGACCATCTCTGGTTGCTGATGAAAAGTGGACACTGAGCAATATATGTGTACACAGCTTAACAGTCATATCCATCACTGCTGTGAGACGCCGGCCAAACGCCCACACTGCTGCACAACACACCGGAGCTCAGGGATCAGAATCCGTGGCAATTACATCAACAGCCGCCGGACTGTGCGGCATTCTCCGGCATGATAGGGACAGACAGGTAACACACTGGGGACTCCACCATTACAAAGGAGTGTAAACATTTTTTTTTAGCAAAAAATTTTTTTTCCTTTTACAGGTGTTCACTAAAATCTGACATACTGTAGCCATTATTTTACTGAGCACTTCTAACACAAACCAATCAAAATGTAATTAGAACTACTAATATTTTACTATTGATAACTAGGCCCCATGGGAAGGTCTGATATTGACAGACATGACTACTGTATCTCAGGCATTGAAAAGGCAATCATGAGTGATGCTGGGCCATTATACAGTAGATAACCTTCTCATTGAAATGGAAATACAAATATGGATACAATAAAGATAACAGCAGACATGTGTCTCATTAATATAGTGATTCAAGTTAAATATTTCTGGCAATATACACATAATATTATCTAACAGAATGAAGTTCTTAGAAAATCTATATTCTAGCTCATGAGTACAGCACGCAGCTGCCTGCATTAGCACAGTGAAGGAAGGGGACTATGATATATTTTTTGGTGTTACACTTTCTATATTAGTGTCTTGCAGTTTAGGCAGGACATTCCCTGTTAGAGCAGGGGTGGGCAATTATTTTGGCTGGGGGGCCGCTTCACACTTCCAGTAAATATTAGAGGGCCGCACACAAAATTATATATATATATATATATATATATATATATATATATATATATATATATATATATACATACATACATATACACACACACACACACGCTATATTTTCACATATCATAATATAGGCTGGCAGCAGCAGCTTTTTACTTCATTGCATCCCATCCCTCATAGTATCCCCATCACTGCAAATTCCCATCACACCCCCTCATTTCCTACCCACCACTGCACCCCCTATCAGCGAGCACCCTCTCATCACCCAAAATGACTACACATTCTATTCACGCCCCTAATCACTGCAATTCCTTTACATCCCTATCAGAACATCACCCACCAGTCAGCGGGGAGCCTGAGCGAGGGGAGCCAGGACAGGAGGATCATGGACTTTCTGCTGCCGGTGCTGGTCGTCAGTCGTCAGTCGTGCCGCAGGGCTAAAAGAAATGCAGTGCCGCCGATGTCCGACCGCTCCCGCCCCGCACAGCATTACTGGGAGTGGGGGCGGGGACGCGGTCACACTAACCAATGGCGGGGAAGCAGCCGCGTCAACGCGTTGCCTCCCACACTCCCAGTAATGCTGTGCGCGGTGGGCGCAGTCAGGCGTCGGCGGCACTGTGCACTTCTTCTAGCCCTGCAGCTGCCGGTTAATTGACAAGCGGCTCAGCTAGTCGGGCCACTTGTCATAGTGATAAAGGTCAGTGCGGCGGGCCAGACCTGTGCGTCTCGCGGGCCGCATCCGGCCCGCGGGCCGCCTGTTGCCCAGCTCTGTGTTAGAAGATTCTTGCCAGGATCAGGACAGGGCCAGGAGGTTGGCATGTATCAGGGCCAGGTCATACATAGCGGCCAAGCGGGTTCCATTCAGCGGGACCCCCTTGGCCACAAGGAAGCTGTGTGTGGCTACCTGCAGGACAGGATCAGGCCACTGCCAACTGGATTTCAAGTGAAACACAGTGCAGCACAGTACATTGAAATTTATGTGTTCACCTTCAAATACGGTCGTCCTACCACAGCATGCTGTCATCTAGAGCAGGCATGACCAACCTGCGGCCCTCCAGCTTTTGTGAAACTACACTTCCCAGAATGCCTTGCCATAGTTTTAGCATTCCCTATCATTCCACATCATTCGATGGTCAGAAATCGAATGATGTGGAACGTGCACACATATCTAAGGTTTCTCAGAGTAACCTTACATCTGTGTGCCTTACATCAGCTGCCCGCCCCCCACACCATTGGCCCATTAGCATGAGAACACCCAGCATTGTCATGGGAATGTCCATGAAACGCTGGGCATTCCCATATGCTAATGTGCCGCCACACTGCCCCACGCCCACCGGCTTGCAAGGATGGGTTTGTGCACCAAGCGAACAGTTTGTTCACCTTGGGCGCACGCACCCTGCATCTGCACATGCGCAGAAATGACCCTGCGCATATGCAGATGCAAAACATCGGACCCCTTGCGAATGAAGGGGATCAATGCAAAGGTCCATTGTGTAATCAAAAGAATGTAAAGTTCTCATGTGTGCGTGTGTGTGCGTGTGTGATAGAAGAACATGGCCTGTACTGATACTTTATGTCCTATAGAAAGTTGCTGCTGGTGCTCTATGTAGAACATGCAGTTCTACCATTCACTGAAAAAGTTAATAAACACATGGACATACACGGAGATGTTTTGAATTAAATAAAAATGACAACTTAGATCCCTTTGCTTTAATAAATGTCCTTAGATCATCAAAATTTACCTTTTTCTTTTAATCCAAAGTGGAAAAAAGTATATAAAAATATATAAATAATAACTCGACACGGTGACATGCAATATCTTTACCCCAGCACGTAGGGCCTGATTCAGACCTGTTTGCTAGTCTGCGTATACTCGCAGGCTAGAGAACAAGTCAGTGTTCCAGACTCCTGTCCTTTGGCTGGGATTTCAGGGCACAGGCGGCTTTCATAGGGATGCACTTTTTGAATATTTAAAGGGATATTTGAATCTCCGCCCTATAAAAGGGAGTCTCTGATCCCTGAACAGTGCAGAAGCATAGGCTTAAATACCTTGCTCCACAGTGTGGCCTTGTGCTTCCCAGCGTTCTGCCTCAATGTGCTCATTCCTGGATTTTGCCATCCTTGTACCAAAATTCCTGGTTCCTGGTTACCTTCCCTGTGCTACGTTCTTGGTTCCTGCCGCCCCAATGTCTTTTCCTGACTCTGTCTTTGTCACATATCTCAGTATTTAACATCTCTCAGCAAATGACTGTACCGGCTAAAGAGTACTTTTACCCTGCACTTTTGAACCCAGACAGAGGGCCATGACCTTCATGTCGGATGCAACAGAGACCAAACCTCCTTGTGAGGGTCCCTGGTGAACATCATGGTTATACTCTGCATCTGTGTACTGGGTCTCTGCGAATACCTAAAGTACGGGTTGCATCCTCAATCCACCTGAGAGTTTGTAGCAAGTAGCGTGAAAAACTGCACTTGCACTCTACCATATTATACTTTCACATAAACTCTGCCATGACCTGAGAGGCAAAGACAGTTTTTGTGTGTGTTATTTTTTACCTGCACCAGCTTTGCCAAGAATCCTTTTTTCTTAGTCTAATTATAACTAGGGATGTGCACCGGCCACTTTTAGTGTTTCGTGAAACGTGTTTTGGATCTGTATCTCCGGCAATGTTTTGGATCTGTATTTGTTCCAAAACACCACCCTTCAGTATATTAAAAAAAACACATAAGAATTGATAAAATCGCAGAAACCTCATAATTTGATCATTTGTTGCTGAGGATCAGGGCTTTCCAAAGAGCCTTGCCCAGTATCGCTAACCCCCAGGAAACTGAGATACCGCCAGGCACAGCTGGAACATTTACCCTATAGGCTAACATGGGAATCGCTAACTGATGGTTGATCTCATTCTAACCCAAATCGCTGGGCCTTCAATATGATACCAGGCTGGTCCATATGGGTCAATTGGTTCTGGAGCTATTGTGGGTAAACTGATTTATTTATTTCTGAAATGTGATTTCATGGCTGTTCATGTTCTTTGAGGGTAGATTTCTCTGGAACAAAACGGCCCAGTTTCACGGGACCAAAATAATTGGTGTGAAAGGGGTATAATATCAAATAGCAGGGACCTATAGTGCTCTGAATACAGCCCGGGAGCCCCCCGCTCTCTACCCAGCTGTCAATGGTTGTCACTTCTGCCCGGCGGCGGATGTCCCCCAGTTACGCGAGCATGTATTCCCCCTTGGCAATGAGCATGTAAACCCACATGGCAACGAGCATGGAACCCTGGCAATGTGCATGGAACCCTTGGCAATGAGCATGTAGGTAAGCAGCACTTATGTAGCATATTTTTAATAGGCATTATGGTGTTTGGCATACTGTATGTGAATTTTGGCTCAATCCGTGTGGCATTATATGAATTTTGGCTCAATCCATGTGGCATTATGTGAAATTTTGCTCAATCCATGTGGCATTATGTGAATTTTGGCTCATTCCATTTGGCATCATGTGTAAGGGGCAAGTATAATGGGGTCTAGTATTTTGTTGCATAATGTATAGAAGTTGTATATGGTGTGGTACACTACACTCAAGGACACACCCCTTTTGAGTGACCACACCCCTTTTCTGGAGCGCTCCTTCGGCGCGTGCACAACTACGTCCTTCACTTTTGTTGCCAAGGTGGGCCTGTGTACTTTAAACGCCAGGGCCTATTTTTAATCCCATTCCCACCCTCTCTCTGCTGTCCTCTCTCTAGCATCACCTCTGGACTGATACAGCATAGGTAACTTGACCCCTGGACTGATATGGCACATTTAGCATCACTCCTGGACTGATATAGCACATTTAGCATCTGGACAGATACGACTGACCACAAAAATTATACATCACACTTTGACTTGGCTCACACCTGGACTGATACAACACCCCTGGTATGATATGGCTCTTAACAGCCCTTGCAGTTAAAAAAAAAAAAATGAGGGGCAGATCCCCTGTACTGATATGGGACACTGGGCAGCACAGCTGGACTGGTATGGGACACTAAACACCCCTTGAAGTAAAAGAAAAAAGTTTTTATTTTATAAAAAAAAAAGGGTAGCACCCCCAGTACTGGTAAGGCAGACTTAGCAGCAACCCATAAATGATACGTAATTATAGTAGCTGTACCCTCAGTAGTTTTCGATTTATTATAGTTTCCCCCTCAGTAATTTCCCCTTAGTAGATGTACAAAAGTTCCTGCACCCAGGGCCGGCGCTACCCACTCAGCAGTTCCTGCAAAGCAGGGAGGCGCCCTTTGCTCCCTGTACCTGTCAATCATATGACGAACAGGCAGCACCGCCGCCTCCATTCCCTCTTCTCAGTGTACTGTGCCAGTGCCACTAGTAATGGTTTGTGTAATAGCACATCGGATGTGCACTTGACTATAGGCATTTTCTATGTCTTATGATATTACAGGAAATCATGTGATGTCTAAATATTGACATTCACAGGACTTCCGTATGTAAGGCAGTAGAAAGGTCAGTGTCAGATCTTTGCCCTAAATGAGCCATGTGGCCTGTACCCTTCGTTTTCTGCTTTTTCTTGCTGTTTTTCAGTTTAACTTTTTTACCCTAGGTTTTCAATGAAAAAAAACAAAGAATGTAAACTAGCTGCAAATCTGCAAAAACATTACACAGCTACTGTAATTCCTGTGTCCAATGATCGTTCTTTAAGGATCGTAACTAGGGGTTGGGTGGAGGGTTTACATACTGGACACTGCAGGTCAGAGGGTGCTCAGACGTGCCTCTGCTCCGTCTCTGTCCATACCTCAGATGCTGTCACTTACATGCTGCTGCTCCTAGCACTCTTCATTCTGAGGGCCTGGCACTAGGACTGTACTGTACAGCTTCCCTCTGCCTCCACACCATCTGAGCCTGGACCTGTACCCCATCTTAGTCACGCCTCCATGTCATGAGGGGAGGATGCTGATGTCACAGCTCATAGCAAAGAAAAATGACAGGCTCCATTGCTTATCAGCAAGGCTGCTGGTGAAGATTCAGCATGAAGACTCCGGCATCCCAAGGTGCATGTCTTGTGTGGCGCTGGTCTCTTTCCCATGTTCCGGACAGCATAGTCACTTTTCTGTGGTATATGTGGCTGTAAAACCCCACCGGCACTAGGTATGCATAACTGCAGTCAATGTGTATGGTTACATCAGGTCACTTATCATGTCATCTCCTCCAGCACATTAATCATATTGGTTACATTAAGGCACCTCCTCCACTTAATTGCAGTGGCATAAATAGGGCGAACAGCAGTTCATACCAGGGCATCCTGGGCCCAGTAGTGCTACACATTAAAGGTTACTGTCTCTTTCATACATAACAAGGACTCTTGTCAATGGGGGGCTACTCAGCATGCCGCGTGGCTTCGACCACTCACCCAGATACGTCCTCTCCTGAGACTCACACCTGGCAATCTTCTAGGGCACCACTACAGGTGGGCATCACCCTCTCACTAGACTCTGAGTACTGCTGCTCTCACACTGCGGTCTCTCTCTCTCTGACAGGTGCCTTGCTGGGACTGGCAGCACTCCCCACATGTGCTGTGAGGGGCTCTCACTGAGGCTGCATTCTCTTCATATTTCTCTGCAGAAAAGCACCCACAGGTGCTGCTGCTCTCTCCATAGAAGGGGTGCAACTCATGACTGCTGTTTCCATAGCTGGGGACCATGGAAATGACAGCTAGCCATTCCATGGTCCCAGCAACCATCCATGCACCTTCTCCTTCACTCCAGACTTGTGCTGAATCTGCTGTTTTCTAACATACACTTCCTGTCTTCCCCCTCTGCAGGAGGCTTGCATGTGATCACTGCCTGATATCCAAACTTCTCCCAATCAGTGCACATGAAATAGCCCTAGCTATGCATGATAAAACTAAATAGTATTAACTCTTGCAGTACCAGGGTATTACATGGCTAAAATTTTGGATACTCGATATGATGCTGGCGTGCAACATGCTCCATTTCCCGATGGATCTGCAGTATGGACAGCACCATCTTGTTCAGCGGCATGTAACATAGATCTCTCCAATACTATGCAGACTAGGAATCATCTGACATGCGCAACCAATCCGATACTACCTCAGGTTATACAGCTTAAGGACCAAGTTCCAAGTGTCATAAGTCCCACAGCTCTATGGCTGGGATGCACTAAACTTTGTTGATGCATCTAGCCACACATCACATCTGCACTCACATTTGCAATTAGTAATGCAGAAGACAGCTCTTCCGAAAAGAGCTGTCATTTGCAATGCGCTCCGTCACTGGACTTCTGGGTCTGAAAACCTCTGTGCATGCACAGAATGACCTCAGCAGCCATGATGGATAGCTACAGATGGCATTACCCTATACAACGATGCCCCGATGTGCCATCTTTAGTGCATATGGAAATGAAGTAAAAATCTAGAGCTTAGATTTCCTTTCAGGGTTGTTGCTGCAGACTTCGACTCTGCTACTGCACTATCATTGCTGCCCTTGATCCTGTTGCTCCTGCAAACCATTGATCCCATCTGACCCCTTCACAACCATCAGATCCATCCGATCTTGCAAATCATTAGCCCCGTCTGATACTGTAAATTATCGGTTTCGTCTAAACTTGCAAACCTATTGGTACATACCCATTGGTACATTGGCCTGATACAGTGTAAGTGCAGCTTACGTCCTGACCAGTCACGACTACCAACATTCTTAATTACTCTATCTCCTGTGATAAGTCCAAGGGATCCAGCCAGGAGGCCATGACATGCGCGTCAGGTGCCGCAAAGTCCAAAGCCCTTTTTGAGGTTCCCTGGTTAATCCACTGGTGATTTAGACTCCATGCCCATGCCTGGGTCTCCATTACTCCTTGTTTTAGTTCCTGCTACATTATCTTAGACCTTTACCATCATTTCAGTCTTCTGCTGTTAATATATGTCTGGAAGATGTTGTTGACCCTGAGGTCAACTGGATCTCAGAGAGTCATAATAAATTATATTATGTTAGTGTAGTATGTAGTCTAGTGCCACGTGTGGAGGAAGTAGTGTAGCATGTAGTGTAGTGCAGCGCATAGGGGGATTACATTTAGGATGTAGTGTAGTACAACATGAAGGGGGATGTAGTGTAACGTAGTACAGTGCAGCATAGGGGAAGGTAGTATAGTGAAGTAGTGCAGTCTACACTATAGGGGCATGTAGTGTAGTGATATAGTGCAGCATGTAGGAGGATGAAGGGTACTTGTGAGTTATCCGGGCTGCCGATTTTTTCATCGCGCCCGGAAAATCGTGGGCATCGCGTCGGTCGCGGCCATTATAAGGGGCCGCGACGCGATGCCCACGATTTCCCATAGACAGTAATGTTAAAAGACGCGATGGTCCAGATTTCCCATAGACAGCAATGTTAAAATTATTACAGTAATGTTAAATGATGTGCAAAATAAAATGACAATGTGAAATGGGCCAATATGGTTATTTCACATTGGATATGTTTTAAAAAAAAATGTTTCATGGCCCCGTTAACGCCACCCCGCTATTGACGCCAACCCGAAGCGTAGCAAAAGGTCGGAGGACGCGTACCGCTGCGCTCGCCACGCTTTGGGTTGGCGTCAATAGCAGGGTGGTGTTAACGGTGGTGGGGGGCTATGAAACATTTTTTTTTTAAAACATATCCAATGTGAAATGGCCATATTGGCCAATTTCACATTGTCATTTTATTTTAACATTGCTGTCTATGGGAAATCCGGTCCATCACGTCTTTTAACATTACTGTCTATGGGAAATCGGGTCCATCGTTTCTTTTAACATTACTGTGTATGGGAAATCGCGGGCATCGCGTCGCGGCCCCTTATAACGGCCACGACCGACGCGATGCCCCAGATTTGGGGGTAAATCGCGGGCATCGCGTCGGTCGGGTGTCCTTAAGTTAACTAAACTTAAGGACAAAATCGGCAGCCCAGATAATTCACAAGTACCGGATGAAGTGATGTAGTGTATCGTGTAGGGTCATGTAGAGTAGTGATATAGTGTAGCATAAAGGAGGATGTAGTCTAGTAATGTAGTATATCGTGTAGGGACATGTAGAGTAGTAATGAAGTGCAGCGTGTAGGAGAATGTAGTGTAGTGATGTAGTGCATCATGCAGGGGCATGTAGTGTAGTGTAGTGATGTAGTGTACTGTATGTGGACACACATGTGGGATGAAGTGGAACACGCTGCTGGGGGGGCCATGTGACAGAGAAGCATAGGGCATTTGGGGCACACTGGAGCCAATATTGTCCAAGAGTGTGCCTGTTTTCTATACACATAATGTGTGTGCTCTGTGTACCTTGGTATCACCGAGTGTCTTTGTGTGTGAAAAGGAAGCTCCAGCACTGTCATTTGTATGTACAGTAGATACCCCTGCAGTATAGGCATGCCCCATAGCAAACCGGTTTGTGACTGAGACTAATTGTCACATGCAAAGATGCTCATCAATACCAAATCCTGCCATGGCATGGCGATTCTAGAATGGCTGTTTAATGCACAAGGAGGCTAGAGGAATGTGGAAACATCTGTATCATTTAGTACATTGCACTGAGCAATTGCAAATACTTGTTTACTGGTATAAACAATTAAAGACAATTTTCATACTGTACTGCTGTGTCCAATAAACAAAACAGTTTTTATTTACAGTACTGAGAGGTTAGTGACCAAAATCAGCAGTGTGGGAGGAGAAGAGGGTGGAGGACTTAAGACACTAGCCATTAATAATTGGGCCTGTATTAGCAGATTATTATCTGCTTGCTGCACATAAGTGATGAAATTCAGCAACTGCTGGAGATCTGACAGGTGCAGTTACATGACAGGAGACGCACAGCCCTACAACAGAAGACTGCAGAAAGACACGCATACAGTACTGTACTGTAGCTTGTATAAGACTGCCATTAAGGTAATGTGCATTACACTTTATTACCTAGATCTACAAATTCCTGTCTGTCGTAATTGAACTTTGCAAACCTGTTTCTCATCTGATTAAGGGGGAGAGTTATAAAAACTTGGCGAGGTATAAAGTACCAACCAATCATCTACTGTCATTATTCATACAAAGCCTGGAACATGAGCTGATTGGTTGTATTTGTATCCCCCCTCCAAGCTTTCTTGAATGACCTGTGAAATTTCAGGACACTGTGGGAAGACTTGTGGGGTGGCAGATTGTATATAACATCATTGAGAAATTGCATAATTGGTACTTACCTAAAGAGATCTCCAAACTTACTCCGTAAGTGACTACATGACATGTACAGATCATACAGATAAGCCAAAATGCAGCGTTCTGGAGACGAACATTCAGATGGATTGACGACATGCTTCACCACACCACACAGCCTGCAAACACAATAGATTACAATGTAATGCAAATCTCACTAATAATTTCATATGCAAAAGATCAATATGTATTAATAAATACAGCAAATTATAATGCAATGTCTGGGGGGGACAACAATTAAGTTCTTATACCATCCATAAATGTAGAATGTCTTAAATAGAACTAATAACTGTGTAACTGTATAATATAAGTGGATCATACTCATTATTGTTAATATGACCTTTTTACCACTTCATTCAAATTATACTCATTGCTAATTTAGATATCAATCATGTATTCTCTGTCTGTCTATTGTTTATATCATTTTTCTGTAGATATCTACACAATGAGTAATCATTACTTTGGGTCCGCCCAGTAGATACAGACTCCCATTATTAATATCAATCTGGTCAAACTACTTTTTTGGTGTCCATCTCCTACTATAAGTAGAATAACAACATATAAAAAAACAGTGCACGAAGGGCTAGTTAGACAAATTATTTAATTGTGTGTTTATAGATTTATACCCTCTCAGAATACATTTATACTCGTTTTAGAGTATACTAAATTGTAGATACACAAATATCAATCATGTGTCAGAGGAATAATATCTCCGCCAACCACGCTGCACAATTTCAATTATCTAGCAGATGCCATCCACACGCTAAATTGTACATACTTCCGCCAACCATAGCGGGGAAGAATTTCGGCGATGCACTTTCGCCCTGATACACATGACTTCCGCTAACCATAGCGGGGAAGGACCTTAGCGCCGCACTTGCGCCGCACTTCCGCCCTGACCCATGTCACTTCCGTGGGTCACGATATTCAGATGCAGCTGCCGTATTAACGGCATATTGATATAGCGCTTCCAGATCCCCTGCCCTCCGTGCACTGCCCTACGATGTCTAGCAGGTACCTATCTTGTCTCTAAGAGCTATAGATTACAACATATAGAAATTTCTCTTCCATTGTGTACATCACGTGACCTGCTCCGGTCACGTGATTTGAAACTTTATTGAGCTTCTCTTGCAATACAAAACGTACAATATCACTGTTTATGATGATATTTAATGAATTACTATTAGATACTTATACTCCTGTGCATACAAGTTTTTTAACTAATTTTATGTATACTGAATTAACTGCTTTTATATGTATTTACTGTGTTTAAATAATTGGGAATAAAATCACCACCCACTTTACCTGGGCAACACCCCCCTAATTAACTCAAGGTATATATAGAGCTCCTCCTGACATACCAGTCATTACTGCTCCTGAAGAAGACGTGCCAACACGTCGAAACGCGTTGAGCTGCTACCAGTGTCACCTGCACCTGCACTTTACCGATCCAAGTCTGCATTTGCACTTTATTTATCTACCCGGACCAGCCAAATAATCCAAGGAATCCACAATCTCAGCATCTCTTCAATATAAAGACACACCTGGGTTATCCAAAACCCGAAGAAACTCCTTGTGGTCTTTCTGAGTGAATCTGGATCCGCTACTCGTTGGAGATTCTGCCGGGACTTCACCTTTTCTCCTCCACAATATACAGGAGAGAGACTGCCGAAACATCACTTGGTAAATATTCTGCCACCACAGGTGCATCTGAACTGATCTTTCTTTCCACCCACTGGAGCAATATCTCCCCATTTTGCCCATTACCCAATTCCCATTGGTGATATAGAGAATTCTCCAAAAATGTCTATTTTTTAATGTTTTAAATCATGTTTAATAAATGTTTATATATGGTTAAATTGTATTAGACTCTATTCAGTACAAACCCAGCGCTGTATAATCCTATTCGTCTGGGGGGGACAACCCCACTTTCCTCCTACTTCTTGATTAAAGTATACTCACACCCCATTTACACCAAGCTTTTGAACCGGGTTGCTTTTCTGTGTGACAGGGTCCCTTGAAATAAATCCAGGTGACCTGGTAGCATCCCATGTAGCAACCTTGGCTGTACGACACAAGACCAGGGTCACTGAGCAGTGTGAACAATTCACACTTACTGTACATGGCTAACCGGCACTTGATGATGATGTCATCTCCAAGCTTTGTCAGGGGAAAAGCCGCTGGCAATATTCAGGGCCCAGCCTACAGTGTCAACCATTTGAATGGAAGTATATTTTCAATATTGTTCTCTATATTTTTGGCACCATCTGAGCTATATTCACATTGTTCATACTATTGGAGGTTTCGGAAATACCATCAGTATATAAGTTCTGTGGCAGACAATAGAAGCGTAGAATCAGGGATACTATCCTTTACAAATACAGTGTGAACTGAGACATGGCTTCAAACTCATTGGAGATGGGATTTTGGTATGAAAGGGATATCTGTGAGTGGGTATGACTATGTACCCATTAAGGGTTATTCAGACCTGATCGCAAAGTTGCTTTTTTAGCAAATACATAAAACTTTCCTGCACTGCAGATGGGGCAGATGCAACATATACAAAGAGAGTTAGATTTGGGTGGGCGGCAGGGGCTGACTGGCAACTTTTATCCTAGGGGGCAAGTCCAGAGCACTGGCCCATACCCCCCATCTTTCCGGAAGAGTGAATGCTTGTGGCTGCCGGCCTCCTGCACTGAGGACATAGTGCAGGAGGCCGGCGGCCATTTTCCTGTAGCCGCGGCCGTGTTCTGGAAGCCGCGGCCAGCGCAGGAGGGCTGCCTGGAGGAGGTGGATGGTGGATCCAGCGCAGACCGCAGCCAGTGACTGGCTAAGCGGCCCGGGGGGCACATGGCACCCTGCCCCCCGGCCCAGCCCGCCCCTGGTGGGCGGTGTTTAAACTGAAATCTAAATTGCAGTGTAAGAATAAAGCAGCCATATTTCATAGAAACAAAATAACTCACACAGATCTAACTCTCTCTGCACAGGTTACATCTGCCCCACCAGCAGTGCAGCATGGTTTTGCCCATTTGCTAAAAAAAACAGCTTTGCGATCAGGTCTGAATATCCCCTATTGTACAGCACATTTCATCACATCTATTTCACTTACTTAAGTTACACATTTTTGTAGCTTGCTTTTGCAAAAAATTAAGTGATGATGAATAAGTGCTTCATAATCCATTTCAAATGATTATATTTTAATGTATAAACAATTAAGGCCTTCATTGCGATTTGCAGCTTTCGTAAATATTTTTTTAACTTTTCCTTTGTGCACATAAATGTCTTGTCAGCCGTAAATGGGGTGGAATGGGTGTGTAGACATGGTAAAAGTGCAATTAAGGTGTAATGAAGGGGAATAAAATGGCTGAACAGACACAATGGCACTTGCTTGTGTCCAATAGAGAAAAATGCCCCAAGCACACCTATTAATGCAAATGCAATAAAACTATTGTATAACAAGCCGAAATAATGTACAAAGCACTGATCACTTGTTTTACACAACATAAAGTACTATGCATACTCTTTTGGGGGAAGGGGGTTCCATCGTATCCAGATGGTAGGTCAACAGTTAATGGGTTGACCCCATATGGTCGACATGGTCAAAAGGTTGACACAAGCAAAATGTCAATTTGACGATGGTCTTGGTCAACACAGGAAAAGGTTGACGTGAGGTTTTTGTGCTTTTCTTAATTACTACACGAGTCCACCTGCCCAGGTGTTGAGATTTATACAAAAAAATATGAAAAGGCCACAATTACCATTTTCATGTGTCAACCTTTTGCTGTGTTGACCTAGACATTGACTCATCAACTGTATTATGTCCAATATACAGCAGTGCATTATGTACTGTGATTTTTTGCATTTTAAGTACTATATTGATGCCACATCTCCAGTCATATCCTGCATCTGAAAAAACAAGATGGTACAGCGCTGTGCTTAATATTAATTAATTTTTATTAAAAATAAATAGTATTTAGTGTGTATATATATATATAATTCATACATTAAACAATGTGGCCAACATTGGGACAAACAAGACTTACACACATAAATTAAAAAGCTACTTTTCACTTTAGTAACTCCTTTTTAGTATCAATGCTAATTGGTTAGTAGCAGCATGTGGGATTGGGTCGGTGAAAATACCAGACGGCTTCCCGGGCAGGCTAGCTGGTGACCCAGTCCGGATACAGCAAACACGTTCTTTAGCACTCCTTTGATCTGTATATCATCCAACGCGTTTTCAACCTTTTCTTAAGGTCTTTTTCAAGGCATATGTATCCGGACTGGGTCACCAGCTATCCTGCCCGGGAAGCCGTCTGGTATTTTCACCTACCCAAGCCCACTTTGAACTGTTTTTTTCTTACAGTTCAACTGTTTATGGATTGAGCCCATTGCTAAGTGGTGAAGGAGCCTTTGGAATCCTCCATAGTTGATGACATTTGAAAGGAGATGTATAAGTATACCATTATTCCTAAGGGCTGGTGAAGGCATTATACACCTTTCTATTTTTATATATGCATGTTTTGGGATAAAAGGACAATCCCTGTATTAGTCCCTATCTAGATGCTGGGTGCACTACAGTACAATTTTTCCATCTTTGTCTATCGGCCCACAATAATCATCTGAACAAGATTTAATTAGTGCTTTGCCACTCTCCTCTTTGTATCAGTTTCCCAAATGACAATTGTTTGGTGGCAATATTAAAGCATCCTACTCTGTGTAATACCGCTTTCACACTGCCAAAACGTTTTAAATTTTTTTATTTTTAAACGGTATTTAAAACGGGTCTGAGTCTTCACATTGCAGTAGATTACCATTTTAAATACTGTTTAAGTACCATTCACATCAGTCAACCCGTTTAATCCCCTGAACACATTTCAAGGCAGAATGCAGGGAACAGCCTATCACAGGTCTGTAATCTGTTGTTTTTACTAAATACCGTTTCAGAGCCATTCTCACTGCATAAAAAAACGGCTATGAAACGTGTAGGACTCTGCTTTTTAAACGTTTTGAAATACCGGTTATCTTTAACCAGTAAATCAACTCCAGCGCTTTCCCACTGCAGCCTTAAATGTTTTGAAGTGGGAAAAAACCCGGCAATATACCGTTTAACAAGTGCGGTGTGAAAGGGGTAAAAGTATGTTAAAGTGCAAGAGCGTTCTATGTGACCACAATACAAACCCTTCAAAAACTTGCGCTGTCTGATCAGGGTTTAAAATTAGGCAGGCATGGTAACGCCGGAGCACGGCCACAATGTACAAGCACAGCCGCGTTGTGTAACTTCCTGCCAGGCTGGAGGATTTCAACAGCAATTCTGCTTCCACAATGCTGAGTTCATTGAGCAGCTGCAGAACAAGATATATATTGGCTTTAGGAAATACAAACACAAAACAGCATGACATGTTATGCAAAATACAAATCACATGCTGACTGTATGACAGAACAAGTAAAAGGTTAACGAAGGCTAGAGGGGGCCCTGCTCATGAAACTTAAAGTACAGGGTGGGGGAAAATTTGCGAATCCACCTAAATGATAAAATATTAAATAATGCTCTAATTATCATAATCAAGGGTTTTAAGCAGCATAACCCTGACGCCACACATAGCAATTTAGTGTAACATAGCTTGGGGCACATTTCTTTAATATTGTATTTCTGTACTAGCTAATTTATAATCACGGCAGAACTGCATTTAAAAGAAATTAAAACTGATGTATGTGTTAAGGCTCAGGAAATTGTCTAAATTCAAGATGATCTGTCTGTCTCACACAGAAGAAGCAACCTATTGTACAGACACATATGGGGAAATCCAATTACTGACATCAAAACAATGCGCTTCTTTCTAACGGCGCAATACATCCTGCCAGCATTACAAGTGTTGCTGCACACCCCATAGAGGTGCAAGGGAACCCTATAGAGGTGCAAGGGAACCCCCCAGATGTGCGAGGGAAAACTTCTGAGTTCTCAGACCAGATGTGTTTTCACATTCGCGATCACGGAAACAGGGCATTTACCTGGAGTGTGTCCAAAAAAGAAAATTCTCTGAGTGCCCCTGGCAGATCAATTAGCTGTGGTAAATTACCATGGCTGGTTGGACATCCCACTAGACCTGAAGTTACTGCCCCTTACAGTAGATGCTGGCATGTGAACTGTTTCATTGTCCCCAGGTGATAAAAGTCTTCAGGTGTGGTGCCAGCACATTGTTCCCAAGGTATAATATTAGCTTAAATCACAAGCGCATTTATAATGCAATGAACACAGATAAATGACGTTTTCTGTACAGACTGAGAAGAAGCAAGTGTGATTTGTGTTAAATAAGGAAAGGTTTGCTAAACACCCCAATTAATTGAAAAATGTCAAACACGTGTATAAATGACTTAGGGGGTTATTCAGCCTTGATCGCAAAGCTGATTTTTCTCAAATGGACAAAACCATGTGCACTGCAGGTGGGACAGATGTAACCTGTCCAGGAGCACAACCAAAACCTGGGTGTGTTGTGTACAGGGCGATAAATCGCTAGGAGCACACTCCCGCAGCCAGCCCTTAATGGCTGCTGGTTGCAAGGAATATGCCTGCTCCTGCTTTTTAGACATTTTAGTGCTGACTTGTCAAAACTGAAAAGTTGCTGAGAAAAATGGTGTACAGTGCGATATGGTCGCTTATTATTTCCCATCGATGTATCGCTTAGTGACCATATTGCACCGTGCTTCATTTTTTTACAGCGACTTTTCAGTTTTGACCAACAAGTCAGCACTGAGATGGAGCATGCTCTTGTGACTGGCGTCCATTAAGGGCTGGCTGCAGGAGCGCACTCCTATTGATTTATCGTACTGTACACAACAAAAACCTGGGCGATATGGTCGCTCAGTGTGTACAGGGCTTATGTCCAGATGATAACGACCATGACAGCGGTATAAGAACAGTGGGCGGAACAGACTTCCACATGTAGTCGTATAGATAATTACTATAAGAAGGTGGCTTCTTGCATCACTAGAATGTAATAAGCAGGCGTCTGCGGCCACATGGAAAAGGGGCAGAAGATGAATCTGACTCAAAATCAGTCCCATTGCGCACTCTTGGCTTGCTAATCCACACCACCCCATTTGTAGCCCCTATTTTGTAATGCTTCTAAAAATGAAAAGATTCGGTCTATCATTTCTGTACTCCATCCTAGTAAACAATAGTTAGAGTCTGATTGGTTGCTATACCACTTTCCATTTTAGAAGCTTTAGTAAATGTACCCCTTAGTGAGCATCTCCAGCCAACCCCCCTTCATTAATTCCAAGCTGGAGCTTATTATTATCCAAACTATTAGACCATAGAGATGTGCTTTTGCTGAGTAATGCGCATAAGCCATAATAACCGGGCGTACTGCACACTGTGAGATAGAATCTATTTTCCAAAAGTCAAACAAACCCCCAATTTTTATTTTTGCCTTAGCAAAGACAGCCCTGTGAGCATGCACTATTTTTCCATACTGTACGTTCCTCATCTATCTCAGAAGGACCCCACACTGTCCACTTCCCCCTCATCCTTTCTGAAATTGCTAGGCCTTGAGTGCTAGTGCTGGTGACTTTGGATAGCGTTGGCCACCACAAAGTGTTTGGGTGGTCTTTTTTTGCTATGTTTTTGCTGATTGAGAATTTGTTACTCTTGGATTACATGTTGCAGAGTGCAGACATTTGGGACTTTGCGCATAAGCAGGGCCCATACTGAGCATGTACAGTTGGGTCCTGCCTTGTCGGAAGCTGAACGGCTGCAGATGTCAA
Source organism: Crinia signifera (assembly GCF_055691185.1). NCBI lineage: Eukaryota > Metazoa > Chordata > Amphibia > Anura > Myobatrachidae > Crinia > Crinia signifera. Next base: position 259,177,465 of record NC_139219.1, read on the forward strand.
GTGACTGACATTCTTCAGCCATCTGGAGTTAGAGTGGCAATGGCCTCCATTTTTTTTTTTTACATATATAATCTTTATTTTTCTTCCAAATAAAAATGACATGATTGCATATATACAAAAAAAGTTTCATACATCAAGGAAAATTACAATAATTTAACATGTATACATACAAATACATCATTTACCCCTCCCACCCTACCACCCTGACCCCCCCCTGGGAAGCTAAGTATAATTTATCACGTAATAGAATATTCCGTTATATTTACTATATGACCATATAATGGTGTTACTTGTAGAGAAATTACACTTTAACACTTTAATTGGTAGCACAGTCTAATCACTTTCATGACCGATTACAAACATTACTATAGCTTTGCCATTAGTTATTTGTACGTTTCCCGCTTTAGACCTACTGCTGTGAGCCATATTTTCCTAAATTTATATCAAACCATATTTATCATTCTTAAGTTATGTGACATTGTGCATGTGAATATAGAATCATATTTAATATTAATTTCATTCATGAATGAGCCTTTCCCACCTTACCCACAGTAAAGTACCCTGTGCTTTATCAGCTTCCTCTGTGTTTACCTATTTGGAATAGTTTAAGGCATATTTGTATATAAACAGTAATGTGCGTGCGTCCTGTGTTAGAAAATTCTTATTTATCTAGCTATATATTTATATGTGAGAAAATAACAATTATCCTTCATTCATAAATTTCAATAAAGTGTCTTGTGCCATATTTCTTATCTTCATAAAGTTGCTTTCTATCGTGACTTTTCTATTATTAACATAGTGCGTATATCTACATTATGTAACATCATTAGGAAAAAGCTCTATCCAGCGATGCCAGATTCTGTAGTATTTGGGTAAAGTATTTCTATTCATATATAGATATTTTTCGTGTTTTATTGTGTAATTCACTAAGGCTTTCCAACTCATCAGGTTTGGTCCTTCTTTGGCCATCCAATTCCTGGCAATTATTACTTTTGCTAATGAGCAAGTATTGTTTATATATTGACGGTCCCCTGATGCAAGCTGTGTCGATTCTGTCATATTTAGGAGACAACCTTTTATACTTAAGACCGATCTAGGAAGCCCTGAGGCAACCAGCGTTTGAATCACTCCCTCCCAGAATAATAAAACAGTTTGGCATTGCCATAGGAGATGAATAAAGGTTCCCTCCTCTTTTTTGCATTTAGGACAAATAGCTGATATTTGGGCATTAAACTTTACTAGTCGAGTTGCTGTTAAATATGCTCTATGTATAATATAAAATTGAACTTGTTGTACCCTTATGGCACCAGTAGCCTGTGATACTGAGGCAAGTGCGTGTCGCCACTCCTCCTGCGTTATCAAACCCGTATCTTGCACCCACTTCTCCTTCAACTTATCCATATTTTCTTTCTCCATGTCCCTATTTATATATTTATATATTTTACTGACAATTTTATCCCCCCTGGCCGCTGTAATTATGGTTTTAATCGGAGACACAGCCAACGTCGGGTGAGACCCGTTAAACTGAGTGCCCAATGCCGCTTTGATCTGAATATATCTATATAAGTATGTTTTTGGTAACTTAAATTCTAACATCAATTCTGCGAACGTTTTAATTCGCTTGGGGTTATAAAGTTGGCCAATAGAGCAAATTCCATATTTATTCCATACCTCTTTAATTTGAAGTGCTGTTAACTCCTTGAAGGTATATGAGTCATCTAATGGGTGTGTTGGATCTATGGTTTGTAAATCTATTATTTTTTTGACCTCATTACAAATCTTAATGGCCTGTTTCAAGATAGGAGGATCTTGTAGGTGTATACCTGGCATCAGAATTCTGCTACTAGGATAGTGACATGGCGCAGCCATTGCCACTATCGCCCTTGCCATATCACTATCACTGTCTTCCAGAAACCAGGATCTTAGATGCTGCAACTGTGCGGCTATATAATAAAAGCGGAAATTTGGTAGGCCTACTCCTCCCTCTGTTTTATTCATCATTAGTTTAGTTAGTTTAACCTTTGGACGAGTATTGTGCCAAATAAATGAGGACATTTTACTATTAAGCTTTCTAAATATGTCTTTTGGGAGAAAAATTGGAGATTGTTGAATGATATATAGCAGCTGTGGGAGCAGCACCATTTTAATTAAATTTATACGTCCCATGGCTAACAGGGGTAATTTGCTCCAGGACTTCAATTTTTTATCTATATAATTCAGCATTGGAAGAATGTTTATCTGAATAAAATCTTCAGTATTACGGGTAATTTGAATCCCCAAATATTTAAATTTTGTTGCCCAAACCATTGTCAAGGGAGGAGCTAGTGTCTGAACCGGAGCTGGGCCTAAATATAGAATATGTGATTTCCCCCAGTTAATTTTAAAACTAGAGAGACTCCCAAACACTGCGATTGTATCAAATACCAGCGGAAGAGAAATCCGGTAGTCATACAGATAAATTAGTAGATCGTCTGCATACAGTGACACGACATCCGTGTCCTGTAGCAGGCGTATTCCACGAATCTTATTATGGGTTCTCAGCATATGTGCCAGGGGTTCAATAGCTAAGGCAAACAACAGGGGGGAAAGGGGACACCCCTGTCGTGTGCCTCTAAAAAGCTCAAATGCTGATGATGTCCAACCGTTTAGAGATACCCTAGCAGTTGGGTGGTTGTATAGGAGCTGTATCCATTTAATATAATTATTTCCTAATCCGACGCTTTTTAGAGTGGCCCATAAATAGGACCATTCCACCACGTCGAACGCCTTAGTGGCGTCCAAGGATACCACTGCTGGTTGGCTTCCCACTTCCGGTGGAAGTTGTAAGTGCGTAAATAATTTGCGTAAATTTGCAGTTGTAGAACGGCCTGGCATAAAGCCCGCCTGGTTTGGATGAACTATTCTGTGAATGTACTTTCTCAGTCTGACAGCCAGGACCTTAGCCAAGATCTTGGCCTCATTAGACAGTAATGATATTGGCCTGTAGGACTCTATACTGCTAGGATCTTTCCCTGGCTTTAAAATAACCACTATTTTTGCTTCCAACATTGTTTTGGGAAGTTCCCCATCCTCAAAACACCGAGAAAGAGTAGCATGAAATAAGGGAGCAATTATATCTATATGTTCCTTGAACACTTCAGCTGGAATTCCATCTAGTCCAGGAGATTTATTTCCCGGCAGCTCTTTTATTGCCTGTCGGACTTCCTCCAAATCAATTGGTCTATCAAGTTCCTGGCTGTCAGAGTGAGAAAGTTGTGGAAGTTCGAGTCTATCTAAGTGTGTTTTTAGCTCCTGTAAAGTTTTATTAGATTCCGAGGAATAAAGTTCCTTGAAGTAGTTGCAGAACAACTCCCCAATCTGTGGTGTGTCGGCTATTGGCTGTCCCTGTGGATCTTTGATAGGACCAACGCATGATGGGGGAGACTCAACTCTAGCCAGATATGCCAGATATCTGCCTGCTTTATCGGCTGATTGATAGGCCTTACATGATTGCTGAAACATCAACTTTGTATTATCATCATGCACTGCCGACAACCATATGCGTTGTGATTCCTGCCACTTTTGTTTATCAGTATCCATTTTAGTTGTTACATATATCAATTCCAACTCCAAACACTTCGCTTCCATCTCCTGTATTTTTAACTTGTTTTCTTTACACTTTCCTGCTATATGTTTTTTGTATACTCCCCTCATATAAGCCTTGAATGTATCCCATTCTATGGCAGCACCAACTGAACCTCTGTTAATTTCCCAGAATTCCTGCCATTGGGTAGTTATATTATTATCCAGTCCTATATACTGCAACCATGCGGGATTTAGTTTCCAAAACCCCTGTCCTCTGTCTATTGCGGTCAAAAAATCCACCACAATTGGTGAATGGTCGGAGATACCCCTTGGTTTATATTCTATGTTCTGGACAGCTGTTACTAAGGAGCGTGATACCAGTGTTAGATCTATTCTTGAGAAGGATTGATATGTAGCAGAGAAGCAAGAATATTGACGGGTAGAAGGATTTTTAATCCGCCAGGGATCCACCCAGCCAACATCGCTTATAAAGTTTGCAAAGGGGGAATTTCCAGCTGAGCTTTTTGCTGGGCTTTTCCATCTGTCCAGTTCAGGGTTTAACAAGTTGTTAAAATCCCCTGTACAGATTACAGGGACAGAGGGATTGCCCACCACAAATGCCACTGCTTTAATAAGTATGTCATATGAAAAAGGCGGGGGTATGTATACTGCTAATAGTAGTAAAGGCTTCGAGTTAATTGTACAGTCCAGAAAGACATATCTGCCCCCCTGGTCTATCTCTACCCTGTTTTTAATAAAGGTGAGTGATCTCCTAATCAAAATTGAAACCCCCCTGGATGAGGTCGTGAATGGCGCATGAAAGGCCCAGCCAACCCAGCGGTGCTTAAGGGCCTTAAGTTTCTCGCCCACTAAGTGGGTTTCAAGTAAACAGGCAATATCTGTTCCATAAGTTCGGAGCTGGTTCATTACCAATGAACGTTTGATCTTATTGTTTAAGCCCCTTATGTTCCAAGTTAACAGTTTAACCATTTTTAGCCCTTTTTAAATGTTCCGACAGTTCAAACCTTATAACAACATTATACCATTGCCACCAATACGTGTATCTGACGTCTGTCTCCAAGAACATATCCATATTATCAAGTAAATACATGCTTCCCATTGTGTCCCTATCCCCCCTCCCAACCCCGCCCCCCTCCCTGTATACCCAATCCCTTTAGGCATACCTATTCAGACCACCCCCCACCCCAAAAAGAAAAAAAAAAAAAAAAAAAGAAGAAAAAGAAACTCTAGGTGCGAAGGGCTGGAAAAAAAATTTAGGAGCCACCCCTGGGCAGGAGAGACTCTCCAGCAGAAATATAGTATCAATTGAAAAAACGAGAATTTATATTATACTACACATGTATCAATTATTTAGTTCCTAGGAACTTAGCGTCAAGCCAGTAGGCAGCATCATTTGGAGTGGAGAACATATGCACTGTATCATTTTCAACGACTCGTAGTTTCGATGGGAACATCATGGAGTAACTTAATTCGGCAGTCCGCAGTCTTTTTTTAATTTCACCAAATTTAGCCCTATCTCTCTGGACCTCCAGAGCATAATCGGGGTACACAGCAATTTTATTCCCATTGTAGACCAGGGGGATATTTTTGCGAGTTAAACGTAAAATGGTGTCTCTGTCTCTATAGTTCAACAATTTAACAATAAAGGTACGCGGAGTATCCCCTGGGGGAGGGGGTCTAAACGGGACCCGATGGGCCCTTTCAATAGCAAATTGGGGTGAAAGGGCACTTTCCCCTATGGTATCAATCAACCATTTCTCCGTGAATTTTATAGGATCTTGCCCCTCCGTGTTCTCCGGCAGGCCCACGAATCTTAAATTACTGCGTCTCATCCTCCCTTCCATCTCAGTAATTTTCCCTTTTAATTCTGAGGTCTGTTGGAGTGTGCTTGTTAATTTCTTAAGCCATTGGGTATTTGTGTCTTCTAATGCTGAGATGCGTTGTTCTGCATTATCCATTCTTTCAGAGACAATTTTAAATTCAGATTTAATAAGATGGATTTCAGACTGAAGATCTGTTATTTGCCCGGACAGTCTTGTCTCTGAATTAGTAATTGCATCAAGCACTTGCTGCAATGTGGGGTCTGTGCTCTTTTCTGGAGTTTTACTTTTTGTTGGGGTGGCCATTGGTGTTGTAGATGGCGTATGTGGAGGGTTACTAGCCTGGGTTCTGGCGTATTTTTCAAGGCGTGCAGCAGCTGCTGTATTGCTAGCTTTACCCATATTTAATAAGGTTGTAAGGGAATATATCCCTGTGAACGTTTTTATAATGATTATGAGTTTTACAGGCTTATGCACCCTTTTCCCCAACAACTCCGTTTATATAAATGCTCAGTGTCCCTTATCAATAACTGCAAGTGTCTGTATTATCAATCAGAGCACAGCGGTGATGTGAAAGAATAAAGAAAAGTTTTTATACTGCACCCTTCTTCTGAGCTTGTTTTCGCTGATAATTTGCAAGAGTTCTGTTACTGGTCTGTCCTTCCAGTATTTGTGGCACTTGTTCCGTTGGCCCACTCCTGCAGGAGTATCGTGCACTTGGTAGGTATCTGCGCGGTTGCCCACAAACGGCCAGACAGGTTTTTCAAAACTTCTGGAGGGCTTCCACCACTTAGTATACCGGGCGCCTCTACTCTCGGCTTCTGATGTCCAGCCGGGTATGCTGTGAGGATTCCGCCGTCACCTCCAGAGCAGCGCCGACCACCACGCTTTCGTCCGATGGAGCCGAACACTTCCGGACGCCGGAGTCACGTGAGTGAATGTCGCTCCAGTGTATCGGATGCAGGGCACCGCCGCAGGTCAGTCACTTCAGAGCCGCTTTCGGCCAAGGGAGCCGGGCACTTCCGGACACCGAGACCTACGTAAAGAAGTATCACCCCAATGTATCGGATGCAGGGCACCGCCACAAGTAGCCACTTCAGAGCCGCATCAGAACCTCCATCGGCTGCCGCCCATCGCGGGGTATTTCACGGTCAGTTTGTGCGGCTTAACTGGGTGTCCTGTGTAGCAAAGAGATTGCCTGCTGGAGAGTCAGCTAAGGAGCACTCACATCGTCCTCCTCACACCTGCCCCGCCATGGCCCCGCCCCCTACAGCATCCCTCGGCAATGGCCTCCATTTACCAAAATAGAGGAGTGTCTTCTCTGTTTTGCAGGAGTGCTGAGGCCAGAATCTCCATCTTCCAAAAGAGATTTCCTGGCATTTTGATAGAAGCTGCAGTGGATGGCTTGCGTGACCATATGAGTCATTCAGCTGGCCGAAGGTGTTTCAAATGATCTGATGCAGCTTCCTAGGACACAGCACTGTATCACTAATGCATGCAGGAGGTGTCTGGGGTCTTCATATACCAGACACCTCCTGCTAAATTACTATATCTGTGCACTGCAGGTGGGACAGATGTAACATGTGCAGAGAGAGTTAGAGCATTACTGGGAGCTGACTTAGTCCTATGAGACTTTGCACAAGAGGTCAGAGGCTGAGAGGCTTGTGCTGAGCTCAACTCAATATGCTTCTCAGGCCCATGGAGGACAACAGCAGCAGCCTCATCATGGGAGGGTTTTTAATTAGAGGCAGCGCTGAGCCTGTCAGGGCTCCTACAGAGTAAGATACAGAGGGACAAAAAGAGGCTTTTCATTTGGTATGTTATATATATTTATGATATTAATCCCCCCCCCTGCAGTTACTCATTATACTATCTTTATTCTGTGTTTTTACAGTGTAATATTCTTTGGCAAGAGGAAGATGATTTTTTTTTAAAAGATGATTCTTAAAAAAAGAGGCTCATCAGACTAGAGTAAGACATGGGCAAGAGTGAGATTCGGTCAGAGGTCAAATTAAGCAGCACATAAGACAGCATTCATGTACAGCAACAGCACACAGGACCGCAACCCTGTATTATTTCTACAATGCACACAGGACAGCACTGCTGTCCCTTTAGTCTTGGACTAAGTCTTGGTCTCCCCTCTCTAGGACTACTGACTGCATCTTCAGTTGACAAGGTTATCCCACACTAGTCCGGATTGTTCTCAAGCCTGTCTTCAACCGCCCAACTAGTTAGTACACAGCACAGCAGACAGGCAGCAGCCCCTGGACTGATAGGGAAGACAAGGGGCAGCATGCAATTATAAGGGCAGACCGGGCACCTCTGGACTAATAGAACAGAGCACACAGGGCACCCAGACACAGCAAGGACTCACCCGACGCCACCATCCACAAACAGATCTGGCTTCCACACTCTCCTATACTGGAGTGAAGATGGCGCATATTGGCACCCACAAGAAACCCGACAGTGGGATGATGACTTTTTGCCTCTTTCTGGGATTCTAGTCTGGCAGGAAAACCTGAGCCCCTGCTTCGGATCGTGAAGTTTAGGGCCTCTGAGATCTGAATCTGCTCATACCTAATAGAAACCTACAGCAGTTGGACTGCATTTGTCAACAAAAATGATGGATTCCCAGGAATTACTGGGTGTTTTTGAGGAATATTCTGCAAACATGCTTGGATAAATATGCCTATGTGTATAGTACACTTTGGTTTGCTAATGCTGGATGAAGCAAATCAAGGTACTGTCCTCTAGTAAGGTGAATAGGGGGTTCCTTCATGTTCTGTAATCATGGCTGACTTGCAGCCAGGCTTTCTCCTTTCCTGAAATAGGACAAGTTCATCATTGTTGCCTTGCATATAGGTTTGTTTTAAACATTATATTCAATGTATTTTAATGCTTATTTAACCATTATTTTAAATGACTGCACAATGTGATTCCCTCATCTCCTACGATACATTTTAGGTCTACCTCCTACATTATGTTACAGAGGAATTCTCCTAGAACATATCCCATATTATATACTGTTATGTCCATATTTTATGTTAGAGTAATGGACAGTGTTAAGAACAGACAAAACAGAACTTGACAATTCTATCCTGTTCTTCTCTCATTCTTTAATGTAGCGCATTCAAATTTAGGTGCATTTCCAAGTTTACACTTCCTCAGAAGAATTATTTCTGAACCTAGTATCTGCTTCCTCTAAAAGGAAAATATGCTTCCGATAAAACAAAAACAAAAAAATGCATGTTGGCACTTGGATACGTCCCAAGTGAGTCACCATGCCACTCTGCAAAAATCTCTTCATACATTTCAGTGTTGCCTTGATCTGCATAAAGCTGATGTGGGTTTGGTTACATAGTAGGTACGGTTGAAAAAAGACTTGCTTCCATCAAGTTCAACCTAGATTTTAATAGCTTATCCCTTGTTGTATGTTGTTAAAGACAGAGTATGTTTGATAATTGTATCCATGGATGTTTTTAACCAATAAATGTTTATCCAACCTTAATTTTAACATATTTATTGTCTCTGCTGACACCACCTCCCCAGGAACATCATTCCAAAGTTTGACTGCTCTGACGAAAATACGTTTTTTCTTCTAATCTAAACTCGTGTCCTAGATTCCTTTCTAGCAGTAAAAAGGGTGTTTGACAGTTCCTTATATTGGCCCCTGATATATTTGTACATGTTGATCATGTCCCCCCCTTAAACGTCTCTTCTCTAGTGTAAATAGTCCCAAATTTCTCAATCTCTCCTCGTACTGTAGCTTAAATTCTCCATTCCCCTAATTAGTTTGGTTGCTCTTCTTTGGATTTTTTCTAATTCTATGATGTCCTTTTTAGAGTGTGGGGCCCAGAATTGTACTCCATATTCAAGGTGAGGTCTAACCAATGCTTTGTTGTCACACGCAGCCGCGACGGAGCGCGGCGGGTACAGTACTCACCCGTCCGCGCCCGCCGCCGGCTAGCGTGTGCAGGCTCCACTCTGAGGCGGGCAGGTGGGGGCAGCGCTGGGTAGAGGCGGCAGCGACGGAGCATCAGGTAGCAGCGTCCTTGACGATTGCGGCGCCGGGAGGCCGGCGGCGCCATCTTGAGTAAGGGCAGGTAGCGGATTGGGCCAGAGTAGAGAGTTCCTCCTCATCCTGCACGGACAGCCAATGGCAGCCACTCCCTGGGGATATAGTGGAGCTGCCCAGGCTGATCCGTGTCAGTGCAATGAGTCTTCTGAGTCGTTCACATCTCCGAGCTGACTCCTGGATCCTGGTTCTCTCTCCTGACTCTGGTGCCTTGCTCCCTGCACCTTATCCAAGGAAGGTTTTCTCCTGACACCAATGCTGCAAGCGCTATCTAGTGCTGGCTCCTGCTTGTTCCAGGATTCCCTTTCTTCATCATCCATCCATTCCATCCTCTTCCAGTCTTCCGGATCCATTTCTTCCATCATCAAATCAACCTCTTCCTGCATCTTCTTCTATGTACTCTGGCTCACCTAAAGACTGGTTCCAGAATTACCACTGGCAGTATATTGTGCTGGACTTATTGATTTATTCTTTTGCCACTTAAAGAAGTATTTAAGTGAACTTATTATTTATGAAACCAATTATTAAACCTGCACGTTTCAATCCTACTCGCCCTGGTCCGTCTCCAGCTTCTGTGCACCACACGACTCCATCCAGCCCTTCTGCCGTGACAGTTTGCACTGACCCGATGGAATCGGGTGAAGCACAGGCTTCCATGACGGATGTTCTTCAAGGCATCATGGCTCGCCTGGAACAAGTAGAAACCACCCAGCGTCAAGTGGCTCACTTCCTCCAGTCCTTGTCACCACCTCAGGCGGCTCCCTCAGCTTCGGCCGCACCCACTGCTGGAGTCTCTGCCCCTCCTGCTCCTGCGAGTCCATCTGTTCCTCACCATCTACAGCTGTCGACACCCAGTAAATATGACGGGTCTCCGAGAGGATGTCGAGGATTCCTAAATCAATGTGACGTGCATTTTACCCTCCAGCCTTCCAATTTCCCTTCGCCCAAAACCCGGGTGGCCTACATCGTATCCCTACTGGCTGGTCCAGCCCTGGAGTGGGTGTCCCCCCTCTGGGAGCGTGCGGACCCTCTTCTCAATAATTATGAAGAGTTTGTGGCCTCCTTCCGTCGTATATTCGACGAGCCCGGCAGAGTGTCCTCTGCAGCCACGGAGATCCTGAGGATTCGTCAAGGCAGTCGCCCAGTGGGACAATATGTCGTACAGTTCCAAACCCTGGCGTCCGAACTTCGATGGAACGAAGAGGCTCTCGTATCTGCCTTCTGGAACGGTCTGGCTGGGCGCATCAAAGACGAGTTAGCAACTCGCGATCCTCCTTCCACCCTGGCAGAACTCATCTCCCTATGTACCAAAGTCGACCTGCGACTCCAAGAACGCCAACTTGAGAGGAATCGTTCTGATCGCCTTCGTCCTCGTTTCTCTCCCAATGTTGCTCCGGGCCCCAAGGCAATTCCTTCGCCTGCTGCACCAGCTGATGAACCCATGCAAATCAATCGTTCCCGCCTGTCCCTCGAGGAGAAGTTCCGAAGACGGCGAGAGAATTTGTGTATGTACTGTGGCTCATCTGCTCACCTATTGGCTGCCTGCCCACTGCGGCCGGGAAACGACCGCTCCTAATCCCCCCGAGGGAGGTCCGATTAGGAGTATTGTTTTCATCTCCCTCTTCTACTGACTCTATTATTCCAGTGACTCTTGTGTGTCCCCAAGGCGAGAGAAGACTTCAGGCCTTATTGGATTCTGGAGCAGCGGGGAACTTCCTTTCTTCTTCTTTTGTCAACCAGCATGCCCTGCCTGTGCAACCTCTGGATCATTCGCTGGTCCTCACGGCTGTGGATGGGAGTCGAATTCGGAGTGGACAAATCACTCATCAAACCATTCCGCTGAAGTTGCTCATCGGAGCCTTACATCAAGAGACCATTCAATTCTTCATTCTTCCACAATCTTCTCATCAAATGGTCCTGGGTCTTCCCTGGCTCTCCAAACATAATCCACAAATTGATTGGACCACTATGGAGATCAAGGCCTGGGGAACAGTCTGCCAGTCTACTTGCATTCCTCAGATCCTTCCGGTCTACCAGACCCATCCACAATGTGAGGATAACTGCTCTTCATCTTCTTCAGCTCCACCCTTGTCTATACCCGTACCGTATCGTCCATTTACAGATGTCTTCAGTAAAGGAGGTGCTGACACTTTACCTCCCCACCGGCCTTGGGACTGCCCAATAGAATTGATGGCTGGGAAATTTCCTCCTCGTGGCCGCATCTATCCTCTGTCGCTACCCGAGACTGAGGCCATGTCCTTGTACATCCAAGAGAACTTAAACAAGGGGTTCATCCGACCTTCTACCTCTCCGGCCGGGGCTGGGTTTTTCTTTGTGAAAAAGAAAGATGGCGGTCTTCGGCCTTGTATCGACTATAGAGGCCTGAACGACATCACTATAAAGAATCGCTATCCCTTACCCCTTATCACAGAACTGTTTGATAAGATCAGAGGAGCGACTGTCTTCACCAAATTGGACCTACGAGGGGCCTACAACTTGATACGAATCCGTTCCGGTGACGAGTGGAAGACGGCTTTTAATACAAGAGACGGTCACTATGAATATCTGGTGATGCCCTTCGGCCTTTGCAACGCCCCTGCCGTCTTCCAACAGTTCGTGAATGATATCTTCCGGGACTTGCTGTACCATTCCATTGTAGTCTATCTAGACGATATACTCATCTTCTCCTCCAATCTTCAACATCACAGACAGACCGTGTCCGAGGTGCTACGACGTCTTCGTCAAAATCAACTATTCTGTAAGTTGGAAAAATGCGTTTTTGAAGTCACCTCCATTCCATTCTTAGGCCACATTCTCTCTGCTACTGGTATCGAGATGGATCCAGAGAAGGTGAGAGCGATCCAAGACTGGGCACCTCCCACGACACTCAAGGGAATTCAGAGATTTTTAGGATTCTCAAATTATTACCGGCGATTCATCCGGAACTTCTCTACCATCGCTGCTCCCCTCACAGCTCTTACCCACAAAGGAGTTGATACAAGTCAATGGCCGCCAGAAGCATTCTCAGCCTTCCAACAGTTAAAGAGGGCGTTTATGACGGCACCCATTCTCCTCCAACCAGATCTCGACAAGCCCTTCATCCTCGAGGTGGACGCATCCTCGGAAGGTATTGGGGCCATCTTGTCACAAAAAGGAGAGGATCAAGAATTACATCCTTGTGCTTTCCTCTCCAAAAAATTCCTTCCGGCAGAGAAGAATTACCCCATTGGGGAACAAGAGTTACTTGCTGTCAAAACGGCGTTAGAGGAGTGGCGATACCTTCTGGAGGGTGCGCGGCATAAGATCACCGTGTATTCAGATCACAAGAATTTGTCCTTTCTCAAACAAGTTCAATGCCTCACTGCTCGTCAAGCCCGATGGGCTATGTTTTTCGAACGTTTTAATTTTCAAATTAAATTTCGACCTGGCACCACTAATATTAAAGCTGACGCCCTATCCCGTTCCTTTGAAACGACTTCTGATATAGAGATTCTTCCTCGTCCAATCCTTGATCCAGTGGTTTTTGCTCAAGTGTCCGTACAGCCAATTCCTCCTCCAGGCAAGACGTTTGTTCCTCTCGAACTGCGAAAAAAAATATTATCATGGGCACATTCCTCCCGTTTCGCAGGTCACGCAGGAATACAGAAGACCTTGATGTTCCTGTCACGTTCTTATTGGTGGCCAACCATTCGTCACGACGTCACCAACTTCATCGCGTCTTGTGTAAAATGTGCTCAGCATAAGGTGCCCAGAACAACTCCTGTTGGTCCTCTCCGTCCTCTGGCCATTCCCACAGAACCATGGACTCATCTATCTATGGACTTCATTTGCGAGTTGCCTCCTTCCAAAGGTCATACAGCAATCTGGGTAGTGGTTGACCGATTCTCAAAAATGGTCCATTTCGTCCCACTAAAAGGTCTTCCCTCTGCTCCAGTACTGGCTCAGCTATTCATTTCCACCATTTTTAAATTACATGGTCTGCCCAAAGAAATTGTGTCTGATCGCGGAGTACAGTTCGTGGCGAAATTCTGGAGAGCTCTCTGTGCCACGGTAAAGGTTAACCTCAAGTTTTCTACTGCCTTTCATCCCCAGACCAACGGCCAGACGGAACGGGTGAATCAGGACTTGGAGGCCTTTATTCGATTGTTCATCTCGTCCTCTCAAGATGACTGGGTAGATCTCCTCCCGTGGGCAGAATTTATGCATAACAACTCCTATCACTCTTCCTCCGGAACCACGCCCTTCTTTACCGTATTTGGTAAACACCCACGATCTCCAGACTTCTCAGAATTACCCTCTTCTGAAGTTCCTGCAGCGACCACTTCCCTCCAACGCTTTGCGAAGATTTGGTCGGATGTCCACACCGCTCTCCTTAAATCTTCTGCTCGATACAAGAGAATGGCGGACAGGAAAAGAAGAGCAGCGCCCAGATTAAAACTCGGGGATCGGGTATGGCTATCTACCCGTCATATACGCCTCCGTCTGCCTTCTATGAAACTGGCTCCCCGGTACATTGGGCCATATGCCATCACCCAAGTCATTAATCCAGTCGCTTATAGACTTCAACTTCCTCCTTCCCTAAGGATCTCGAATTCCTTTCATGTGTCCCTCCTCAAGCCTTTAAGATTGAACTCTTATCAGAAGAAGGTTCCCAAACCACCCAAGATTAACTCCGAGAGTGGGATCGAATTCGAGGTAAGACGTATCATAGACTCTCGTCACCGCAATGCTCGTACTCAGTATCTGGTGGAGTGGGTCGGTTTTGGTCCTGAAGAGAACTCTTGGGTGGACTCCGTTGATTTGCATGCTCCAAAGCTGATTAAGCAATTTCTGCAGCGAAATCCTCACAAGGCCCATAGGCGTCCTGGGGCCACCCTGAAAAGGGGGGGTACTGTCACACGCAGCCGCGACGGAGCGCGGCGGGTACAGTACTCACCCGTCCGCGCCCGCCGCCGGCTAGCGTGTGCAGGCTCCACTCTGAGGCGGGCAGGTGGGGGCAGCGCTGGGTAGAGGCGGCAGCGACGGAGCATCAGGTAGCAGCGTCCTTGACGATTGCGGCGCCGGGAGGCCGGCGGCGCCATCTTGAGTAAGGGCAGGTAGCGGATTGGGCCAGAGTAGAGAGTTCCTCCTCATCCTGCACGGACAGCCAATGGCAGCCACTCCCTGGGGATATAGTGGAGCTGCCCAGGCTGATCCGTGTCAGTGCAATGAGTCTTCTGAGTCGTTCACATCTCCGAGCTGACTCCTGGATCCTGGTTCTCTCTCCTGACTCTGGTGCCTTGCTCCCTGCACCTTATCCAAGGAAGGTTTTCTCCTGACACCAATGCTGCAAGCGCTATCTAGTGCTGGCTCCTGCTTGTTCCAGGATTCCCTTTCTTCATCATCCATCCATTCCATCCTCTTCCAGTCTTCCGGATCCATTTCTTCCATCATCAAATCAACCTCTTCCTGCATCTTCTTCTATGTACTCTGGCTCACCTAAAGACTGGTTCCAGAATTACCACTGGCAGTATATTGTGCTGGACTTATTGATTTATTCTTTTGCCACTTAAAGAAGTATTTAAGTGAACTTATTATTTATGAAACCAGTTATTAAACCTGCACGTTTCAATCCTACTCGCCCTGGTCCGTCTCCAGCTTCTGTGCACCACACGACTCCATCCAGCCCTTCTGCCGTGACATTTGTACAGTGGCATAATTACTTTTGAGTCTCTAGTTTCCATGCCCCTTTTAATACATGCTAGAATTCTGTTTGCTAGAATAGTTTCTCATCTATTTGGACTCCCAGATCCTTTTCCAGTACCGAATTACCCAACATCTGCCTGCTTAGGTTATAACTAGCATACCGGTTATGTCTCCCAAGGTGCATAACCTTGCATTTATCCACATTGAACCTCATCTTCCACATTTTTGCCCACTCATCTAGGGTGTCAAGATCATTTTGAAGTGCGGCGACATCCTCGGGTGATTTAATAACTCTGCTCAATTTTGTGTCATCTGCAAAGATGGATACATTGCTGAGTAACCCCATCCCAATATCGTTAATAAAAATTTCCTACCCATCTATAGATATTTGCCCCTAATCCTAGGTCCTCCATTTTATTCATCAACCTCCTGTGTGGTACTGTATCAAAAGCTTTAGCAAAATCTAGGAAGATCACATCTACAGTGTTTCCATTATCAAGGTTGTTGCTAACGTCCTCATAGAAGCCTAGAAAATTTGTCTGGCATGAACGATTTTTCACAAACTCATGCTGGTTAGTACTGAGCAAACTATGAAGGTCTTAATATTCCTGGATACCATCCCTTAAAAAATCCTTCAAAAATTTTACCCACTATTGATGTTAAGCACACCGGTCTGTAATTTGCCGGGCGCGTCCCTTTTTCCTTTTTTGAATATTGGTACTAACTTATCTATTCTCCAGTCTTTTGGTACCTTACCTGAAGATAGTGAGTTATCAAAAATGTAATATAGAGGGGTCGCTAGTTCCACCCTTAATTCCATTAGTACCCTAGGATGAATCCCATCTGGCCCTGGTGATTTGTTTTGATTTTGCTGAGCCTCAATATTTTCTCCTCAATCGTGAAATCAATATTGATTTCCGGCTTGTTTGTCTCGCTTGTGGTACATGTGCGTTCCACTACCTGCTCTCCCCTAGTAAACACTGATGAGAAGAACCCATTTACAGTTCAGAATAGACTGGAAATGAGTGGAGATAAATGCTATTGAGGTTAATAAAAGCGTAGGAGCAAAAAAAAGCAAAAAAAATTCTGCAATTTTAACAGTTTTTATGCTTTTTGAAAAAAAAAAAATCAGAACCCAAAACCCAAAAATCCAAACACAAAACGTTTATGGGGTGTTTTGGCAAAACCCATTAGAACCCAAAACCTGAAGGTAATCAGAACCCAAAACACGAAATGTGGCCGGTGCACATCCCTACCGATAAGCAATATATTTTTGTTTGCTATCATCTTACAGTATTTAAATGAAAACATAGGATGAATATTTTATTTTAATCAACTGAGATAATATATTATAATGATAAAATAATGGTAAACAAGGAGACATTACTGTTTATTTGTCACCTCCTTCAATTTTAATAGTACTTTGTCTTTGGCACAGTTTTTTTTTCTCCCTAAGATGGGGGAGTTCTTTTGAAGATTGGATGTTGCTATGGGCAACCAAGTAGATCTGATCTATCATCTGCTAGAAGGTTCTAAATAAATAAGAAGTAGAATTCTGATTAGTTGCCCCTATCAACATCCCATCTTCAATAGAACTCCCATCTTGGTAAATAAAACCCTGTAAGAACAGGGACAGAGATCTAGGTATATAGTGTAATATATATACAGAGGTGGGAGCAGCTATATTTGTTCGTCGGGAGGCTTGCCACCTAGCAACAGCTGGTGGGTTATGGTGTAAGCCTCCCGACATACGCTGGAATGGTATAGTGAAATAAAATTTTCACTTACCTTACCACAGCAAGGGGAGTAGGGAGCTTAGCTGCTGATGCATGACATGTGCACAGGCAGTGCACATATACTGCACGTCATGCAGGTGCACTCTAGTCACATGCACCTGCTGTATATAAGGCTAAGCTCCGCCCCCTGAGGCCAGATTTTACCTCAGCGCTGAAGGAAGGAGGAAGCTGTGTCTGTGTCTGCTACAGACAGACTAATAAAATCCCCATCCTTCAGCAAAACAGACGGCCCTCCAAACATTACATGGCTGTGGCTGCTTATACCTCCTCTTCTTCACAGAATGAGGTATTATTTAAGAGGAGAAAGTTATTTAACCCTGTCAGGTCGGAAGACAGCAGGGAAGTTTCTGTGGAGAAAGGAGAGCCCAGTCAGGCAGAGTCTCCTCTTCCCCCTGCCTATTCTCACAGTGTTGTGGAAAGGCACAAAAAGAAACAAACAAACAGTTCATGTTTCTTCAAGAGATGCCTGTTCAGGCAATAACATCTCTTTACCAGGTATTGCCTGCAGTAGGAATAACTGAGAGGTCTGTAAAAGGAGAAAGGAGAGCCCAGACAGGCAGAGTCTCCTCCTCCCCTTGCCTATTCTCACAGTGTGTTGTGGAAAGGCACAAAAAGAAAGAAACAAACAACAGTTCATGTTTCTTCAAGAGATGATAACATCTCTTTACCAGGTATTGCCTGCAGTAGGAATACCTGAGAGGTCTGAAACAGACCACCCTCTCATGCCCATGGCCGGCACATTTTCCTGACTGTCACTGGCAGTATGCTCAACAACAAGCTCATAACAGGGACTAGTGCTCAGAAAAGGGACTAGTCACCACATTACACAGTCCCCAGCTAATTTACAGGGAGTGGCTTGGGAGTTGGAGGATGTAACAAGATCCAGTGAATCCTCTCACAGGGGTGAATATAGTTATTTGCAAATGACCCGAGTGGCATTGGCAAGTGAAATGCCCCATTTATGCTATACACAGCACACTCTGCCCTGAACAAGTGCTTGAGGTGTAGTAATTCACCCAGCTGGCTTTTGCAGCCCCTCATTAAGGAGGACAAATTGTTCTCTGTAACACATGGGCATTCCTGAAATCCCTGCCCTTTTTACCCTAGAGATTGACTCTGCTTTCTCAGCACAAGTGGGGGAAAAAGTGCTGCAAAAAAATAAATAAATAAAAATAAATAAAGTTCAAAGTAACTGACACTGTGGGCCAGTATTATTTGCCCTGGATAAGGCAGAGTAAGAAGGGTTCCAGCGAACTCCCTAGATTCTCTGCTTCCAAATGGCCCTATTGAAAGCCATTAATAGAGCTACCCTGATGATTGGCCAGGCCTTTAATTCTATTTCAAATGCCTGCAGAACTGCCAGCAAGCAAGTGCAGATCTTAGTAATGTAGCTCCTGCATCAGTGGATGTCCCAAACCTAATTCTGATCTTTCAGTCCTGACTTCATACACAAGGTTAAGTTCTGCTAAAGTCCCCAGCCCTTCAAGGGGCCTGTTTGCTAGGAGGGTCATTATGTTAGAGCCAGCAGTTTGAACCTAGAGCAATGTGACAGCCACAGAGTCCTCAGAGGAGGCTTCTCCTAGACACAGGTCACGAGAGGTGAAGTGAATACCATCCTAATAAAGACAGAGGATTTCTCCCTGTCTTTCCAGAGCATTGGCCTCCTGTAGGCGGACTACCATGTACAGGTGGGGGGAGGGGCATATTCCCCTTGTTCCTTTTCCTAACCAGATATGCTCCCATCCAGGGAACACTAGTTCTGGATGCTGGATAAATAATGTCCCAGGCCTTAACAGGGCTAGATCGAGTTGGCAGACAATTGCAAATAGGTTGGGTCAGCTACCATTTCCCTGTAAGGAAACAGGACCTTTCATATAGGCCAGTACTGAATATATATGAAACCTTGGTCTTTCCATATGGAGGGTTTAGCAGATATACCCTTTAGGCTGGTCCAAGCTAAACATTGTAGCTAAACAGACCTGAAGGAGGCATTTAACATGATACTGGAACATCCAAATCATAGGAGGCTGCTAAGTTCCCTGTGGGGAGACGTTCCATGCAACTGGACTGTAATGGATTTCGGACTGTCCAATGCCCCTTACATACTCATATGCATCATGAATGCAGCAATTACACACCTCAGACAGTAAAGGGTTCGCTGTTATTATCTACCTAGGTAATCTCCTGGTAGTGCATGCAGAACAATTGTCCCCCTTTAATCCCAGGTATCTTATCCTGTCGCTCCTCTGGCATCTAGGTTTTCATAAGAACCTTGAGAAATTTGTATTAATACCTTCCCAATCTGTTGTCTTTCTGGGGTCTTTGATAGATTCCTCTTCTTTATCAATAGCGGTTCCCTCAGACAAGTGGAACGCCATACAAGTCTGTTTCTCAGGTGCTCAGTTTTCACTAAGAAACTTGGCTAGGCTGATAAGGAAAATGAGAGCCTCAGATCCTGGGTTTTCTCCACGTACCTCTCATATGCAGACAATTCCAGAACCTCCTATCATCCCTTATTTGACAGGATTATGACAGACAAAATGATACTATCTCGCATAGTCCACAGGGAGATTCACAGTTGGAAAACATTTCCTATTCCAGATCTCCCCTACCTCCTACTCCAGACATAGTCATCACATCAGATGCATCCCTCATGGGCTGGGGGGCATTCACCCAGTGCAATACAGTAGGAGGGAAGTGGACCGCTTGAGATTCTAAAGCTCATATCAATCTCTTAGAGCTAAGAGCTGCCAGATTGGCTATATCCTCTGTATTTCCCTCAGACCCACGGGATAATTCAGTTCAGCTCTGTCTGGACAACAAAACCACTGTTTATCTACCTCAAAAGAATAAGAGGCACTTGATCTTGCATTCTCTGTCAGCAGGCAATAAATGCCTGGAAGTGGGCAGTACAGCGGTCCATTCTCCTGTTTGCTACATGCATACAAGAAACGTTAAACAAGATAGCCATTTCCTTATAAATAACCAGTCATACTGTGGATTGAGCGACTCTCCAGTTCCTTCGGAGGTGTAGATTTAGATCCCACTGCTGCCACAACACACCAGAGATCTTTCTCAGAATTGCAAAGACCTTGGGTCACCCACAAGTGGATACGTTTGCAACACCATCAAACGTACAGGTTCTGACATTTATATCCAAAATTCGGACTCAAGGGACTCTCCACATGGATGCTATGTCCTTTTTCACGGGCTGACATTCCACTTTCATATGCCTTTTTCCCTCTGGCTCTGCGGTCATCAACAAACAACAAACATTAGCAGTTTCAGTTTATAAAAGCTCTAGCAGCGGAGGAAAGGATCCCACGCTTTACCAGACCCATCTCCTCAAACGACCCCAGTCCCATTATTCCAGAAATTTCCTGGGCTAGCTTTAATGGGATATGGTCACTAGGTCTGATGACTGAAGGTCGACATGGGGTTAGGGCAACAGGGGTCGTTAGGTCGACACAAGCATTGTGTCGACATGGGGAAAGGTCGACATGGGGTTTTTCACTTTTTTGTGCCAACAGGCAGTATTTCATGCCCTGTGTACCAAAAGAAATGAGTAGACACTACTGTGTATACTCTTAGGAGCGCTTGGTAGAGTTGTTGCCTCAATAAGAGCAGCTGCTTGGGTGGGGAGGGTCAGTCCCCATGCAATATAGAAAAAAACAAAAAACAACACAAAAAGCAGCGCTAACAATCAAAGATGAGTGAATCAGATTTCAAAAAGTTATAACAATTTATTAAAAAACAATAATTTAAAAATTCATGTATAGCAGCATTTTCATGACATATGAATAGATCATACGTAGATGCAAATTGAATGGGTGCACATGAATGTTAAATTTAAAACCAACATGAGGTGACCAGATCTCACGTGTATATGAATATCCCCATCCGGGGTGGACCAAATCCTGGACAAACACTTTGGAGGTTCCACCTGCTTAATCGTCTGACCACCATCCTTCCCAAACAATATTGGAAGTCTACGGCTCAATTCAACTACTAACCTGGATACTTGGCCACGAGGTTGAAGGTAGGCTCACATAACATCAGCCACTCCCTCGGTGAGCCCACAGGATTACAAATCGCCGTTCCTTGGACTCCATCATAATCTCTGGGACTACCATCTAGTGTGGACAGTGCGGGTTTCTTTCATTCAGGCCTCCACATTTAGCACTGAATTCACTTGAGATGTAAAAGAATTGTCCATACTTTGGAACCCACTTCTGATAAAACTTATTATAGACTGGTTTTTGTCTATAATGGGGCTTCAACTACTTGAACAAGGATATTTTGGAAAGGGAGAGGAATGAGCTGGTGGACTCAGGGGTACATTTTCTAGCATGGGAGTTCTATTGAAGAGAGGGTGTTGCCTATAGCAACCAATCAGATGCTATCTATCATCTTCTAGACGGTGCAAAATAAATAAATAAAAAGTAGAATGTGATTGGTTACTATCTTTAATAGAACTCCCATTTATCCCTCAGACTCTAGGGGCCACCAGTCTGGGAATGACCTGTGGGTCTTCTAGTGAGACCTAACCTCAAGTATGAAACTAGGCCAAATAGATCTACTCTGGACTGAACCCATTTCTCCAGCCAGCCAACGAGCGCCTCACCAATAATGAATATGGCTCTACTAATGTCCATGAGCATTATTATTATTATTATTATTATTAACCTGAGAAACATTTATTTCAAGATATTTTTGACCATCTCACAGCTCATAATATTGTTTTCACTAATATCGGCCAAAGGATGCATTTTTTCATTGAGGCGGTACTGCAGGGACTTTTGTCCTGGGCTCCCTACAGACCACCCCTGCAGGGGATCACCTCTGCAGCTGTGAACAAGTGTATATAACAGTCCTTAATAAAATGGCCGCTGCCATGGATCTGACATTTAGCCATTGTTAAAGATAAAGCAACATTATGTCTGCAGATTCGTGGCAGACCAACTATCACACTGGGAAACTCTGGCTGCCAAAAAATAAATTTCTGTACAGCGATTATATTGGCTACGACTAGTCGCACCCATGATGTTTGCTATGTTCCGACCCATAAGGAAGGGGGGCTGCCTATTTATCACTCCTGGGCCCCACAATTTCTAATGGAAAGCCTGGCAAGGCTTCTTATGTTGCAGTAAAACAACATTGTATGTGTCACTGTGATAAAGTACACAGATTCACATAATGACTGATGCTAGAGGGCCATAGTGCCTTGTTACATAGATCCCTTGATCTCATATACTTTCCTGGTGTGCGCTGCACATCACTTGCCGTGCATTGCAGTAATTACTACATTGCAAGACCTAGGGGTGATCAGTACTGGGCATAATAGTGCACAAATCAACACTAAGGGATTTTAAAGGTTTTCTTAGGAAGCCTGGAAACAAACTTTATGCCAGGATACTCTCTGTGTTGTATGGTGTGCACAAGTTGCATATTGTACTGTATAGCAGCATACTTCCCAACTTTTCACAGGAGACAGAGGGACAGGGGGCATGGCCAGCAGCTCAAACTGCGCTGGCCATGCCCCACAGTGGTGAAAATGGGGTGTGGCTTCGGGAGCATGGACATCCCGTGAAGGCATGCCCTTTTCATCTGAAGCTGCGCCCTTTTTGGGCCTATGCATGGTGGGCCGAGCAGGAGTCCCGACTGTGGATCTGAGAATTTTGGGAGGTATGCAGCAGTCACTAGGATTCAGATTGAACTGTTATAGAAGCAGAAGTGCCATGAGGGGGGGGGGGGTGTTTACTAATTACCAGGCCCAGGGGCGTAGCTAAGGGTTCATGGGCCCTGGTGCGAAAGGTCACCTTGGGGGCCCCCCTACATACAACAAAATTAAAATCTCAGTCTGTTTATATTTTAATACATCATTGCCAAGGGGGGTTAATGTCCGTTGCCATGGGTTCTTGCTCGTTGCCAAGGGGTTAATATGTGTTGCCAGGGGTTATTGGATGTTGCCAAGTGGTTAAAATTTTTTTTATCAGGGGTTAATGCTCGTTGCCAAGGGGGGTTTATTCCCGTTGCCAGGGGTTCTAGCTCGTTGCCAAGGGGTTAATACGTATGTGACCACCCCAGCCACCCGCCCGTACGCTGCTGTTGCTGCCCCTGCCTTACCCTGCGCAGAGAGAGACAGACGCTAGAGTAATTTTTCACTTCCCGCGTCTCTGACAGGGAGCACAGCTCTGCAGCCGCGTTACCAGGAAGTGCAGAGCTGCGCTTCCTGTCAGACGCTAGAGGTGAATTATGACTTCTAGCGTCTGTCTCTGTGTGCAGGGGAAGGCAGGGGCATCCGTAGCTGACGGGCTGGTGGCCGGAAACATAGGCGCACCGGCAGCTATTGCAGTGCTGCCGGCAGCCTAGTGAGAGCTGAGATGAGGACTCGGAGCGGAGGTATGACCTCTGAGTAACCAGGCCGGACAGTGGCGGGGGCTGGGCCCCCCTGGCTCAGGGGCCCGGTCGCAGGTGCGACCGCTGCGACCCCTGTAGCTACGCCACTGACCAGGCCTGAGGTCTGATGAAGGGATGGGGGCCTGAGATTCTAAACCCAGCACATCCTGCTGTGTGCTGGGCTGCGGTGTGGACAAGGATGTACTTAAAGTGCTATTTAATCTTAAATTCATTCTAAGGGTGCATGGCCATGCTTCCTACAATTAGACCACACTCCTAAAAAATACCTGGGTCCGGCCAGGGTCTCTACTGCCCTGCGTAGAAGTAAATAGCAAGCTTCTTGTATGAAAGCATCTAGAATGCTTTCTGTATTATCTGAGAAATACCATTGATGAGAAGTCAAATGGAAAACCATAACTTGCAGAATAAACACATTGGTCTCTACACTTTATGCCTGCAATATTTTCTTCAGGTCACATTCATACTGTGTATTTCCTTACAATCAGGGGCGGATTTAGGGAGGAGGGCGCCCCTAGGCACAACAATAATGTTTACTAAGTAGGACAGTTTATAGGGGCAGTATCTGCATGTCCTATCCATTTACACTCTATTTAAGATGGAATATAGTACAGTACAGTGGATATTTTGCAGTTATTGGTACATTTTGGGCTGACAGTACTATCACAGGCATCCAAGTGCCGCCCCCAAACATGTGCCGCCCCTAGGCCGATGCCTCACGTGCCTAATGGGAAATTCGGCTCTGCTTACAATCCATGTGGACTGCACACAGATACTAGATCTTTATCCAGCATCTCTTCATTTGTAATACTAAGAGGAGCAACATATTCTAGAATCCCATGAGGACACAGTTATTTTGACTCTGTTTTCTAAAGTAAAAACAGTGATTTTTCATAAAAGAAATATATACTTTCACAATATGGATATAATGAATCAGTTTTTACTTCATTAATACATAATACATTGACTGTGTTTCATGTGTAACTAATTGTTATCTTATCAAAGCAAAAAAGACATCTCAAGGTCGTAAACGTTTTCTGACAGACATATGGCAAGCTTTGAAGAACACATATAATTGTTTTACTCAGAATTCATTCAAATTACCAGGCATATTAGTGTAAGCCAGATATCTCACAGCTCCCACTTCTGTGCAGAAAAACACGTTATTTCCATAGAAGTTCCCTAGTTGCATGGTTACTCAATGAGATTAATGTCTGGCTCCAGGCACAACCTGTTTAATGAGACAATCTCCAGTGCAAGGCTGCTAACTGCTTTTATTTACTGCCTTGGAACAACACAGATTTCCGGTATCTCAATTCACCCAAGAACAATATTAGTCTGAGAGAACTCTCTGTTACCTGTACTGCAAAATCAATGAGACCATTGATGTTGAGGGCGGGTTCCATTAAATCAAATATAAGTTGGACATGGTGAGCCAGAGGAAGATGGTAAGATGTTCCTGAAGCAAAGCTTGTAATTTGTTCCAGTACATTAACAGATATCTGTGAACACAACCAATGGATCCTTAGAGCTGTCATTTCTTGAAAACTAATTACTCTACACAACAGGAGCACACATTGTCTACAGGTAAGTACAATTCACTCTGTATTACAAGGAATGTGTAGCATTTAGAATTGTGGCTACAGTCCAGTAAAATCAAATGGAGGAAATAAAAAGCTAAATATATAGGTTCTCAAAGAAAAAGAAAAATAAGATACCGTACATTCACTTTTGGATGCCAATCTGTATTAAATGACCAATATTTAAAAATGATCATTGTGTCATATCATGCGTTGTGTAATTACTATTATGTTGTGGGGACCGTATATTCTTTTAATGGCAAAAACTAGTCCCTATTCATCTGGTATATGGTAAGATTAGTGAGATACTGTAGCTTGGTAGAGTACTGCATACACTGGCTGAGTGATACAAGTCATTCATATCATTTAAAATCAAGAGACGTACATTTATGCAGAAGTTGTTAATAATAAATTACTAAACAATTTAGACAAGGTAAGAATGGTTAATACTATAAAATATGGCGTAGCCTGCAAAATGTGCCATAGAAATAACAGTAAAACAGTTGATACCTGTTAAAAACGTTAATAAACCAAGCATTATATAATAATAATAATAATAATAATAATAATAATAATAATAATAATAATAACAACCCCTTAAACTGGAAGTTATTCAATAGCAATATAGTTCAAAGTGCAGCCAATGTCAGACTGTAAATGAAGGTCCCCTGTGGGGGGATGCAGAAATAGGGGCCAATGCTTAGGGGTGTGGCCATTCTCCAGAGTGGGTGTGGCCAACCATCTCAGAGGTTTGGCTAACCATTACAAAGTGT
Organism: Crinia signifera; assembly: GCF_055691185.1. NCBI lineage: Eukaryota > Metazoa > Chordata > Amphibia > Anura > Myobatrachidae > Crinia > Crinia signifera. Next base: position 259,203,196 of record NC_139219.1, read on the forward strand.
ATGGTCTGGGCCCCTTGAGAAATACATATAGTAAATACTGATAATACACACACAGGTTCTCAAACTCTGTCCTCAGGACCCCACACTGTGCATGTTTTCCATGTCTTCTCAGAGAATCACAAGTGAAATCATTAGCTCCTACGGTGGATCTTTTAAAATGGGTCAATGAGTAATGAATGCACCTGTGCTCCTGCCGGATGATCTGGAAAATGTGAACTGTGTGAGGTCCTGAGGACTGAATTTGAGAACCCCTGCACCAGTATAATAACAGCAATGCACTGCAGAAAATTCACCATATCCCTGTGCAGTGTTATATTTATCATGAATACTCATATCACTGGTTATTTAGAAAGTGATTGGCATCGAAAAGATATTGATTTTATGTAGAATGTACTATAGGTACACTTTAATGTTAATGGCCTAAAAACACTGGGGCTTATTTATTAAGCCTGCTGAAGTGATAAAGTAGCCACTGATAATGCACCAGCCAATCAGCTCCTAACTGTCAAGTTACAGACTGGGTTTGAAAATGCCTATTGGGAGCTGATTGGCTGATGCATTATCACCAGCCACTTTAGTGATGCAAAACACTGACTTGATGTCCATAAAGCTGGTGGTGCATGGCCCAGTCTGCTTGTGTATTGTTTCACTAGCCAACCAGGTTCCTCTGTAATCCCTTGTGCTCTGATCCTAATAATTGTGTCTATACAGGTTGGTCCCATATGTGTTTGCAGATTGATCAATTAACTTGATTTCTTGGAGATGAGATGCAATAACCAGGTCATTCATTCTAAAAGCTGGAAAATGAAGTAGTGTGGAACATACAAATTTTATGAAAAACATCACCAATTTATGGCATTTATTATTCCAAGACCTCGACTGAGTGTCAACTAAAGTAATAAGGAAAATACCTGGGATGTTATATGATGTTGGTCAAAATAGGACAGGTGCTGCAGCCTGGAAAATATGTTATCCTGAGTTGGAAATGTTTCATGCTCGCTCTTCCTCATCTTTTGCCCATCATTTCCAACTGAACATGACAAGAAAATCAGTGTTTTATATACTGCATACATTGTAATATGTAAACTGAGAAGATAACATGCACCAAATACTACTCTCCCTCAGACTTTATTTGTTGTATTAGTAGCAGACCACCAAGGCTCAACCCCCTGGTGTTAATGTGGGCTGCAGGAGTATCATAGTTGCCCACCCTTCTGCATTCTGCAGGAGACTCCCTGAAATAGGAGCAATCTCCCCATCTCCCTGAATAGTCTACAAATCCCCCTTTTTTCTAATCCACCTTATGCAGCTGTTACCTTTTTGGGGAAAAAATAAATAAATCAGAGATATATACAATCAGATGTGATTTGCACTTGAAATTTATTACATAGGCATCACATTTATTATCACGTACAGTATGTTGTGCTATTAGAGAAGAGACTAAACATCACAGCAAATAATTGCAAACAAATAATCCAATATTGCCGGCAGCACTGTTATTATCAATACTTTCTATATTTCTCAAAGTATTTAGTTACTAATGTTATCTAGAAATATCGTGCAACAAGCATTTAAGCACATATATGCCCATATATGGAACTAGCCACACCCTTTGGGTGGAGCATGACAACCCTCTTAATGGGGCCCTGTGCAAAATTCTACTGCCAACTATAATCTCCCTGAAACTAGTTTTCAAAAGTAGGAAAATCCATACTCAGTCAGTGGCTCTGAGTCTCTTCACTCTGTAGACATGATCACAAACCTTATCTACTGTATGTGACAATTTGTAATAAGGAGAGCCCAATTCTAGCTACCTCTGAGTGTCTCCTAGTCCCTTCTGTCACCAAGTAGGGCTGCAGTACTCCATTTGTGCTCTGAAATAATACCTTTGTTACATTTTGCAATGAGTCAGTACAGATGGCATGTGGGAGCTGATTGTGCAAATGTCAATAGGGGAGAGGAAACAATCAGTGGAGGGGGTTGAAGGGCCTACTAGCACTTGTAAAGAGCTAATTATAACATTCAAGAGCCTCAGTCTGGTCACTCCACATCCTAAAGTGGTGGTTGACAACTAATATTGGTTGTCTAGAGCGCTAAAACCTCTAGCTTTGGCTCTGGCAAGCATTTTAACAGATGGGCTTGGCATTTATTTCTAGATGAAATACAAAATATATTATTTGAATGTCCCAAATACATACAAATAATTTTGTTGTCAACTTTTTGTTTATGGGTCCTAGATACAAATGAATCTTCCCTTGAAATAGAAAGAACCCTCCTTTTTGTGGCTTCAATGTCTTTTGGAGAAAAAACCCTCTCTGCAGATTTCTTGCACATGTTTGTAAGCGCTTTTTCCAAACCCTCTGGTTCACTACAGATGCAGCGGCCCTGCAACATCTGGGAAAAAGGGAGTCCCGTTTTCAAGAGTGTGAGATGAAAACTAGTGGCCAGAAGGGTATTGTTCCTATCCGTTGGCTTTGTGAATAGTGTCATTGTAATGTGACGTTCTCCACTTTGATGTCAACGTCCAAGTACTTGACTGATTCAGTACTCAATGTGTATGTACATTTAACAGGTGATTCTGAAGCATTGTGACTAAGGGCGGGATGTATTTAAATACATCGCCGCCCTTCGCCGCCCCCCTGCCGCGATGCTGCCGCATATGTACTAACATATGCGGCTGGCATCGCGTGCGGTGACGGAGGCCCCCCCCCCCCGCGATACCTGTACACTGGTGTGCGGGGGGTCTCCATCACCTCCCTGCCGCCACGCTCTCCCCTCACGCCGGGGACAGCTATGCATGCTGTCCCCGGTGCCTACTCCTCCCCCTTGCAGCCGGAAGGATGTCCGGCTGCTTCACTAGGGGGAGACAGGGCTTACCTTCCGGGGTCCAGGTGAACCCTTCAGGAAGGTAAGCCAGAGGGGGGGTCGGCGAGGCGGCGGGTTTGCGGCGGCGGGCGGCGAAAAGAAGCCCATAGGCTTCTATAGGGTATCGCCACCCAAAGGTGGCGATACCCTTCAGTGCGGTATCATTTTTGATACATTGGAAAATGTGGTAAAACCAGGGTTTTACCGCATTTTCCATTTGATACATCTCGCCCTAACAATTAAGTCTTCCAGCTTGCCCTGATCTCCTGACCAAATGATTAGGAGATCATCGATATACCTTGTGTACAAGATCAAATGATCTTTAACGAGCACATTGTCAGTGAACAACATTTGTTCAACGCCGAACATGTAGGAATTGGCGAGCGATGCGGCCACTGAGGACCCCATCGCACACTCCCCTTAATTGCAACTAAAACTTTCCATTAAACATAAAATAATTTATTTTCAGGATTAGCTCCAACAATTGCAAAAAAAAGGGAATGGGTGGGCCAGTATACCAGCTATTATTAGAAATACATTTTTTTAACCACATTCAACCCGGCCTGGTGCTTGATAATCGTGTATAGACTGGACACGTCAATGGTACCCAATATGCCCTTTTATTTATTAAATAATAAAGGCTACTTTTTAATATTTCCTATTGGTGCACCACATCTATGAAATTTGTTGTTATTATTAATATTACAATTCTTGTTACAATTTCCCAATAATGTAGTATAGAAACATGAAAAATTATTTAATTAATCAAGTTCCAAAAAAACATTCTGGCGTACAGCACCCAAATGTGTCCACAGATCATGCTGTTTGGAAAAATCTTCCTGTGTCTTTGCACCGTAAAATGTTTGGACATTCCCTTCTCCCATAATAAATTCATATCTTCTATGAGTGAACACAGAACATGTACACCATGCCTGTTTCCCTGCCATATTGTCATGTGGTCACTAACATCCTAAATTATGACTTCCTTATTTCACAACATAAAAGTGTTGAAACTGCCGAACTGATTTCCTTTTCACTGCATACACACACACACACACATATATATATATATATATATATATATATATATATATACATATTATATTAGTCTATATTAGTCTCTATAGCTTCTGTGATCTGCTATGTGCGTTACCATAGTAACGGGTCACAGCTTGTAATCAATAGCCAGTGTTGACCATATGATTATCACCACGCATGTTAGAATTTGTAAAAAACAATCTAAGCAAAGACTTTAGCATCTAGGTTCATAAAGATACATTACTGACAGTAAATGGGTATGTCAGCATAAATTGTCTGATCAAGATCCCTGAACTGTATTTTATACTCGTGAAATAAATATGTGATAAAAATAAAAAACATACAAAAAATGTGATAAAAAAGTGAAAATAATTAAATCACCGAAAAAAATACATATACTTATGGTAATATATCCAAGGAGCCATATTAAAGTGCTAGTGCATATATATCCGCTGATCACTATCATATTTATGCAGGATTATTCAAAAAACCATATTATAAAATACAGTTCGTAGATCTTGATCAGAATACGTTTGAACCAGCAACGGGTTTTTTCTTTCATTTTGATTATTCATTGAAAAGTGCTTTTTTCTTACAAATCAGTAGGAAAGTTTTTTGTATTTTCTGGGCTCAGGTCACACCTGTGCTCCAGTAAGGCACCCCACCCCATTTGGTTGAAGGTGTGAGTGCAGGCTTTGTGGATCTGTATATATATATATATATATATATATATATATATATATATATATATACAGATCCTTTTCTCCTGACGACGGGGATACGTTCCCCGAAACGTAGAGACAAATAAAAAGTTTTTTACAAGACCCATCAGTGCCGTGCTTGGATCCGTCCTGTGGATTTCCTACCTGCTTCATATATATATATATATATATATTAAAATAAAAAATGACATAGGTCGATTTAAGCCAATGTTTCAATAGGTCGCCACACTAAATAGATCGACATGCCTAGGGTCCACATGGTTCGGAGATCGACACAAGCATTAGGTTGACAATAGCAAGGTCAACAGTCAAAAGCTCGACATGAGTTTTTACCCTTTTTTTGAGCCGTCGTGTACCGACAGGCGGTATTTCATACCCAAGCATCCACCCTGGCATGGTGGGTGAATAAAATAGTGTGCCGAATCATGGCGAGAGTAGCGAGCCATGCAATGGGATGCAGTATACTTAGGCGGTGTCCATGTCGACATTCGGGACAAAATAGTTGAAAAAACTCATGTCAACATTTTGACTGTCGATCTTATCATTGTCTACATAAAAGCAGAGAAGAAAAAAGATTTGTCTTGGTGTGGTGCACCAATGAAAGAAATGGAGTCCTAAAATCTAACTTTTAATTGGTTTTATAATAAAACAAGCGAAATATAAAAAACACATATAACACATTCAGAGGGGAAAAGGTATTTATAAAATAGCACGTGCGAGCGTGCCGCATGTGTCAATTTTTATTTGTATAGTGTTTTACACATACATAAACCCGCTATCTCTGTACAAGATGAGCCCGTCAGGGTATAGTCATATTCCTGCAGTAATTCACTGCTGGGTATTTGTATCAATTCGTTACAGAGGGAAATATGTTGCCACTCGTATAAGTTGATACTTTGTATTAATGCGAGAGGAGACTGAAAGTGTATGTCTTAACAAGCCTCTCTACAAGTCTCCAGCCCTTATAGCTGAATTAGCGTACACAGGAGGCAGGGACCTAAATGTGTGTTTATTATTATTCACACTGGTATTCACCAATTCACATTTAGCTGGTTCACAAATTCACTTTTCTCACAAAAATACTGTGGTCTCTGTTTAATGCTGATTACATTAACTGTAATGGCATATGGGTTAGAGCCTGGACTCCAGGAGTGTCAGGGAGCGCTGATTAAGCATAATTTCACACTTAATTGGCATATAAACTCAATTAAATCACAGTGCTACTTTTTATTTATGCATGGATATTTTGCTCAAATACTGGTTATCTTGCTGTATTAATTCACATTATCTCGCGGTATGCGGCTGGACAATATAGAATATTTTAGCAATGATGCTGTTATTCTCTCAGAGTGTAGATATATATATTACTCACACAATGGAGTCTACGCTCTAGAGATACCAGTGAGCGCTGAATTACGATCTAGAAGATTATGCTAATATATGATGCCAGATATATCTCCCAATCAGCGTTTGTGACTACTGTCACTTATTGTATTAGCTATGCAATATACATTCATATAGCAGGCTGCGAGTTTTCAGGCTGATCGCACAGTAACTGACATGGCAGGTTTATGCTGATATGTGATGCCAGATATATCTCTTGATCAGCGTTCCTCACTACTGTCACTGGTTGTATTTAGCTATGTGATATACATTCATATAACAGGCTGTGAGTTTGTCAGGCTGATCGCGCAGCAACTGACAGGCTCCTCTGACTGATAAGGTACGAGTGGTTAGCCCTGAGAAGGGCTGAGTCTGGTCGGGTTAGGTAGGTGTGTGGTCACATAGTATATGTGGCAACACGCGGTAAGCAGACGCTCGCACGGCTAAAGGTGCCGATCGCGCGTTTTCGCTTATCCGCTTCTTCAGGGCAAGCCGCCCTGCAGTTTCCGGAAGGTTTAAAAAGGTTTCCATGTTGTGGACATCAGCCAATCAGGTTCAATGAGCGGTAAGTCCCGCCCTCCTGCTGCCCGATGATTGGTCTATTATTCCCATCCTTCTCCTTTGAGGATTCGTATTGGGTGATTGCGTTTTCTTCATATTTTCACGTAAGCTTGATACTGACATCCAGCAAATGTTTTCTTGCCAATCCGTTAATTAAACTCATATCAATATGTTATGTTCATTGGCTGATTGTCTCTTATTCGTACTGATATTTATATCAGCTGGTAGTCAGGTCAGCAGCACATATTTTGACATTGTGATGTTACGTAAGAGGAATATTTAGTACATCGCCCTGTTATTCATTGCCAATTCTTTATCGATCTGAATTAACTAGTTATGTAGTAATATTCATCTAATCAGCTGAGGGATCATTTTGCCAGGTGATCCATAAGATCTTGTCATTTGCTAATGTCTGAGACTGAATCTCAAGGTAACGGGGTAATGAACAAAAAATCCTAGTTTAAAATAGTCGCTTGTGTAATGTGGAGGTTATGTCCACAGTTTGGTACAGTTACATCTGTGTGGTGTCGACAGACAGGTTGATTGCTAGGTGCTCATCCCTATGTTGTGGGTTATGATTTCTAAATTGGTCTATGCTTTAACCCCATCAGAATGTGTATGGGGGGTTGATCCTCTATCAGTGTCGACATCTTGGATGATGGTGTCGACACTGAGAGGTTAATTTCAATTCCCTCCATATATTGCCAGTAAGTGTTATCATAAGTGGGCTATTAATCAGATCTACTCGAAGATGGAGTTCACTAGTAGTAACTCCTAAACTGCACATTGCTCCATGTATGGTGAAATGGGGTCTATGACATGTGCATCCATCTGTGTGCTGTATATATAACGTGAAGAGAGTCCTGTGTGCCCATTTGTGAACGTGAGTGTGTATACTAGTGCCAGATAATATGTTAGTTGCTAGAAAGTAATATTGATATTTCATTTAGGGGTGGGGAGACAAAATGGGACAGTGGAGAACCTTCTCTCCTTTTTAGGGATAATTGTGTCGTGAGGGTTTCGTCGTGAATTCTCAAGGTGTGCCTTTATCTATGCTTACATATAATTGGGTATACATATACATATATGAATAGGTAAATAGTGGGAGGTGATAGTGAGCTGCATGCCCTATGTTGTGCAAACGTGCAAAAAAATGATTAAGTGCGATTTAAACATGTGATAGAACAAAACTACAAACCAAGAAAGGGGGGTGCAAGATCACAGTAAATATTAGATGCTGCCCGATTATTATATCTCCTTCCATCATATCCATTAGGGGTTTCCACAATTGCTGGGAAAAGAAGGGAAAAGAAAGGGGGGGGGGGGATTTTGTTGATCCACATTACACAAGCGACTATTTTAAACTAGGATTTTTTGTTCATTACCCCGTTACCTTGAGATTCAGTCTCAAGACATTAGCAAATGACAAGATCTTATGGATCACCTGGCAAAATGATCCCTCAGCTGATTAGATGAATATTACTACATAACTAGTTAATTCAGATCGATAAAGAATTGGCAATGAATAACAGGGCGATGTACTAAATATTCCTCTTACGTAACATCACAATGTCAAAATATGTGCTGCTGACCTGACTACCAGCTGATATAAATATCAGTACGAATAAGAGACAATCAGCCAATGAACATAACATATTGATACGAGTTTAATTAACGGATTGGCAAGAAAACATTTGCTGGATGTCAGTATCAAGCTTACGTGAAAATATGAAGAAAACGCAATCACCCAATACGAATCCTCAAAGGAGAAGGATGGGAATAATAGACCAATCATCGGGCAGCAGGAGGGCGGGACTTACCGCTCATTGAACCTGATTGGCTGATGTCCACAACATGGAAACCTTTTTAAACCTTCCGGAAACTGCAGGGCGGCTTGCCCTGAAGAAGCGGATAAGCGAAAACGCGCGATCGGCACCTTTAGCCGTGCGAGCGTCTGCTTACCGCGTGTTGCCACATATACTATGTGACCACACACCTACCTAACCCGACCAGACTCAGCCCTTCTCAGGGCTAACCACTCGTACCTTATCAGTCAGAGGAGCCTGTCAGTTGCTGCGCGATCAGCCTGACAAACTCACAGCCTGTTATATGAATGTATATCACATAGCTAAATACAACCAGTGACAGTAGTGAAGAACGCTGATCGAGAGATATATCTGGCATCACATATCCAGAGGCGTAGGGAGGGCGGAGCCACCAGAGCTCATGCTCCGGGCGGCGATTGGTCGAATGGCGCCGCCGGCCCGCCCCCCCTCCGCAAATGATACCTGCTGCAGAAGTTCAAGTATGCCGGGTAGGGCAGCGTGCGCCGGCGGCTGCCCTACCCGGCGCCTGCCTCCGTCCTGCCCCGCTCGCCCCGTCTCTGCCGCCAAGTGTCACGGACGGTGAGGCCGGGCAGCGGGCTGAATCCTCTCTCTTTACAAAAAATTGCTGCTGCTGCTGCCCGGTCTGGCTTCCGGGCAGCGCAGCGTAACGTAACAGCAATAAAGACTCCTCCCACCCAGAGTCACCTGCCTCTGCTATGCAGAGTGACTCACTCCCTCCTCCCTGGCTACAGCAGCGTCTTCAGCCTTCCCAAGCGCTGGCTGTAGCCTGGAGGAGGAGAAGGTTTGATGCTGCCGCCCGTGCCGCCCTGATTCCTTATTGAAGGTGGATTTTTCATTTTTATATACAACTAATTAATGTTGTTAAAAATAAACATAATAAACTTGGATTTGGCATTCGTGGGGCCCGGGGGAGGGGAGGGGGTTGTGGGGAGAGTAAATCTCTCTGGCTTCTGCTGCCACCCCGGCCCTGCTGTGTGCTGTATATATCTTTATTCTTTATCTGTATATATATATATTTATTTACAGCTGTCAGCATCTTATATAGCGCAGCAGATTCCATTACAGCATCTTATATAGCGCAGCAGATTCCGTTAGTGCCTTATATAGCTCAGCAGATTCTGTTACAGTGTCTTATATAGCGCAGCAGATTCCGTTACAGCGTCTTATATAGCGCAGCAGATTCCGTTACAGCGTCTTATATAGAGCAGCAGATTCCGTTACAGTGTCTCATATAGCGCAGCAGATTCCGTGACAGTGTCTTATATAGCGCCGCAGATTCCGTTACAGGGTCTTATATAGCGCAGCAGATTCCGTGACAGTGTCTTATAGAGCGCAGCAGATTCTGTTATAGTGTCTTATATAGCGCAGCAGATTCCGTACCAGCGTCTTATATAGCGCAGCAGATTCCGTTACAGCGTCTTATATAGCGCAGCAGATTCCGTACCAGCGTCTTATATAGTGTCTTATTTTTTAAGTTTTTTCTTTTTAAATGTAACATGCCAACACATGTTAGCCACGCCCCCATGGGGGGGGGGGGCAGAAAATATGCCCTTGCTCCGGGCACTATGGCACCTAGCTACACCGCTGCACATATCAGCATAAACCTGCCATGTCAGTTACTGTGCGATCAGCCTGAAAACTCGCAGCCTGCTATATGAATGTATAGTGCATAGCTAATACAATAATGCCCCTTTCAGACCGCACTTTTAAAACGGTAAATTGCCGTTTTTTTACCGTTTTAAAACGGTAATGTGTGCGGTCTGAAAGGTCCAGTCCCACTTAACCGGTTAGAAAATGCCGTTTTTTCTAACCGGTTAAAATGCAGGGTCCTACCCGTTTCTGAACCGGTATTTTAGCGCAAAAATCGGCTCAGAAACGGTATTTAGGACCCAGCCAATGAGCTGGGTCCTAAATTCAGCACAGTGAATACTTAATGAGCGCTCATTAAGTATTCACAGCACTGGAGCCCCCCCCGCGCGTGTCGACACCCCCCGCGCGCGTGTCGACGCCCCCCGCGCGCGTGTCGGCGCCCCCCCCCCCCGTGTCGACTTACCCCGTGCCGGTATCTCCGTTGTGGTTCCCGGCACTGCAGCTCAGTATGCTCGGAAAGCACTTATGAAAAAAGTGTCTTTCAGAAAATGGCTGCCCCCCATACGGAAGACAGTTTTTTTAAACAGGGTTTCCTATGGGGCAGCCATTTTCTGGAAGACACTTTTTTCATAAGTGCTTTCCGAGCATACTGAGCTGCAGTCCACAACGGAGGTACCGGCACGGGGTAAGTCGACACGGGGGGGGGGGCGCCGACACGCGGGGTGGGGTGGGGGGGGCGTCGACACGCGCGGGGGGCGTCGACATGCTCTCGGTCGACACGCGAGGGGGGGGGGGAGCTGCACGGAGGGGAGGGCTGAAGGCTGCACTGGCTTTGACCCTGTATTTGGAAAGTTTCCAAAAACGGGTCTGCCAGTGTCAAAAAATCGGCACTTAAACGGTAATATACCGTTTAAGTGCTGCGGTGTGAAAGGGGTTTTATCTGGCAGACCCGTTTTTGGAAACGTTTCCAAATACAGGGTCAAAGCCAGTTATGCGGTCTGAAAGCAGCATAAGTGACAGTAGTCACAAACGCTGATTGGGAGATATATCTGGCATCATATATCAGCATAAACCTGCCATGTCAGTTACTGTGCGATCAGCCTGAAAACTCGCAGCCTGCTATATGAATGTATATTGCATAGCTAATACAATAAGTGACAGTAGTCACAAACGCTGATTGGGAGATATATCTGGCATCATATATTAGCATAATCTGCTAGATCGTAATTCAGCGCTCACTGGTATCTCTAGAGCGTAGACTCCATTGTGTGAGTAATATATATATCTACACTCTAACAGCATCATTGCTAAAATATTCTATATTGTCCAGCCGCATACCGCGAGATAATGTGAATTAATACAGCAAGATAACCAGTATTTGAGCAAAATATCCATGCATAAATAAAAAGTAGCACTGTGATTTAATTGAGTTTATATGCCAATTAAGTGTGAAATTATGCTTAATCAGCGCTCCCTGACACTCCTGGAGTCCAGGCTCTAACCCATATGCCATTATAGTTAATGTACTCAGCATTAAACAGAGACCTCAGTATTTTTGTGACAAAACTGAATTTGTGAACCAGCTAAATGTGAATTGGTGAATACCAGTGTGAATAATAATAAACACACATTTAGGTCCCTGCCTCCTGTGTACGCTAATTCAGCTATAAGGGCTGGAGACTTGTAGAGAGGCTTGTTAAGACATACACTTTCAGTCTCCTCTCGCATTAATACAAAGTATCAACTTATACGAGTGGCAACATATTTCCCTCTGTAACGAATTGATACAAATACCCAGCAGTGAATTACTGCAGGAATATGACTATACCCTGACGGGCTCATCTTGTACAGAGATAGCGGGTTTATGTATGTGTAAAACACTATACAAATAAAAATTGACACATGCGGCACGCTCGCACGTGCTATTTTATAAATACCTTTTCCCCTCTGTATGTGTTATATGTGTTTTTTATATTTCGCTTGTTTTATTATAAAACCAATTAAAAGTTAGATTTTAGGACTCCATTTCTTTCATTGGTGCACCACACCAAGACAAATCTTTTTTCTTCTCTGCTTTTGTGAATTATCTTATTTGTCAGTGGTAGCACACCCCTGAATTATATTAGACACAAGATTGTCACAATTACAAACAGGGGGTCACCTGTATATTCAACCTTACAATTTAAGGATACACCATCTTGTGCGATTGTATCCAAACCCCCTTTGTGTACATTGTCTACATAATGCTTGTGTCGACCTTCCAACCATGTCAATATTAGGCATGTCGATCTACTGTATAGTGGTAGACCTAATGACCCATACCCATTATTTGATCTTTTTGAGGAGAAACAGATTCCTGTTATGAGGAACGTGCGGTTTTACTGCCCTGGTTAATAGCACAGGAGATCATGACAGATTACAGAGTTATAAAAATCGCTATTGAGAAATAAAGTCCAAAGGGAATGTTCCTGCTGTAATCTAATATTAGTTCAGTGTGAGTTTTATAGAAGCGGCGATGTTGCCCATAGCAACCAATCATATTCTAGCTATTATCTTCTAAAAGTTTTAAATGGTAAGTAAAATCTGATTTGTTGGTATGGGCAACATCTCTACTTCTATAAAACCCACACTTTAGTAAATACACCCCTACATACCAACAAACTCTTGTATAATTTAGAGAGCCAGTTCCTGTTAGTACTTGAATGCCCTTGTCCTTTTTCCTTAGAGAATGTATCCGTATTTGGTCTGTTTCTCTAAATTCACATGTAAAAATTCCAAGCGATAATAACTAAAATCCGTGGTAAAGGAAACATTATTTCCAAGAACAATTAAACACTAAAGCAGAAAAAGTAAAGAAAAGGAAGTGACCATCAGGGCCATTTTAACAGCATTATGGGACCCTGAGCAAAGCATAGCAGTGAAACCCCTTGCCTACACAAGAACTCACAGACAGTTAAGATAGAGATGGCGCAGTATAAAACTATTATAAATTATTTATAATGAACAAAGTGTTTAACTCAAAAATTTCTAAAATGTCTTTGCTGGGAATTACTTTATAGTTTCCTTGAAGTCATGGTTGTACATACATACATTAACATAGGCCCTTAATTTAGCTTTGCTGCCAGACCGTGCTGTCAGACGCACACTGACTCACAGACTATCAGTAGTGAGTACAGTGAGTGGACCCAGGACTCAGGAGCCAGAAAACACACCACTGCGGCCACTGCACTAAACAGACAGACAGAGCACACCACCATAGTGGAAGCAGGGATCTGCCTCCAGGCTCCCGTCGCAGGTCTGATACAGTAGGTCAGCGATTGGTTAATACTGCAGTCTGCAGTACAGCAGCCATCCCCCTCCCAGACTGTAACTTTCAGAGCATTCAGGGCATCTGAAGGGGGTTGATCAGGATGCAATTGTGGGGGGAGGGGGCACACTTGCCGAAGGTGGTGGTATTAGGCTTGCACGTAGGGCCACTCGCATTATGGGGTTCTTAAGCCCATATGTAAAGATCATACTGGGAATTGTCCACCTCAGAGCTATCGATTCTTCTTCTGCATAGATTCAGAGAGCAGAAATGATCTTCTGTCATACATTATGGAATATATTACATATAGTCACAACAAAATGGTTTACCAGCAGAATCACGTGTGCCATGTGTATTCACAATCTTCAAGAGATCTTTGGTTAATTTCCGAAGCTGATGCCTGGCCTCAGCTCGCTCTTTTCCCACACCATACAATAGGATCATTCTCTGGTTACATTCATGACTTGACGATGCTTCCTACAAGTAAAGAAATATATACAGTATATTAAAGTAGCAATAACTAAATAACCCACATGGAAAAAATGAGCAAAAGCTCAGACCGTGTAATGGTTAGCATTACTGCCTCACAGCACTGAGGTCATGGGTTCGATTCCCACCATGGCCCTAACTGTGCAGAGTTTGTATATTCTCCCAGTACTTGCGTGGGTTTCCTCCGAGTACTCTGGTTTCCTCCCTTAATCCAAAAATATACTGGTAGGTTAATTGGCTCCTAACAAAATTAGCCCTATAACGAATGTGTGTGCATGTGCATGTGGTATGGAATATAGATTGTAAGCTCCACTGGGGCAGGGACTGATTTGAATGTTCAACTATACTCTCTGTACAGTGCTGCGGAATATCTGTGCGCAATAAAATTATTCTTAAATAATAAATAAATAACTTGATCTTTATTGTCAGTATGAATACAGACCATGAAGGTGTGGACCTCACAATCCTTCTGACTTTCTGGGCCAAATGTAATAGAGTGTGAGAATCAGAAAGTGAGTGAATTTGGGAGAGTTTTCCCATTCTTTAAAGCGAATGTTAATTACATGGGGGGGGGAGGGGGACTTAAAATAAACATAAACCATATTTAAAACTCCATTTAAGAGGCAGCTTTTCTTTTTGCATCTGAAACTGCCGGCATTGTAACTATACCACAGAAAGTGTATTGTCTGTAGGAACAGCACAGCGATGGTGCTGCCGCAGCCTGTCACTAAGTTCCCTTGGGCCTGGCATCGGCAGGAGGTTGGCCACACACAACTTATAGAAAAACAGAGTATGTCACCCACAGGTGCAATTATCTGCTGTAATATTATTAACCCAAGAAAAATATTTTGACACATTTTTACAACAAATATACATTCCCAGAGCGGGAAAACACAAGATTTCAGTATTGCTTAAATTTGGTGTTTTCACAATCTATGTATATGGGCATACACAACTGCTGGGCTGGCTCAGGACACTTATCCAAAGTGGCAATGCCAGTGGCAAGAGACAGGGTGGGCAGCTCCGGTGCAATGTCATCACTAAGCAGGACCAAGGGACAGGGAAAGGAAGAGGGGTTCAGGAGGAGGTTGGTGCAGCCAGAGGCACACTCAGTTTAGGTATTTGTCAAACTTGTATTTTGTGGTCATAATCCGTGGGGCTCCTCTGGCCCTCGGTCCCGGCACGGGTGTCCTCTTTGGCTCACAGAAAGTGGAAGAGACAATGGCTTTATCTGTTAGCTCCCTGTATGTGCAGCGCCTCCTCCATTAAGGGCTACACAGTCTGCACAGTGAACAAGTATCCTAGAGGATTTATTATTAAATTACCAACTTTACATGGCAAACTGACCAAATGTATAACCAATGGCAAGTACAATGTGTAATTGATACTTAGATGCATCAGTTAGATTGTACATCCTTCCCTTTTCCACTGAGTGCCTCTCTTCCCGGCCACCCAGTGTCCAGTATTTGCCTCCCACCATTCACAATACTTCCCCCATAGAAACAAATTCTGTCAAAAACGAAATTATTATTGCAGGATGATGCTGTAGAAATGTTAATGGTGTACACGGGTCTAATGCGCGTAGTTTTGTAGTGAATGTGCATTCTTAGTAATGTTTTTTGCTATGTTCTTTAAGCCTAATAAAAAAATACTTCACACACAGAAAAAAAGTGTCATATGTAATAATATTAGTTCTATTTGGAACATCCCAATACCCTCTTCCTGATGAAAGTGAGGCATCAAAACACTGCTGTGAATGTTGACCTAGGGTAAACAAGCAGAAAATATGTGAGGTTATGTGTGGACTGGACCATGGGGATGCAATTGTGTAGGATAGTTTATGGGGATACCCAAATCCCCTGCACTGAACATATCAGGCTTAAATAAGTGTGTCAGCATATATTCTAAAAAAGTTTAGTCATTTTTAATATCAATGATTTTATTGCACAATTATTTCCAAAATGTTAGTGAAATGAAAAGTGAGAAGGGGAATAAACATGTCATAAAAGAACAGCACACCTACGTTTTACCAGACACTCCAAGCATTTTCCTAGGCACACCTGCATTTTACCAGACACTCCAAGCATTTTCCTAGGCACACCTACGTTTTACCAGACACTCCAAGCATTTTCCTAGGCACGCCTGCATTTTACAGACACTCCAAACATTTTCCTAGGCACGCCTGCTTTTAACCAGACACTCCAAGCATTTTCCTAGGCACGCCTGCATTTTACCAGACACTTCGAGCATTTTCCTAGGCACGCCTGCATTTTACCAGACACTCTAAGCATTTCCTAGGCACGCCTGCATTTTACCAGACACTCCATGCATTTTCCTAGGCACACCTGCGTTTTACCAGACACTCCAATCAATTTCCTAGGCACGCCTGCATTTTACCAGACACTCCAAGCATTTTCCTAGGCAGGCCTGCGTTTTACCAGACACTCCAAGCATTTTCCTAGGCACGCCTGCGTTTTACCAGACACTCCAAGCATTTTGCTAGGCACGTCTGCGTTTTACCAGACACTCCAAGCATTTTGCTAGGCACGTCTGCGTTTTACCAGACACTCCAAGCATTTTCCTAGGCACACCTGCGTTTTACCTGACACTCCAAGCATTTTCCTAGGCACACCTGCATTTTACCAGACACTCCAAGCATTTTCCTAGGCACACATGCGTTTTACCAGACACTCCAAGCATTTTCCTAGGCACACCTGCGTTTTACCAGACACTGCAAGCATTTTCCTAGGCACACCTGCATTTTACCAGACACTCCAAGCAATTTCCTAGGCACACCTGCATTTTACCAGACACTCCAAGCAATTTCCTAGGCACACCTGGGTTTTACCAGACACTCCAAGCATTTTCCTAGGCATGCCTGCGTTTTACCAGACACTCCAAGCAATTTCCTAGGCACACCTGGGTTTTACCAGACACTCCAAGCAATTTCCTAGGCACACCTGTGTTTTACCAGACACTCCAAGCATTTTGCTAGGCACGTCTGCGTTTTACCAGACACTCCAAGCATTTTGCAAGGCACGTCTGCGTTTTACCAGACACTCCAAGCATTTTCCTAGGCACACCTGTGTTTTACCAGACACTCCAAGCATTTTCTTAGGCACACCTGCGTTTTACCAGACACTCCAAGCATTTTCCTAGGCACACCTGCGTTTTACCAGACACTCCAAGCATTTTCCTAGGCACACCTGCGTTTTACCAGACACTGCAAGCATTTTCCTAGGCACACCTGCGTTTTACCAGACACTCCAAGCAATTTCCTAGGCACACCTGCGTTTTACAAGACACTCCAAGCAATTTCCTAGGCACACCTGGGTTTTACTAGACACTCCAAGCATTTTCCTAGGCACGCCTGTGTTTTACCAGACACTCCAAGCAATTTCCTAGGCACACCTGGGTTTTACCAGACACTCCAAGCATTTTCCTAGGCACGCCTGCGTTTTACCAGACACTCTAAGCATTTTCCTAGGCACGCCTGTGTTTTACCAGACACTCCAAGCATTTTCCTAGGGACGCCTGCGTTTTACCAGACACTCCAAGCATTTTCCTAGGCACGCCTGCATTTTACAGACACTCCAAACATTTTCCTAGGCACGCCTGCTTTTAACCAGACACTCCAAGCATTTTCCTAGGCACGCCTGCATTTTACCAGACACTTCGAGCATTTTCCTAGGCACGCCTGCATTTTACCAGACACTCTAAGCATTTCCTAGGCACGCCTGCATTTTACCAGACACTCCATGCATTTTCCTAGGCACACCTGCGTTTTACCAGACACTCCAATCAATTTCCTAGGCACGCCTGCATTTTACCAGACACTCCAAGCATTTTCCTAGGCAGGCCTGCGTTTTACCAGACACTCCAAGCATTTTCCTAGGCACGCCTGCGTTTTACCAGACACTCCAAGCATTTTGCTAGGCACGTCTGCGTTTTACCAGACACTCCAAGCATTTTGCTAGGCACGTCTGCGTTTTACCAGACACTCCAAGCATTTTCCTAGGCACACCTGCGTTTTACCTGACACTCCAAGCATTTTCCTAGGCACACCTGCATTTTACCAGACACTCCAAGCATTTTCCTAGGCACACATGCGTTTTACCAGACACTCCAAGCATTTTCCTAGGCACACCTGCGTTTTACCAGACACTGCAAGCATTTTCCTAGGCACACCTGCATTTTACCAGACACTCCAAGCAATTTCCTAGGCACACCTGCATTTTACCAGACACTCCAAGCAATTTCCTAGGCACACCTGGGTTTTACCAGACACTCCAAGCATTTTCCTAGGCATGCCTGCGTTTTACCAGACACTCCAAGCAATTTCCTAGGCACACCTGGGTTTTACCAGACACTCCAAGCAATTTCCTAGGCACACCTGTGTTTTACCAGACACTCCAAGCATTTTGCTAGGCACGTCTGCGTTTTACCAGACACTCCAAGCATTTTGCAAGGCACGTCTGCGTTTTACCAGACACTCCAAGCATTTTCCTAGGCACACCTGTGTTTTACCAGACACTCCAAGCATTTTCCTAGGCACACCTGCGTTTTACCAGACACTCCAAGCATTTTCCTAGGCACACCTGCGTTTTACCAGACACTCCAAGCATTTTCCTAGGCACACCTGCGTTTTACCAGACACTGCAAGCATTTTCCTAGGCACACCTGCGTTTTACCAGACACTCCAAGCAATTTCCTAGGCACACCTGCGTTTTACAAGACACTCCAAGCAATTTCCTAGGCACACCTGGGTTTTACTAGACACTCCAAGCATTTTCCTAGGCACGCCTGTGTTTTACCAGACACTCCAAGC
Organism: Crinia signifera; assembly: GCF_055691185.1. NCBI lineage: Eukaryota > Metazoa > Chordata > Amphibia > Anura > Myobatrachidae > Crinia > Crinia signifera. The sequence continues at coordinate 259,221,826 of NC_139219.1, forward strand.
AATTTCCTAGGCACACCTGGGTTTTACCAGACACTCCAAGCATTTTCCTAGGCACGCCTGCGTTTTACCAGACACTCTAAGCATTTTCCTAGGCACGCCTGTGTTTTACCAGACACTCCAAGCATTTTCCTAGGGACGCCTGCGTTTTACCAGACACTCCAAGCATTTTCCTAGGCACGCCTGCATTTTACCAGACACTCCAAGCCTTTTCCTAGGCACGCCTGCATTTTACCAGACACTCCAAGCATTTTCCTAGGCAGGCCTGCGTTTTACCAGACACTCCAAGCAATTTCCTAGGCACACCTGCGTTTTACCAGACACTCCAAGCAATTTCCTAGGCACACCTGCGTTTTACCAGACACTCCAAGCATTTTGCTAGGCACGTCTGCGTTTTACCAGACACTCCAAGCATTTTCCTAGGCACACCTGTGTTTTACCAGACACTCCAAGCATTTTCCTAGGCACACCTGCGTTTTACCAGACACTATGAAGTGCAATTCATGAGACGATAGTGGGGGGCCTTGAAAAAGGTCTGAAGGCAGACCGAAACGTCGGCCCATGGCCCACTGTTATGCACTTAGCTCTTTAATTTGTTGGTACTGTATGGATAAAATCTTTAAAAATCAACAAGCAAGACCGGTGAGTGTCATATATATATATATATATATATATATATATATATATATATACCCACACGGACACGGAATACATGTTAAGTAATCCGCGTCCCCTCGATACACGCTGAAAAAGTTCCTGAAGAGTGCCGCTGTTGTGAGTTATTTTCTTATTATTCACTACGTCCAGAAGGCACCCAGGTAGTTGTACCCCGTTGGACGAGTGCCGGGCCGCCAAGCAAGCCTACATATATATATATATATATATATATACACACTGTATACGTATAAGTATATGTCTATATCTATATAAAGTACTTTATATAGATATATATATCTAAATATATACAAACATATACACACACACACACACACACACACACACACTTTTAAGAAATTTTACATTTTGGTTGGCTGTACTTTTTTGTATATTTTATATAAACATTTTTGTCCTGGCAAGTGTTGATTGCATATTAAGTGTGTACACAGTCATTTGTTTAATGAAGCACTTAGCTATGCACTTAGCTAAGAAATATATACAGTATTGATACAGTTCAATAAAAGCAAATATTTTAGAATTAAATAATAGAAATGAGCTGTTAGGCTCACTATTAAATTTGTGACTACCAAAATTGGCAATGTTTATTTAAAGGGGGATTATTACATAGAGGGATGTTTGCTTAGGATAATTACTGCCACAGAGTAAATAGTCCCAGCTAAGTAAACATAAGCACATACACAGTAACATCTGTGTTTTACTCTGCAGTAGTCTATGGTATACTACAACAATGTACTGTAGTTCTATGTACCTTTTGCACTGATAGAACAGTAGGACAGTGAACACTTACTGTACCTGGCAACCTAAACTGACTACTTAGTATGAATACTATTGAAGACATCTATACTATTTCCAGGAATGCTTTGCCATTTTAACTGATGAAGTTCAATTGAGGTTACCACCACAGTGCAAATATTTGTACATTTAGCAACATCCGTCAGCCTGGTAAGGAAGTGTAACTAAAACAACTTGGTCCATTTTTTATTATTATTCCAGGATGAAAAAACAAATACTTTATTTGTCTAAATCAGTATTTCAGAACAATAGCTTGCTCCTATAAATATACACATTTGTCATTGTATATAGTAATCATTCATCTACTATTGCACTGGGCTATTATATAAGATAAGAGCTGCATAAGGGGATGTGGTTAACATGATGACCTTTACAATGTTGACAGCACACTGTGTAGGCAGTTATGATGTTGACATTGTTAAAATGGAAATCAGGAAGCGTCGATATTCTTAGAATGTCAACAGGTGAAGTCATTTTGAGAATGCTGATATTAGGGTTAAGCTCATTAGGTACTATAGGGAATATAGGGTTAGGGATAGGAATTCTGGTTATCAATAGGGTAGAAATACTTACCAGACTGCTGCAGCATTGAAAGCCTGATCTGAATGGGACGTCACATGGCCCACAGGATGGGAAAGATGCAACTGAAGCCACCAGCAGAAGGTAAGGCACGTGGGCGATATGTTGATATTTTAACTTGTCGACATTTCATCACTGTGTGCATGATGAATGTCTATATGGTGAATGTCAACATTTCATAACCCAAACCCCCTGCACTGAACATATCAAGCTTAAATAAGTGTGTTAATAACACATACTTTCGCATTCAACACATATTATAAAAAAAGGTTTGGTACTTGTGTATTATCACGGCGCCCAGTACGCTATTTTTGTAGCGGGCTATTCTGCATAGTGAAATCGCAATGCATGTCACTTTTCCGTTGCATGCAAAGCGATTTCACTAGTTAATTTATTTACTGCACCCTGTACAATTTTGTGCATTGCATACCATACACTAAAATCGCATGCGAGTGGCATCGCATACCATAACACTAAAATCGCATGCTATTGCATGCTATTTTAACCCTGTGTATATGCATATGTGTCTAAACACCCTGTGTATATGTATATGTGATGTTAAATACCTTTTCATACCCCCATTATCCACGTCATCCCGAAGCGTGGCGAGCGCACGCGTTACACGTCCTCCCGACCTTTTCATACACCCACTATCCACGTTGGCGTGGAGTTGATTTTACATAGTGTGACGAGCCCCGCGAGGGGACACGGAATACATGTTAAGTAATCCGCGTCCCCTCGAGGGGACATGGAATACATGTTAAGTAATCCGTGTCCCCTCGAGGGGACACGAAATACATGTTAAGTAATCCGTGTCCCCTCACGGGCCTCGCTGCGCTCGCCACGCTTCGGGCTTGGTGGCTCGCTGCGCTCACCACACTATATATAATCGACTGCGCGCCGATGTGGATATTGGGGGTATGAAAAGGTCTGGAGGACGCGTAACGCGTACCCTCACGGGGCTCGCCACGCTTCGGAATGACGTGCATAGTGGGGGTGTTTTCTAGACACTTTCACACCTGCAGTACCATACATCTGACACAATAATGACGACGTGTGTTAACGAATAACTGCTATAATTTAGTAAATAATTAATGATGAAAGAGTATATTAAAAGATATAATGACAATAATCACAAAAAAGAATGACAATGATAGGAGTCAATAAAGAATAAGAACATTAACGAAGAAAAACTGGTAATAATGAAAGAGAATATTAAATCAAGTAATCATAGTAATCACAATAAATAATGAATATTAGCAATCAATCAATAATTAGAACATTAATGAGGAAAAAATGACCCAAAAAATATCAAACAATAGTCAATCTGCCTTTGGGACAGTAAATGGTGACATGATGTTCCCCATTGGCGCTTGTTCCACCATTTGCAGGAGCCCCAAAGGCGTTCTATGGTTTGCGTGTGCACACCTGTATCAGGGTCTACAAAGTTATATCGGTGGTTGACTCTGGCATGATTATATCCTGCCTGCTCTAATTGTTCTGTGCTGTATGCCCGCCAGTAATCAGAGTAAATGGTTGTGCCCGGCTCAATGTTCTATGGCGGACATTTATGGCGGACATAAGAGTGGTGGCATCCCGTTTTGGCACGACTGTAATGAAGCACTGTCCACTTTCTCGTGAGATCCCACCAAAAATCCATTGTTGAGGTAAAGCACGGCCAATGTTGCTTTTTCGCTTTACAAAAAGGCTTTAATCGACCTCAACAATCTGTCCCGGTCCACTGATACGGCGCTGCGGCTGTGCCATCAGGTCCATAGTACAGGCCTCCCGCATCCATGCATTGAACAGCAACACAGTTTTGTTGGACATTTGGAGCTCATGCTGAAAATAATCTATTGATGTCAGCTCCCCTGCCCACGAATATAGGAAACGTATGAGAGTGAGAAATGATAAGCGGCACCCCGGAAAAAATGGCCCGCTCTCAAGCTCACCTTCTGACGGCATGCTTTAATATGGCACTGCCTCATGCACTCCTTAACCGTAAAGCGCATGGGGTGACCATCGGTGCAAGTAGCCGTCAGGTGGTGATGGTCCTGAAAGAATTGGACAGCCTCCTCCTCCGTCTGAGGCAGCTTAAACATGGTCATCGAAGCTGCCATCTCAATAATGTATAATCAAATCTCAATAAATAACCAATAAATCACCAGCAGCTCTGAGGTATGCTTCTTCTCCTGACAGAATATCACCTCAGAGTGATTTCTGAGAGGATCTGACAGGGGGCGGGAATGACAGGGAGCGGGAACGGGAAAATCGCATCACATCGCATGGTACTATAACGTAATGCGATGTGATTCGATTTCAGTACGTTCCCGTATGTAAGAAAACTGGGCGCCGTGATAATACACAAGTACCAAAGGTTTTGTCATTTTGAATATCAATGATTTTATTGCAAAATTATTTCCAAAATGTTAGTGAAATGAAAAGTGAGAAGGGGAACAAACATTTCATAAAAGAACAAGGGAAATGAGGAGGAGGCAGAAACACAATGTGACCACAATGTTGTCATCACAAAATACAATAAACACTGTGACATCTCCTAGCCAAGAAATAGCAATTATAGCAATTCAGATATGGTCTCTGATTCAGGATCACTCGCTAAGCAGCGGTTGTTTGCTGCTTAGCGAGCGGCTGTATTGCCACCCGGCATCCCCTCGCATGCAGTCAGATAAATAATTCTATGGTCGCATGCAGGTGCTGATGTCATGTAATGTCAGCCGCCAACCCTGTGCAGGCATCGGCACACCTGCGTTTACAGGGGAACACCCAACGTTTTCATGGGGATGCCCATAAAACATCAAGTGTTCCCCTGTTCTGGGCCAAACCCGCCATCGGAATGAGGACGAATTTGTCCGTTTCCGAGTGTTCCTGAATCACCCCATGGAGTCAGAAGTGGACTCTGTTTACAGATGGAGCAGCTCTCATTTGACTAGGCGTTCTCATGCCAATGGGCCAATGACGCCGGTACAGGGGGTGGCCAGCTGACATCACCGGATATCAGCTGCCCACCCACTTCCCCCAGGGTGCACACGCACATCTAAGGTTGCTCTGAGCAACCTTAGATGTGCGTCTGCCTTCCATATCATTTGATGGTCAGCGACCATCAATTGATGTGGGTGTTTCCCTGCAGGCTGCAAATGGATGCTTATGTAAAACATCCATTTACATGCCGTGCGAACGTACGGTAGGATCTGGTTGACTCGCAAGAATTCAAATTCACATCCGAGCGAATCAACCAGACTAACACCCTTAGACACACACCCTTTTTAGTGACCACACCCCCTTTCAAATGGTCACACCCCCTTTTCCGGAGTGCATAACTACTGTACTTCCTTTATTTCAGTATACTTTCCACTTCGAGCACTGGGTACATCTCCGTCAATAGCTGAGTAACTCCCTCCATGTTAGCCAGCTAAGTTGCCGATTTCAAGAATGAGGCCATGATGATACAATCCCATCACACCCAGTGTTACACCCATTTTCCAAAGACACACCTCCACCTCCAGTGAGCCAGCCCGTCTCTGTCCTCCTGTAGCAGCTGCCAGGAAGTCGCTAAGTATGCCTCAAGTCGAATTTAGCTCAATTTCTAAGTATACTCTTTGAATATTGCTTACAGTTTCCTAGCAATTAATGTGCACATTGTCTACTAAATTTACTGACAGCATTTAAACATACATTTACATGGTACAATTTTGATGCTGCAGTATCAACGGTGAAAAATACCTGTCAATGCCATTTAGTATTCTGCTGCACTATATAGAAGTTGCATGAGAAGTACAATTTACATTTATTTTTTTTATTTTTTTTCAGTTGAAAAAATAAAAGCAGAAGTACTGTGTTCATCCTCATCTGGAACAGAAACGGAGGAAGAGGCAAAAAACAGCAATCATTTTAGGATATATTTGCACATCTGGAATACAGTGCAGCAGTACTCTCAGTTGTTACTCTGTAACCCCATGGAAGAATCAGCAGACATTATGTACCGTATCGCTCTTTGGATGCAAAGAAACAGATTAATACTGACGCCTTGACCCTTTTCAGCACTGCTGTATAGCCGGATGGCCTAACTATGGAATATCCAGGTAATACTGTCTGTTCCCTTAACATGAAATAGTCAAACTGAGGCTTTCCAAATGCTTAAAAGATTAATGTAGTGCTACAAAACATGAAATATCATTTTGTTCGTTTTACCATTGAATCAGTTATTGATAGTGCTGTAGTATGAATTATAAACAATAGTATATAGGAAATGCTGGTATTTAGAAGTTTTCTAAAATGTTTCACCAAGAGGTGACTGAGGAAATAGAAACCAGTTGTGGAATTGTGTACCACACGTACATGATTACCCACAATTCCACACTATAATTGTAATCCACCATATTTAAAAATATGCAATATCTAATCAATTTTCTTAGGGAATATAATAAATTGGACAATATGCAGGTTATTAAATTACAATAAAAGCATTGCATTATTGTGCCAGTCATTCTATGTTAATTACTATTTGTTTACCATTTCTCATATCCATTACCGGTTTACCATAAAAGATGGTTTCACCACACTGTATATTTAGAAACACTGTTATAACTACTGTATGTGGTTTGATATGGCTATAGAAAGTTTTTTTTTTTTTTAAATGTGTGAACTTTGAAGCTTTCTGAAGACATTTGTGTGAGATTTAAGCTCTGTGACTTTCAATCACACATGTTGAAAGAAATTCCAGTTAGTATTAGGCGGATAGGACCAGCAGTGGCTCCTACATTTTGTAGGTAGGCGGCTGATACTTTCCATGATGGTGTGTCCCTGGTCCCCAGTCTGTGCAATGGAGTTGGCAGGTGCTTGGGACCTGGATCATGCACCCAATCTGTGGCATGAGTGTGCATGCATAAATCCCCAGCTTCAATAAATTGCATTGGCTGCAGCCCATATAAGCCAGTTTGGAGCCTAGGTGACCAGGCAGAGAGTGGCATCCCACAGGAAACCAGCTCTGTCTATGGCAGTGCAGTCTGACAGTTTAGAAGGAAGGAACACCTCCTGGGACTGTCTGCAGGGCCGGCGCTACCCACTCAGCAGCTCCTGCAAAGCAGGGAGGCGCCATGCTGAAAAGGCGCTGTCTGCCTCCCTGCTCTGCTAAAGCTGCCTCAGCCCTCACTCTCTATGCCTCCTGCACTCCGCCCACAGCGCCTGTCTGACAGCAGGCGGGTGGCAGTATAAAGTGCTGCTCCCTGCACCACGAGTGCACACAGCCTGCTCACCGCACGCAGTGCCTGTCTGACAGCGGGCCACAGTATGGAGAGGCTGAGCAGCTCCCTGCACTGCGCACACACTGTCCTCCTCCTGTGACCTGCCCCCTCTTCCTCACGGACACTTACGCTGAGGCATGTAGCGCTGTCTGTGAATGCCTGGATGACATGTCCTGTCCGGATCCGCCCCCTACCCATTGCTCCCTGCGCCTGTCAGCTGTCAATCAAATGACTAATAGGCAGCAGCGCCGCCCTTCCTTCCCTCTTCTCAGTGTGCTGTGCCAGTGCCACTGCCAGTCCTCAACACTCCACTCCCTCTATCTCCTCCCCTCTTCTTCCATCTCCTCCATCTCTCCCCTCCTCCTGAGGGACTGCACAAGAGTTAAACAGCAAAAGAGCAGTGAGTCTTTTATTATACATGTTTATAACAAATTTTGGTACTTGTGTACTAGCACGGCACCCATCGCATTGCATACCATATCGCATGCGATGCGACGCGATATCGGCCGATGTTGTACAATGGCATACAATTTTAAAATTGTATGCCATTGATTATGGCATACAATGCCATACAATGCGATAGGATTATAAATTATATAAGCACCGTAATGGGTGGTTACAATGGTTAAATGCACCCCCACGCCACCCCTCCGACCTTTTCATACCCCCACTATCCACGTCGGCGTGGAGTTGAGAATAGAAAGTGTGGCGAGCGCAGCGAGACACCGAGCCCGAAGCGTGGCGAGCGGACGCAGATAGCTTCACAGGTATACGCGTCCCCTCGCGGGCTTCACAGGTATCCACGTCCCCTCGCAGGGCATGATGCGCTCGCCACGCTTCGGGCACGGTGGCTCGCTGCGCTCGCCACACTTTCTATTCTCAACTCCACGCCGACGTGAATAGTGGGGGTATGAAAAGGTCGTAGGACGCGTACCGCTGCGCTCGCCGTGCTTCGGGTTCACGTTTATACTTGGGGGGTGGCGTTAGGGTGCATTTAAGCATTGTAAGCACCCATTAGGGTGCTTATACAATTTAATATCGAATATGAGTTAAAATCGCGTTGCATCGCATGCCATCGGGTGTATGGCATGCGATTCGATTAAAAAATTGGGCGACTAATTTTTGGCACGCCGTGCTAGTACACAAGTACCCAAATTTTTTAATAATTGTAGATTTTTTTATTTTAATTGAGACATTTTTTAAATAATGGGCTGGGTTATGTGCCTAAAGGTGGCCATACACGCTGCAATAGCAGCGTGCGATGCGATGTGGGCATCGCACAGTACAAAAAGTATGTGCTGCACATGTATGTGCTGCATGTATGCCGTGCGATGCGATCTAGCCCATATCGTATGCGATTCTCGCAGCGTGTATGGGCACCTTTAGTGCCAGCAACATTTTGCGGACACAGCACTGAGATGGTGTATGCATACATGTACATGCACCCGAGATCCTCCATAGGATCGCATGTTGCATACGCTCCCACAATCGGGCTGCAGCTTCTTGCAATGGCAATGTGAAAGGGCGCAAAATGTATGGTTTGCAGGAGGGCGCCGGACACCCTAGCACCAGCACTGACTGGCAGGTAAGACTTCCAGTCAAGCCACTAAGCCAGGGCCGTCATACAGACTGCAACTGACTCAACTGAACTCCCTGATGTGAGGGAATCCACTGTGGGGGCTGCAGTCCACATAGTTAAAATTGACCATTGGATAGGAATGAGGTCCTATCCACTAGCACTTCTCCTCCTAAACAGACACTAGTGAATGTCTGCCATATACAGTATCATAACTGCATTACTTATTTGCACATATCTGTAGAATACATTTGTATGAACATTATTAACTTAATGTACAGTACTAACCATTTTTTGCAATTGGTAAAACTCACTAAGCTAAGGGGGGGCGATGATTGTGGTGGCAGGGAGTGTCTGACGATGCGGCGGCCGGCCGCCACGTCATTTCCCGGGGAAGGGGGGGGGGGGGGGGTGGCTTGGCTGTTTGGCCAAGGCTGCTGGCCCTGCCGGGTGATGAAGCGGTGTGTGGTGCCCGGCAGCACACGCACAGCTGTGTAGAGGATACGCGTGCATGAGTGGCAGCGCGCGTCCACGGCCGCTTACTACTCACCGGGTGGGCTGTTGCATCCCGGAACAATAGATTAGGAGCCTGGGGAAGCGGTACCGGGTCACAACACGCACAGCAGGAGCCTGGAGTAACAGGTGGGATAGGTGGCCTGTAACGGAAAGTACAGTCACAGTTCCTTTTCAGCCCTGGCCCGCAGCTGCCATTGCTGCCCCTACTGGAGCTGCTGAGCGGCCGGGCGCTGATTCTGCATTTTCATCGGGGGGAGTTGCGGCGCCCTCCAATGGCCGGCGCCCTAGGCAAATGCCTATGCCTAGAGCTGCCTAGTGGTGGCGCCGCCCTGGCTGTACACTCAGTGATATGGTAGATCATGCTACAATATAAATGGGTTTGTATAAAAATGTCAGTCATGTGGGCTAGTACAGTAACACGCTGTAAGCATCACACAATAATTCCATTACTTCCCAAAAAAGGGATCAACACAAATTTGTGATTCAAGTGCAAATCTGAGACTTCACTTCTTAGTCTTCTATAGGCAAACGCAGGTGTCATAACTTAAATGCCTTAAGTTATGACAATAGCACTGGTATATGATATGATCAAAAGAGCTGCCACCACATCATGCAGTGTAAGGGACAGAGCAGAGCTGCTGCTCATGCCCAGTGTACCAACTTCTTCTACCACATTTACTGTATGTGTGGATCAATGCCCTTAAACATTGCAATGGACCAGAGAGCAGTTGTCATGAGGAAGAGTCAGGAGACGTACCATGAAGTGGGAGATTGTGAGCTTGGAAAGTGCACTACTGGTTCTTTTATGTTTGTGTATTTATTTAATCATATGTTTAACCATTTTCCTGACCACATATCTCATTTAAATGTTTGAAACAGCCTATACTACAGACCATCTGTACTGTTAAATATTAATAGTGTATGGAATATAGTATCCAGTGTATAAAAATACAAATTTTCAGGGCTGTTACCAGTCCCCCAGTTTCCTGTATTTACTCCAATGTGCTGCAGAGTGGGAGATTATAGGTTACATTTGGAAACCCCCTCTCAAAATCCTGCGTTTGCCACTAATCAGACAAATTTCCTCACAACTTCCTTAAAAGCAACATCAGAAATCAAACTGAGATTTTAGTACTATCCACTGATATTTCAACTCTTCTCACTTGCTATATTTTATGATTATAGACTACAGGTGCAATTAACATACTTATACAGATGGAGCCAGGCTCTTCTTTGCAGGGGATCCGCCATCCCCCGCCACCCGCCATCTGTATTTGCGACCTGGGACGCGCGCGCACGAGATGCGCGCACTTCCCCTTCTGACGGCTTCCCCCGGGTCCCCGCCGGCTTGTCGGCGGTCACCCGGGGTCCCCACCGCCTCCCCGCACCCCCCCCAACCCTGTCCATCTCCCTGAAGCGGAGATGGACAAGGTCCCGTTGCCCCGGCGCACGGACACTGAGACGCACGCGCGTCTCAGTCAGATGGCGAGCCGGGCTGCTGGCGGATCGCCAGCGGTGACGTTCTGGCGATTCGCCAGCAAAGATGAGCCCGGCCCCATCTGTATGTAGTAATAAAATATTTTCAATTTTATCTCAGTCAAGTCACCTACTGTAGGTGGGGGTATAGCAGTGGCACTCAATAGACTGTTCAGTTGGTGATAACATTTTTAATACAAGCAAATAATAGAAAAGATCTCAAGGAGCGACATTTCAGGGTCAAATATGACCCGTTTTGAAGGTGAGAGAACATTCTGGAGCCCTTTATTGAGAGAGTTCCCACTTCCCCAAGGTCCCTGTGCTGACCAGTCACAGAGGAACTGCCATGAATGTGGGACCTTACATAAAGTGTCCCCTGACTGTGGCATTACCCTGATGACTGTTGGAGCCCGGTGCTGGTTTCTAAAAAATGGTGGCCCTACTTCTTTTATCGCCCATATTTTTGGAACCAGGACCGGTCCAAGAGCCTGGTGCTGGTTTTGGAAATACGGGGGAACCTCAGTCTGTTTTCCCCACATTTCTGGAACCAGGATCGGTTCAAAGAGCACAAGGTTGGTTATGCCTGTGTGTGGGAAGGGAGGGGGGGGGTGGCATGCTGTGTTTAAATTTTTTTTTTTTTTTTTACTTTTTAAACACTTTTCCAAACAGATACATGCACAGATCTCACTGATCTGTATATGCTTCTGTCAAACTCGCCAGCCACACCCAGCTCTATTTTTGGGTGATTTTTTAGTCAGGTTAGGAGTGCTATTTGAAAAATCACACCCTATTACATGAGTGATGTCTATACTTTTTAATGCAAAAACATCTGGATGCGATTTTTGATGTTTTGGTCACAGCAATTTTTACCGCAAAATGCACATCCTAATAAATTTAGCACTATGGGGGAAATTTACCAAAATGGATTCGTAAAAAATAGGTGTATTCGTAGGCAGAAATACACCTATTTTTTACACATTTGTATTTTCGGGATTTACAATCCCGAAAATACAACAAGTCGTATTCCTAAAGATGGAACATTCGTATTTGTATTTACAAATACGAATGTCTACACCATCGATAGAATACGACAGAAATCACCATTCAAAAGAATGGTGGTTCCTGATGTACTAAGCAGCCATATTGATAATACGGCTGCTAATTGGTGTAAAACACCCACGCAAATACGACAGGAAAATACACCTTGCTTTCCCTGTCGTATTTGCTTTAAGCCTGCATGGATCAGTCAGATCCGTGCAGGCTTCAGTGTAAAAAAAATATTTAAAAAAAAACGGCGTGGGGTCCCCCCCCACAGCCATAACCAGCACCAGGCTTAAAGAGCCGGGGCCAGTAATTAAAAATCAGGGAACCCGACAAATAGGGGTTCCCCGATTTTTAACAACCAGCCCCAGGTCTTATTCAACTGTCTAGTCACAGCTACAAAGAAAAAAACTGTGCCTATAACACATATGTCAAATGTAGTCGTTACCTTACAAGTTAGTTAATGGCCCCGTCAACAGTATAACACAGTTAATTGACCGGCGTGCGTTTCACAGCGCTGGAGCGCACAGCCAGAAGCAGGAAGTCAAAAGACCTTCTAGGCAGCGTCATGCGTTCCACAGTCCTCTACCGGAATGTACAGCGCTCCACAGAGCAGCAGTTGTCAGTGCTACAAGCTGAACACCGCTGTATAGTCAGAAAATGCTAAAAATTACTCAAGAGGCTGTGGGCACAGGCTATCACCCGTATCTATACCCCACAGTGCAACAATATGCATATATTATAAATGCCGGCAACTTTCACAATTTGGGCTATTTTACAGAATCAATGATGGCTGATGGGGATATCAACTTCAGTCTGCATGGGTGATTCCGGAGACTCCAGGGCACCAAGGGTCAGAAAAACATACATTCAAAAACATTATATATGAAAGACGGACAGACAACAAATATCACACGTTTAAAACAACTGCCAAGTAGTTATGAGGGCGCACTCCCCAGCAGGACCGCTGGTAAGAGTCCGCCAGCAGAACACCCGGCAAGTTGAAGGTTGTCTAGAGCCTAAGGTTACGCCCACATAATACAGTAATACATCTAATCCACATAATTCCAGAGCAGTTCAGGGAGCTAGAGAAAAATATTCAGATGTGTCTTTTCATTAAGTCCCCTTGGAAAGACGGTATCCAGGCGGTGAATCCACCTAGCTTCTTTTTTTAGTAACATTAAACCCCGATCACCACCTCGAGGAGGTGGAGGTACCCAATCGATTGCCATATACCTCAATGTGGCCAGCTGGTGCTTTTCCTTTAGAAAGTGTGCTGCCACTGGTTTGTCCGTGAGACAAGTCGAGTACGCCAATCTAATTGATGAACGGTGCTGGTTAATCCTCTCTCTTAGGGTTCTTATCATTTTTCCCACGTACATAAGCCCGCATGGGCAGATGAGATAATATATTACGTGGTCCAGCTGGCAGTACAAGCGGTGCTTTAGATAGATTTTCGTACCACTATGAGGGTGGCAAAAGTAGGGTCCCGTAATGAGTGTGCGACAGGTTGCGCACCCTAGGCACGTGTAGCAACCGTTTTTCTTTGCTACCCACCTTTCGCCGTCTACTTTCTTCGGCTTCATATTTGGTCGCAATAAGAAGTATTGTAAATTCCGACCCCTGGAAATAATTAATAGTGGTGGTGCTTCACCAATTTTCTTAAAGGCAGGGTCTGACGTGAGCAACGGCCAATGTTCTTTGATGACTCGCTGTGTGTCTTTCACGTTAGTGTCACAGTGAATGTTTAGAATTAACCGATTATTTTCCACAAGATCAGTTGGTTTGGCGGTTTGACATGCAAATTTCTTTCTGGCCTTGGTGAGGCTTCTCTGTATGATTTTTGGACTATACCCCCTTTCACGAAAACGTTGGAAACACTCTGAGATTTGTATCTCCATGGTATCGAGGTCGGAGTTGTTTCTCATCACGCGTAAAAACTGGGAAATCGGAAGATTCGACTTGAGAGAGTCTGGGTGGTGGCTTGATGCCCAAAGGAGGGTATTCCTATCTGTAGGCTTCTTGTATTGTGTATGTTCAAGGAAACTACCCCTCCTTAGGACTGTAACATCGAGAAAGTTCATATACTCAGGGTTAGAGGCTGATGTAAAGCGGACCGGAGTGTGCAAGGAGTTCAGAGTTGACACCGTGATAAGAAAAACATCATCAATATATCGTTTGTAATAACGCAAGTTGTCAGAGTAATGTGGAAAGATGTACTGTTTCTCGTATTGGTACATGTACAGATTGGCGAATGCCGGGGCCACATTGGACCCCATAGCGGTCCCGGCTAGCTGTACATAGTACTCATCCTGATACAGGAAGTGGTTGTATGTGAGTACCAGTTTTAGTAAACTCAACATAAATTCAATGGGTGGTCCAGTATAGGGTCCCTCGGACATTGCACTCGCAATCCTCCAATCAGCGGGGGTGCAAATCTTTAGGCTAAAAAGTCCCAGGGGTATAGCCAATATATAGTACTTTTTTGAAAAGAGCACTCACCAGTCTTCAGAATTAAGCCAATCAGTGAAAATTTTTTAATAATACATCACCAAGTCAACTGTATCGCATGTCGACGTTTCGGGCTGATGTCAGCCCTTTGTCAAGACCACACACAGTGAAGGAAACACCACAGTAGCAGGCATATCTCATTCACACACTGAGCTCCTTAAGTACCCTGAACACCGGAAGTAGCCCAGCGCAGACATAAAGTATTCACAGTCTTATTCAACTGTCTAGTCACAGCTACAAAGAAAAAACTGTGCCTATAACACAATTAACTGTGTTATACTGTTGACGGGGCCATTAACTAACTTGTTAAGGTAACGAGTACATTTGACATATGTGTTATAGGCACAGTTTTTTTCTTTGTAGCTGTGACTAGACAGTTGAATAAGACTATATATGCCCGAAGCACTACGAGCGCAGCGATCCATGCGGGGCGACGTGGTGCACTTTTTTTAGTGTCTATGTTGACATTCGGGTAAAAAAAATGGAAAAACCTAATGTCGACCTTTTGACTATAGACCTTTCCCATGTCGACCTAATACTTGTGTCAACCTAATGGCCCTGTCAACCTAACCCCACGTCGACCTTCATGCATGTCGACCTACTGTAGTTGCTGTCTATCCAATGATCGGTATGGATCATTGGATAGACAGCAACTACAGTAGGTCGACATGCATGAACCATGTCGACTATTATAGAACCACTCTCCAGCCGTTCGGTGAACAAACTGCCTTCTGTTACAGGCAAATATTAACATTTTTGCACATGCATAGTTGAGCCATTGGCCTTGTTTCCTTGTAAAGGTATGGCTTTTGGCCACAATTCTTCTTTGAAGACCACTTCTGGACAGACTTCTACAAAACAGTACATTGGTGTACCTGGGCCTCACCAGTTTATGCCAGCTCTGAGCTGATGGCACTGCTGGACATCTTCCAATTTTAAAGGGAAATAAGCATGATGTGTCTTTCAACTGATGCACTATCCTTAGTGAACCATTGCATCATTGGTCCTCAATGGTGCCCTTTTATTTGTGCTTCTTCAAAAGACCTTGAACAGAACATCTTGAAACCCCAGTAAGCTTTGAGATGTTTCCCTGGGACAGACCTTGCTTATGCAGTATAGCTATCTTGTGTCTTGATAAACAATGGATTTCAGCTAAAATATTGTGCGCTAAAAAAGCAGCCCTGATAACCACCTCCATAAAATTGAAGAACAAGTTCAATAAGGTGAACATACAATACCATAAAAATTTGTCAGGTTCCCTAGGCACTTATGAACATTCAATTTTTCAAGATGGAGTACCAAAAAAGAAAGAAAAAAAGGGTCACAATAGTGTATTACACTATTGTGGCCCTTTTTTCTTTCTTTTTTGGGTACACCATCTTGAAAAATTGAATGTTCATAAGCGCCTAGAGAACCTGCCAAATTCTCTATCTTGTGTCTTGTCGCTGTACTCCGTTTTGCCATGGTGAATGACCTGTGATATGAAACAGTTTTACACAACCTCACCTTTGTAACAGAATTTGGCTGTTCCTCACCCAGTTTTAAGTCTCTTACACAGTTGTTTCTGCTGCAATTAACGACTGCGTTTCAAACTACGTATAAAAATGCTGATGATAATCACCTGGTAGTTAAGACTGGTTAATCATATATCTGCTATAATACTACAAAACCCATGACTGTGACCAAGTATATCATTTGATTTAGATTTATTTTCTGTTAATTCACTTTGCATTCTGTTAATTGCTAAAAATAAATGATTAACACTTCTATTTTTGAAAGCATTGTTGTTGCAAGCGTGCCAGCCGCTGGTATCTTGCACCTGGCCCGCCGGTTAGCGTCCATTGCCGAGAATGGGGCGCATGAGCGTCTCACACATTTTCTGGGGGCGGGTGATTGGCACTCAGGGAGATGCTAAGATGACAGTGGCTCCATCTGTATATATATATACCATATGGTCCCTATTATGACACCTTAGAGCATGAAAAATACCTATCACACTAACACAGTGAAATAAAATACGTAATTAATTAATTAATGAGCTAGCAGGAAGTGAGGTATCCCTGCCTTCCTGTTAAATATGATCCTTTGCCAGTTTGTCCCTACCCCCTGAGGAAGTCATACAGACGAAACATGTTGGGAAGCTTCTAACCTACCTCACTTTCTGCATATGAGCTAAGCACTTTTTTCTTTTTTACCTTGTATTTTATCGAATGACGTTTTTTATTCAGTATATGCATTGTTTTTAAAATATAAGATCCTCCTTAGTATTTTTTGCCTGTTTTTTTCATGTCCACTTTTTTAACCTTTTTACATACCCCCCAGCCTTGATACACGCTTTTGTGAACTTGTTACCAATTTTTTATGTCAAAACCCCCTCATTGAATAAATTCTTATATTTATTATAATCAATAGTCCTAATTTATAACAATTGTCGCCGACCTCTGAGAATAACCGTTTCCATATATATATATATATATATATATATATATATATATATATATATATATATATATATATATATATATATATATATATATATATATATATATATATAAAACAATAACAAAAAAAATTGAATGGGTAGTATTATGCAAATATAAATGGCATTTTTAATTGCTTGATCCCTTTGCTCTGCTTTATTTTAGGATTTGGAGAAGACATGGACTTTAAACTATACAACATTACTAATAGAGTCACTAATGTGACTTGTTCCAGAGGCAACCATATCAACCAAGTGCTCTTCCCCGTGCTCTACTCCATTTTGTTTGTGGCTGGGACGGTCATGAACGGCTTAGCAATTACTGTGTTTTTCCAGTTACCGAGTAAATCCTACTTCATAATTTTCCTGAAAAACTCTGTTATATCTGATTCTCTAATGATCATGACGTTTCCATTCAAGATTCTGAGTGATACAAGACTTGGACTTTGGCCACTGAAGGGCTTTGCTTGCCAATACACCTCGGTCGTGTTCTATTTCACCATGTACATCAGCATTATCTTTCTTGGACTTATAACAGTTGATCGATATCAGAAAACAGTTAGACCATTCAGCAGCTTCTGTGCGACAAACCTACTATCAGCCAAGATCTTGTCGGCTGCCATATGGATAATCATGTTTTTCCTCTCATTACCAAATATGATTTTAACCAACAAGAAACGAACACCGAAAAACGTGAGAAACTGTGCGTACCTCAAGTCTAAGTTTGGGCTAACTTGGCATGAAATTGTGAATTACGTAAGCCAGATAATTTTCTGGGTGACTTTTGCTGTTATAGTGGTCTGTTATCTCCTGATAACCAGAAAACTTGTCCAGTCATACAAAAGAACTAGAAGGGATCATACTGAATCCAGAAAAAAAGTGAATGCGAAAGTGTTTATCATTATTGGTGTGTTCTTTGTTTGCTTTGTTCCATTTCACTTTGCTAGGATCCCCTATACCATAAGCCAAACCCGGGATGTGTTTAATTGCTCAGCTCAGAACACCCTTTATTATGTAAAAGAAAGCACCCTGTTTCTCTCCTCCTTAAATGCCTGTCTGGACCCGTTCATCTACTTTTTTCTCTGCAGATCCTTCCGAAATTCACTGGTTTCTTTGTGGAAAAGAAAACTGTCCTGTCTCTCCTCATACACACGAAGAGGAGCATCGAAGCGCTACAACATTGGAGATGTGGAAACAAAAATTTAACACAATTTGAAATATGTTGCACTACACTTAGCAACCTGTCCATCATCACCTATGGTCCTGGGGTGGACGTAGAGGACCTCCCAGCATTTCATAGGCGTGCCCACAAACACAGTGGATGCGCCCATGAAAATGCTGGCCATGGCGATGCCCAATTGGGTCGGAACGCTGATGTCACATGATGTCAGCGCCCGCCCCAAATTCGTCCATCTACGGCCAGAATCTCGACTGCCTTATTAGGGATCGAAGGTGGATTCAATGGTCCAATGAATTCCCTCCGTGGGGCCGCATGTGAGTGGTTGTGTATGGAAACTCAACCGCTCGCATGCTACTGAGCGGATTCGGGCAGTAGGGGAGTGGGCATTCGGTGGAGCGGCATTTACCTATTCCTTAGGCTGCGAATATATGTACCCTAGGTCTAAATCAGGCTCTTAGTGTGTTATTCAAGTTAGATAATATCTAGGTCGACCCACACAAGGTCAACATTGGAAAAAAGTAGACACAAGAAAATTGTGGACACGTGAAAAGGTTGACATGAGTTGACATGAGGTCTGAGCATGTGGACCTCCAATTCGTGTACCCTTAATGCCTTTGCCACACATTATTGTACCCAATTGGACTTCACATGGATGGTAAAGTACCAAAAAATTGGGAAAACCTCCAAAACTCATGTAAAACTTTGTCAGCCATGTCAACCTTTTGCTTGTGTTGCCCTTTTGGCCATATCAACTTAGAAAATGTCAGTCAGCCATCCAAATGCCCGTGAAATTGTAAAATAGTTCAATAAGAAACTTCATGCAATAGAATTAAGAAATTTGAGCTGACAGTAGCTCATGTTTGGTGTTTTGAGCTACGTTCAGCTATAAATCCCTTAATGTGTATGGCCCGGTGATGATAATGAGCAATGATAAGCACTCCCTCATCATCGTCGGCCACCGCCGCCCGTCGGGCTGTTTTAGGAGTCAGTGAACCACTTTCCACAGCCTCCTACTGTGGAAAGTGATTCACTCCCATGAATATTGCTGGGGCGGACAAAAATCACTCGTTGTGTATGCACTGAGCGATTTCCTCATACACGCTGGGTAAAAGCACCTAGTTTGTTTGACATTAGAGCACTTTAAATACATTAAAAAATATTTATTTGTGGTCTACTGCTTTAACCTACATCAGTGGTTCCCAACCCTGGTCCTAAAGTACCCCCAACAGTGCACGTTTTCCAGGTCTCCACACCAGGAATCACAAGTGACATAATTAGCTCCACCTGTGGATCTTTTAAAATATGTCTTAATAATGAGTGCACCTGCCGGGTGACCTGGAAAACGTGCACTGTTGGGGGTACTTGAGGACCAGGGTTGGGAACCACTGACCTACATAAATACGTCACATATATATATATATAATGTGGAGAATACTAAACAAGAGGAACACTAAGTACAGTTCCTGTGTCTCCTTGCGCTCATGATTTAACAATGTTAGTTTTTAGTGAATAAAGAGGCTAATATTCCCACTTCCTTGCAAAGTGAATTAATGTGTTGAATTCATAGTAAAAGATTCCCCTATCCACCAATTCAAACTCCTTTCAGCACCAACTTTATGTGGATCCTGCATTGTGGCTCATATAGCCATATTGAGTTCTGCAAATTGTGACCCACTCAGAGGTGGATTTAGACCTCATGGGGCCCTATGCAAGTTACCAGTTTGGGGCCCTACTAAAACCACTGATTGCAATACATTTTTTGCTGCTGATTGCAGGCGGCATTGATCGAGTACCCCGGCACGTGCTTGGTCAACCGATAAATGTTCAGCTGCATTTTGTGTGTCCACATATTTTGCTTGCTCTGGGTATGTTTTGGACGGCCAGGATATCTCTATTGGGTCTCTTGGGACCTGCTGGGCCCTAGGTAGGTGCCTAGGTTGCCTTGTGAAAAATCTGCCTCTGGACCCACTTGGGCAAAAATCGACCCTTGACATAAAAAGTTATGGATCAAAGGGTCCACCGTGTCTAGGTAGGCAGTCAATAGGTCAATATGCACAAGGTTTACATTGCCAAAAGGTCAACACAAGCAAATTGTCAGCATGGAATAAGCCAACACATGGGGCGAGAAATAATAGGGTGTGATTTTCTTTTGTGCAATTATTTGGTAAAACATGGCCGAAATCGCACATTTTTACCGAAAATTGCACGTTTTGCAGGCAAAATCACACATTTTGGAGGAAAAATCACACGTTTTGACATGTCTTAAAAAAACCGCACATTACAAATCGCACCCAGAGGATTTCTCATAGAAAACATAAAAATTGCAAATGTAATAAGGTGTGATTTTTGGTAAACATTTCTAACCAAAATAGACCAAGTCCAGGCTGGTGAGTTTGACAGTACCATGCACAGTTCAGTAAGATCTGTGCATGGTTCTGTCCAAACAAGTGTATACAAGTAAAAAATTAAGAAAAAAAGAAATGGTGTGGAGTACACACACATAGAAAAGGTTAATATACACACATAAACACATACTCAACGTACAACGATCCGACAATGAACATTCTCCCATTTGGAGTCTCTGTGACGTTAGTCACAAGGATTCCCAGTGACCTCTGTCACAGGACTACGCACATGATTGGCTAAAAGGGTTTTCATGGAGACCCCGACACCCAATCAGGCCTAAGCTGAGCCCTGCTTATACTATGGGGGTGATTCAGGTCGGTTTGTAAAGCACATTTGCTTGCTAATGGACAAAACCATGTGCACTGCATGTGTGGCAAATGTTACATACTGTACAGAGAGAGTTAAATTTTGGTGAGTTATTTTGTGTCTGTGCAGGGTAAATACTGGCTGCTTTTTTTTTTACACTGCAATATAGATATCAGTTTGAAGTACACACCCCACGTAAATCTAACTATCTCTGCACATGTTACATCAGCCCCATCTGCAGTGCACATGGTTTTGTCCATTAGCAAAACAAATGTGCTTTGAAAACCAACCTGAATCACCCCCTATATTTATACAGTAACGTATGTACCTGGATGTTTTGGCATCCAAGAACTTAGAAAGAATCTTTATACTTCTAAAGACAACACTTTCCTATGTAGCTTTTAACACAGAGGGGTCACAGCAGCAGGATTTTCAGTGCAGCATCTGGGCCAGTGTCAGCAGCGCTGCTAGACTATCTTAAAATAATTGAGCCTGTAATATTTGTTAGCACTGAGGTGACAGGCATGTTCACTATTGCTGCAGGTTGTATAGTGCAGCATGTGTTACAGTGTCAGCAGAGCTGGAGTCAAGGCACGCTGCTATAGAATTGCTATAGCTTAACCCTATGGATGAATTCAAATGGTCTTAAAGCTTCATTTCTCTGGTTTTGGTGGTCCAATCAGCTAAGAACCAAGTTTTTATGGAAGGGGAGACGTTTAACTACCAGAAGATATGAACCACAAGTTTATGAGATCCCCACAAGGGAACCGTCGGAACCCATGGTGGGTCTGAATTATCTGGGCCATTATAGTCTATGGGAAAATGTGTCCAATTTGCACCCTAATATCTCAGGTTCTAGGTGTTCTAGAGAATTGAGACCATTAACATATGAAATAGGAGACTGTTGGCTTTCAAGTTTATGTGACACCGGCAAAGAGAAGTGGCAAGCAACTGCAAATGTGGTCCCCTCCAATTGTCTGCCCAGCTTGCAAGAGTTTCTGGTTTCCTCTGCAGCCAGAGCGCCATCGCCAGACTATGGGGAGTTGATGGTGAGCAATCCTGTGCTCAGTTGAGTTAGCCTTTGTCAGGTGCTCAGCTCCCTGTTGCACAGCAGGTGCGCCCAAATCTGGACAGTGGTGCTTGTAGAAGCTGCAGGTTGATCATTGCAGCATCTGTACATTTGTCACAGCCCATGTGTTTTAACTAGCGTAATGAGACACACCTTCAGCATTCCCCTTAGACATGTAAAACCTATGGCGTTGCTCGCTCCATAGATATGGGCTTCCACGAAGCTCTGGATAACGCTTGGTAGACATTTTGTTAACCTGCTCAGTGCTCGAGTCTGGCTTAATAGAGCAGCATAATGAGATGCAAGTACAGTAGTGCCCTTACACAAGTGTAAATAATGCTATCGCTTGCTCCATAGATGTGGGCTTCCATGAAGTCCTGGCTGAAACCCAGTTGACATTTTGTTAACCCACTCAGTGCTCAAGTCTGGCCTGCTAGTACTGTTTGTCATTCATACAGTAGAATAATTCTGTGTTTACCTAGTGTAGCATAATGAGACTCACGTACAGCAGTTACAAGTTTAACCTATGCCGTTGCTAGCTCCTTAGATGTGGGCTCCCATGAAGCCCTGGATGAAACATGGTAGCCATTTTGTCAACTCAAGTCTGGCCTGCTACAGTAAGTACTTCGACCGTACTGTATACTCGCTCACTTATCCCCATAGCCCGACATAATGAGACATATGCGTATGCAATAATATTTTCTGAGAACGTTTTTTTATTTAGCATACTGTACAAGTACAGTATCTTACTGTAAAGTAGCTCTTGAGCTATGGTGCATTTCAATGGAGCCTTCACGCATGCGCAATGCAGATTCTTTCACTATAGTATTGACTTAGACATCTAATGGACGTGCAGTGGTGATTTTAAAAAGCGACATCTGGTGGATGATCGCTGGTATTGCACTCACTGGTAATGCCATACGCCATGCTGTGAGACTTATTGCGCCTCCGTGCGCTGGAAAGCATATCAGAACAAACGCCATAGGCAGCATAGATGCAGGTGGCTAACTATATATATATACATATAGTTAGAAATATAGGCATAGCAACAAAACAGTAGGACAGGGCTGGCCAAACCAATTCTCCATATCTACCAACGGTCCTCGTTTTCCAAATTACCTAAAGGTGCCCACAGACGCATCAATTATCGAATGCGTTTTGTACTTTTTAAGCACAAATTGCATCTTATGTACAATTATTGGATGGTGTTTATAAGCTTGTGCGATGCGATGCGCGTTCCCGGGAGCCCGATATTGTATGTCTAAAAAAGTACGTGCTGCACGTACTTTTTAGACTACATCTGAAATTTAACATTACAAACATGGGTTCATCACATGCATCCAAGTGCACATCTCATAGCAAGCTGGAAGAAAAATTGTATAGAACCATTGTACAGTCAAAAACGCATAGCACAGTACAATTGTAGCGTCTGTGGGCACCTTAACTCGTGCACAGCTGTAGTCAGTACCAACTGTCAAATTTTCAAATATGCGCCATTCATTCCTAATGTAGATCCACAGGTTGCTTAAAAAACATGAACTGTTGGTAGGTCTTAAAGACAGGTTTGGCCACTCCTGCAATAGGAGAAAGGATCCTGATGAAGACCGCCTAATGTCATAGAATGAAATGAAAGGAGTGAGAATATTGGGACGACACAAGTTTTAAGGGTGAAGCAGCAAAGAATGAAATAGGTAGTGATCCGGTATAAATTTGTAGATTTTAAGTAGTATCTGCAGAATTTTATATTTGTAGAGCAGTTCATGTAGGTTTGGAGCAGTGCTGCATAAGTCCTAAAAAAGGGAGAGACCATTAGTAATCAGTAGGGAAGAAAGGCATTAGCCATCAGCTGACCAAAGAAGGTGGCACAGGGTATATAGCAAAATTGGATATATACTGTAGGAGGCAGAGGCGAGTAACAGAACTTTGAAGGTTATGGTGTGAAGTCTAAAGTGGATCATGTAGGAGAAAGAGAGCCAGTGGAGGGGCTGTCAAAGAGGGGAGGCAAAGACAGAGCTGCATGATAGAAAGATCAATTCAGCAGCAATGCTAAGGACAAGTTGGATAGAGGAGGAGAGAGGCGGTTAAGCAGAAGACCACAGAGGCAAGAAATGTTGAGCAAATAGTGTTGTGTCAAAAGAGAAAGTGGCAAATACTAGTGGTGTCCTGGAGATTAAACTAATAGTAGTGTTCAAGTGACTGCATGTAGGGAATGGGAGGGCAGAATTAATGGAGATGTTCAGTCAGCGGACATAATTTACTGAGGAAATGGTGTTGTCAACTATGTGGGTGAGATGGGAAGAGGAGCAGACACAAGAACGGAAAAAATGAGATTTTGGACATATTAGGTCAGAGGAGTAATGGTAGTGTCATTAACAGAAAGTTCAATGGTATCTGTAGGGGCCTGAAATGACAGGAGAAATTTAAGCCCAGTCCCGGATTTACACTTCATGGGGCACTAAGCAAGTTCCCAGTCTGGGGCCCCCCACCATTACCTACAAGAAGAAAAAATCTACATAAATTATAAATAATCTTAAAGATATAGCATTGACTGACAGTCTGGTCACTCACAGACAATCAGTGTGCTGCCTATTGAAACGGCAGCAGATTGGCTGGTAGCTCTCTAAAAGTCTGGACTCAGTCACATGGGTCCCAGCATTGACGTAGAGGAGATTTGTGGTGTATATAACAATAACATCCTACACCAGTGGTTCCCAACCCTGGTCCTCAAGTACCCCCAACAGTGGACGTTTTGCAGGTCTCCACACAGAATCACAGGTGAGATAATTAGCTCCACCTGTGATCTTTTGAAATATGCCTGAATAATGAGTGCACCTGCCGTGTGACCTGGAAAACGTGCACTGTTGGGAGTACTTGAGGACCAAGGTTGGGAACCACTGTCCTACACCATTAACAGTGTTATTTCTACTCAATGTATCACCAACTACAAACCCCAGCTCATGCACAAGAACCCAGTCATCCAGAGGGAGTGTTTTTAAATCCCAGCTGACGGAATCCCAGCGTTCAAAACCCAGACGCCGGAATCCCGACCGCCAAAATACTGACAAGGGGGGGGATGTGGATTGCCCCCCCTTGCGTGCTAGCTGCGCTCGGCAGACTAGTTTATTGTCCCTCTATGGGTGTCGTGGACACCACCAGAGGGAGAAAGTGTCGGGATTTTGGCGGTCAGGATTCCGGTGTCGGAATTTTGAATGCCGGGATTGTAACTGCATCCCCATCCAGATACTGCCTAGTAATGGCAGGTTTACTGAATATGTGATAACTAGATTAGTAAAAAAAAAATTAAAAAAAGTTAAGTATAATTAAAACAACCACCAAGAACAAAGTAGAACAAACCTAGACTGTGTCATTAAGTAAATATACTGGAGTAGCCAGTTGGTTCTCTTTAACATACAGGTTCTCTGTTTCAGTTCTCAGAAGTGTCGTTGATAGATTCTGTGCTACATATGTAATAGAGACAATATTTCTTTACCTAGAATTTTACTGTATGGGTGAACAAATGTTTTACCATAATCTGCCAACTTCCTCTTATAGAACAGTTAACTTCCTTGTCTCATGATAATAGGTTATTGATGCAAAATACATAGAATAAAAAAAAAAAATCTTTTAGAGCTAAATGCAAATGACTGTACTAGAATAGTAATATGATAATACATGAATGGCCATTCACCTAAATATTAGAGGTGAAACCCAGAAGTTTTAGTTTCAAAAGAAAACCATAATGTCATCAGGTACAATATTAGACATTCAATATATAGACAGTGTGAAAGGTCTAGAGCAGTGTTTTTCAACCACTGTGCCGTGGCACACTAGTGTGCCTTGGGCTGTTCTCAAGTGTGCCCTCAGATCTAGAGATGCCCAAACCAGTTTACAGCCACCACCAGTTCAACTGTTTTTACTGGTCTCTACTTTTCATGTAAAGGACCAATGTATTTTATTTTGTTACCAGTGTGTTTGTTTTTTATATGGGGGCCAATAGGTTTGTTTTTTCCTGTGGGGGCCAATGTGTTTTGCCCCGTGGGGATCTCATGGTGTGCCTTGGCAATTTTAAAATCGTATTTAGTGTGCCGCAAGGTAAAAAGGTTGAAAATCACTGGTCTAGAGAATCAAAATGTCAGGATGCTTTAAAATATAGACAAATTAAAAGGTCAAACCAAAATCTCAAAAGGTCCAAATGTCAACATTCAAAGAGGTACATTTACTAAAGGCCATACACACTGGGGGACTTTGAGCTGAAAGTCGCTCAAAACAGCATGATTGAGCGGCTTTCAGCTCAAAGCCGCCCAGTGTGTATGGCCCGGCGATGAGCGGTGAGCACTGCTGCGCGCTCCAGCAACATCGCCGGGAAAGACGTTCATCTGCTGGTTATACCAGAAGATGAGCGGCTTTCATGCGGCTTTCCATAGCACTCCACTATGCAACGCCGTCCTCCCCCCTCTGTCAGCGCCGGGTCGGGGGAAAGCCGCTCAGTGTGTATGCACTGAGCGGCTTATCCCCCAGCGATGAATGCGATCATCACTGATAGTCGCCCAGTGTGTATGGACCTTTAGGCTTCTAAAAATTAAAAGAGGTTTGTTTGTCCATAGCAACCTATGGTATTGGGCGTTCCTCGATGGTTACAGGGGGTTTGGTAATCAGACACAGTATGGGCATTTTGCTGAAATTGTTTGCTCAAAGAGACACTAAATTGCTCACATTAGAGGCCATACTCAGACGGTGGTCTGCATCTAGGGAAATTAAGACCGGCGTCCGGAGAGGTGGAGTTCCCACACTATTCAATATCCAGGGAGAGGCAGACAGGTGGCCTCTACCTTTCAGGATGTAACCGGCGGTGTCCCGTGACTCGTCATCATCCTTCCTCTCTGCTTTCCCTTTCTTCCGTGGCACCGTCTATTTCTGATGACTCACTGGAGGGAGACTGCCGATACTGTGCATGCTGGGAGTCTGTGTAAGGTCAGGTGAAATGGAGGACACACTGCAGCCTGGCCATGCCCAGCAGCAGGAATCAGGAGGACTGAATTTGCAAGGGAAGGGGACAAAGCCCAGGGTCGGGACTAGGGAAAGAACACTCGAGAAAGAACTACTATGAGATTCCCCACCAGCACCACTTTACTCTGAGTACACAAGACTCAGACAGTCAGAGAGACAGAGAGTGACAATGGGCCAGATTCTCTAAGCTTCAAAAGTGATAAAATGAAGAGTGATAAACAGCCAGCCAATCAGCTCCTACCTGCCATGTCACAGACTGTGTTTGAAAAATGTCAGACAGGAGCTGATTGGCTGGCTGTTTATCACTCTCCATTTTATCACTTTTGGAGCTTAGAGAATCTGGCCCTGAGTGAGACTCAAGGTAAGAAACAAACTGTGACTTTACTGTATGAACCTGAAAATGCCTCACACGTAATTAATGATGATTGACAACTTTTTCAAAATAATGGGGTACTCTCACACTACACTACACTACACTACTAAATTTTCCCAACCCATATAATTAGTGGTTGATACAAAAAAAAAACAGTATTAGGCTTGTCAGAACCAAATATTACCACCCTGTGAGATTGGGGTTGCGGCTAGGTCAGTGGTTCCCAGATTCAATCCTCAAGGCACACTAACAGTTTACTTTTTAGGCTACCCATGTTTAAGCACCGGTGACTTAATGCCTTGTCTGTTTGTTTTTCCCATCTGTACACAAGCAGGGATATTCTTAAAACCTAGCCTGTTATGCTGCAATGGAGATGGAGTTTAGGAAATCCTGGTCTAGGTGCAATGTTAGATGTAAGAAAAGCAATTTGTAGGGAGTGTGAACTTCAACCGGATAATGCCATATTATTCTATACTACACATCACAGGTATGTTGTGGCTGCTTCAGAATCCCTCTAGCTTACTGTACTTAGCAATTTAACTTCATCTTTGCAATTTTGAAACATATAGCAATGTTTCCGCAAAGAAACTTACATGATTCTTATGATGCGTGTTCTAAATAGTTATTGGAAAACTAAAGGGGCTGCAATTGCTGTCATATTTCCAGTTCTCAGAAGATACATTGTGCTAATCCGCTACATTAACAAGGGCCTTGGAGACATCCCTCATGTCTCTGGTCAAAGCAGAAGCTAATGTTTGTTTCCATGTTTTACTAATGCTATCTATATTTATGCAGTAGAATGAAGTGCCATACAGATTGAAACATTAAAAGTGAAATAAAGTAAATAAAGTAAATAAAATCCTCTGCAAAATTGTTAATTATTCATCCCATTTCAGTATATATATATATATATATATATATATATATATATATATATATATATATATATATATATGTGTGTACTTTGAATGAGTGGCGCCACCTGTGCTAGTGTGAGATTTAGGTGGCCACAGTAATCTTCCCTTATTATATAGAGAGTGTCAGCCAGTTCTTTAAAGATGAGTGACGGTAAATCACTTAGGGTAGCATCTTTATCCATCTACCTATATATATATATATATATATATATATATATATATATATATATAATAATAGCCCAGAACTGTCAGTCTGTGAGTGTGTGTGTATAACACTGGGCAGAGTTATAGAGTGAACTCCTCCCCCCTGCCCGGCGTTATACAGTACACACACACACAGAGAGACAGGGAGATGGCTCTGCCACGTTATCCCGGGTGTCAGCCAAAGCTCACTGGCCTGGGCCTGTTCCCAGACCGGTCCCACGTGCACTGCTCGGTGGTACAGTCTGTCCCGCCCAATCACAGCACATGGGATGCAGCATCTCACCCGCAGCGGCCGAGGGGGGGGGGGGTGGTCGTTGGACGTGGGGCATGAGGAGGGGGTGAGCCCAGGTAGGAAGTCCGGGGATGCAGGGTGCCTGTGCGGGGGAAGACAGATAAGCCAGGTAAGTGGCCTCATAGCTGTGCAGGGCCGGGTGAGGGCAGCTGGATCCCCGACTCCACTCTACACCTCAGGGGCATCTTACCCGCAGTGGCCGTGGGGGGATGCTCACGGGACGCCAGGATGAGGAGGGGAGCGGCCGGACTTTTCTTCTAGGGGGGCTTTGGAGACAGTGGGAGTACAGCAGGGAGGAGGTAAGGCCACTAAAATAATATTACTGCCTCCCACCTCAATCTCTTTAAAAGAGCTGCTGCTGCTGCTGTGCAGCATGGGATTGTAGTCCTGCATCTTCCCACACTCCTCCTGCGGACTACAAGTCCCAGCATCCACCGCGGCGCAGTCCGTTACTCTGACTCTGATGCAGGAAACTTTTACCCTGCTCTGATTGGCTGCCAACGTCACTAATTCTAGCTCTCTGCCTGCTCTGCTGATGCTGCATGAAGTCTGCAGTTTGGAAGAGGGGTCCTACTGGTGCTGGTCTGGGGGTGCAACCTGGGTGGGGGGGCTGTAGGGGCTACAGTGATGGGAATCCAAGTGTTGCAGGTAGCCAGATAGGATAAAGTCCTGGGATTCTGGACAATGAGAGTAACAGGTAGTATACATGTGTATGACATACATTTATCAACAGATCCTCATACACCATAGATCTCATATATATAATTTGGCCAGATGTGTCACTCTATAAGTGTGTGTCCAACACCGGCAACACACCCGCCGCCGTCCATCCCCAACCCAACTACAGCACAGCCGCACCTCCACCACCCACACGCGGCCACACACCTAACCATAGCACCCATACGGCTTTTGGTCTAACAATTGTTTGGTCTAACAAATTGACCAGGCTGTTAACCTGATTCAGGCCTGCTACAGTGCGTACTTTAACCATACTGAATACTGGCTCACTTATCCCCATAGCCCATTAGAAATATTCATACTGAGAAACACAACTATGCAATAGTATTGCCTATGAATATTTAACATACAGTAATTATTGCTCTATTGCACATTTCAATGGAAACTTCACGCACGCGCAGTGCGGATTCTTTTGCTATAGTATTGAACTAGACATCTGACACATGCGCAGTGGTGATTTAAAAAAAGCAACATCTGAGAGATGATCTCTGGTATTGCACGCACCAGTAATGCCATACTGTTAGAATGTGTGCCGCAATGCAATTTACGACATGGAGTGGCAAGGAATGGCTAAGGCCCTGGCTAGTTCATGACTAGTCGTTCAGCTTCACGCGATGATCTAAGCCATCCTCCTCCCTCACCAGAAAATTGAAGAGAGAGTTAAGCTGTCATCAAAAACAAGGCAAATAAGGCCTTCTAAAAACATGGTATCACAAATCCCCAAGGAGAGTCCAAGGGTGTTGGTGGTCATGATGCCTGACCACTGTACGGGAAGAGGTGGCTCCTTCCACCATTTGCACATCCTTTGCATATGCTGGAAGGATCACCCACAGTCCAGTTCCTGAAATTAAGATTGAAAGTGTCAATGTTGTACACCAGGAGGGCGATACTGATGTAACTGGCGTGGGGAGGATGCTCAGGAGATGGATGCTGCTGATGGAGATGTGGTTTGCTTAAGTGAGGCACCGGGCGATACAGTTGTTGTCCGTGAGATGCAAAAGGCCATTGTCATGTATGGGCAGAAGACCAAAAAATCCACCTCAAGATCTGGAAAATAATTGTATTACCATGTGTAGCTTATGTAAAGCTGCAATAAGCAGGGGTAAGGACATTGACCACCTAGGGACATCATCCCTTATGCGTTACCTGAAGCTTGTTCAGAAATCACTGTTTAGTTCAGAAACTGTGGCTAGGACTGTAAGCAGTCCAGGGACACCTAAATCCGTTGGTCCTGTGTTATCCAAGCACCTGAAAACCACACCAGAAAGTCACTCCACGCATATTTCCTCCTCCGGATCAGAGGTAGTCCTGCAGGCCATGTCACGGCATGACTGACTCCTCTTCTATCCTGGATTCCTTTGTAAGATACTACAGTGTTATGCCTACTGCTGCTGCTGTTGCTGCTGGGAGTTGTTCATCTTCCCAGAGGGGAGCTCAGAACACCACTGCTTCTTTCACTAAGCAAGTGACCGTCCAACAGTCATTTGCGATGAGGATGAAGTGCGCCACAGTCATCCCATGGCAAAGCGGATTACTCAGGCCTTGACAGCTATGTTGGTGTTAGACGTGCTTCCGGTGTCTGCTATTAGTGGAGTGGGATTTAGATGATGTACAGAGACGTCCAAAAAAGTGTCCTCAGTGCCCTGAAAAATGCCATTGTACCACTGTCCACTTAACTACGGACATGTGGACAAGTGGTACAGGGCCAATTAAGAACTATATGACTGTTACAGCCCACTGGGTAGATGCATTGCCTTCTGCAGCAACAGCAGCAGTAGCATCTCTGAAATGCCAGCTTATTCCAAGCCAGGCTACGCTGTGCATGACTGGTTTCAGTAAGAGGCACAACGCTGACAACCTCTTAAAGAAACTGAAGGAAATCATTGTGCAATGGCTTCCCCACATAGACTCTCCAGGGGATTTGAGGTATCGGACAATGCCAGTAACATTGAACGGGCATTACATATGGGCAGATTCCAACATGTGCTATGTTTTGCCTACACTATAAATTTGGTGGTGCAGCATTTCCTCAAAAGTGAAAGGGGCATGCAGGAGATGCTTGCGGTGGGCTGCAAAATTGCAGGACACTTTTGCCATTCTGCCACTGCCAGCCGAAGAATGGAGCACCACCAAACCTTCCAGAACCTGCCCTGCTATCACCTTGAACAAGAGGTTGTGACGCAGTGGGACTACACCCGCTAAATACTGCAGAGGATGGCGGAGCAGCAAAAGGCAATTGAAGCCTACTCAGCCAACTATGACACAGGCAAAGGAGGAGGGATGCACCTGACTCAAGCGCAGTGGAGACTGATTTCCATGTTGTGCAAGGTTCTCAAGCCGTTTAAACTTGCCACGTGTGAAGTTCTGACACTGCCAGCTTGAGTTAGGCCATTCCCCAGATCAGGCAGTTGCAGAAGCAGCTGGAGAAAGTGAAGGAGGAGCTAAAGCTTGGCAATTCCACAAAGCATGTAGCTCTTGTGGATGAAGCCCTTCATATGCTTAACCAGAATATGAGGGAGGTCAGCCTATTAAAGTCAGAGGCAGGGTTTAAAGTGGTCCAGGAGAGGTGGTGGAACTCATGTGAGTGCCAGAAGGGGTGGGCCACAGGTGGAAGAGAATAATGAAGGAACCAGGTCCTTAGAAAGGGGGATTTCAGATGTGGCTGCATCGTCTATTGATGTGGGTGGTGTTTTTCTGTTGGAATTAATGTGTAGGGCGAAGATGGAGGTGAAACTAGTTCCACCTACCATTACAGGTGTTGGAACTCAGTTCCACTCTCTTCCCCCCACTTTAACCACTAGTCAGAGGGTTACATTCTGGCCACCGTGTTCGATCCTCAGTTTAAAGCATATGTTGTGTCTCTGTTTCCGGTGGACACAAGTCTACAGTGGTGCAAAGACCTGCTGGTCAGGAGATTGTCATCTGAAGTGGACCGTGACATGGCAACAGCTCCTCCTTAATTTTCTCCCACACCTATGGCTGCAAGGAAAAAGCTCAAATTTCCTACCCAACCTGCTGGCGGTGCTACAGGGCAGGCAGGAGCGAGTTTGGACATCTGGTCCGGACTGGAGGACCTGCCAAAAATTACTGACATGTCTACTGTCAATGCATACAATGCTGTCACCACTGAAAAAAATGGTGGAGGATTACATTTGTGATACTGTAGCATCCAAGTAGACATGTCAGACAGTCCATACCTGTACTGGCAGGAAAAAGAGGCAATTTGGAAGCCCCTGTAAAAACTGGCTCTATTTTACCTGAGTTGTCCCCCTCTAGTGTGTACTCCTAAAGAGTTTTTAGTGCAGCCGGGAACCTGGTCAGTGAGCGACTTAGGAAGTTGTTTACGCAAAATGTGGAAAAGATGATGTTCATCAAAATGAATGATCATTTCTTCAATGAAGACCAGGAATTGCCTCCAGAGACTACAGAGGGACATCTGAGTGTGGAATCCAGTCGGGACAAATTGATAATCGATGAGGATGTACACAATGAAGGGGGTGAGGAATTGGAGGATGAAGACGACATCTTGACTCCGTAGAGCCAGTTTGCATAGGGAGAGATGAATTTCTTTTTTTTTTGTGGGGGCCCAAACAAACCAATCATTATTTTGGCCACAGACCCTGTCGCTGAAATTATTGGTTTGTTAAAAACAATGTGCATGTCCTATTTACGCAACATAAGGGTGGGTGAGAGGGAACCTCTTTATTTTTTTGGCATTATGTGCTCTTTGGGGCATAGTTTTTGAAACGGCCATCCTGTCTGCCACTGCAGTACCACTCCTAGATGGGCCACATGTCTGTGCCACCCTCTTATGTCACTTAGCATAGTCATCCAGCTACCTCGGTGCAACCTTTTGGCCTAAAAACAACATTCTGAGGTGTGAAGTGTTCAGGATAGACTGGAAATGAGTGGAAATTAATAACAGCGTAGCAGTAAAATAAACCCCAAATTCTGTGATTTTAATTGTTTTTTTTATGTTTTAGGGTTTTTTAAATCCAGATCCAAAACATAAAACACAAAAGGGTGGTGTTTTGGAACAGATCCAGATCCAAAACACGGCCCTTAAGGGCCCCATACATCAGCAATTAATTGTGACAATTTTCAGATATGGAGATGATTGCCACAATTAATTTTAGATGTGTGGGCTCCCCCTTTTGGCAATCCCAATCAAAATCGCCAATCGATTGCTTTATCAGGTTTTTAAACATGCTTAATAATCTGGTATTATCTGCAGATCTTTTTTATATGTGTGGGCATTCCCAATTCGTCTTCTTCATCTATTTACATTATGAACAGCTGAAATGACAATCGATTGGGGCAATTTCCAGATATGAAGATGCAATCTTCAGATGGAAAAATCTGCCGATCACTGAAATAAATCTGTAATGTGTGGGCAAAGTCAGATAGATTGTAAAATCCATTTATCTGGCCAAAAAATCCCTGGATCTGGAAATCCATAAATTGTGATTGCTGATGTATGGGGCCCATTAGTTTCCTGCTACAATATTTTTTAAATACACAATTTACTTGATTGTAACTTGCACCAACTGTACATTAGGACCTATACAGTATGTCTAATTTGTTAGCTTTCCACTAGGGGGTGCTCTAGCTGTGATATAATAATGGCCAAATGTAATAGGTGAGAGTTTCAGAAAGTGAGAGATTTTGGGATAGTTTTACCATTTTTTTTAAAGCAGCAATCAATTACATGGCAAAATCAACCTGCTTATTCAGTGTAAATGATTGCCGCTTTTAAAAAATGGGAAAACTCTCCCTAAATCTCTCAACTTCTGATACTCTCACTCTATTACATTTGGCCCATAAAGTTTTCAGTGAAAACATAAAAAATTAAATGAGTGTTATTATTTGGATAAGCCTTGCTAATGATTATATATAACATCATGACATTTTGAAAGAGGTTTGCAGCATTTACTGTAGTACAATTGACAGAATTTGGCATTACAGTGACATCTATGCTACCCTGCAGTCATTGTCAGAAGAGGAACTTATAATTATGCTATCATTTATGCTAAATACCTTTTTATTGAAAGCTAAGGTGTCTTCGTGAACACAATTATTATGATAGTGTTACGTGTCTACGTGTCTCAACCCATAACAAAGCAGATCTGCATCATTCTGTAGAGAAATAACAAGCACCACATTCATGAATACTTGGAAGTTACATTTATTAGAAACTGCCATGTGACCACTGATGGGGATGTTACTGGGTATATAACCAGGGCCCTTGCAGTGCCCCCCTGCAAACTATAAATGTGTGCCTTCCCATACTTGATAAAAAGAAAGTATAATGCCTGTAGTAGTGCCACTTATACACATAGGTGGTTATTCTGGTTGGCTCGCTAAGCAGCAAAAATTTGCTGCTTAGCGAGCCTTCTAACGCCGCCTGTTGGGTGTGCCAATGCTCGCCCCCCGCCACTGACCGCACATCCCTACCGCACTGCGGATGGATGTTTTGCATAAACATCCAATCAGATGGTAGCGTACTGGGGCAAAATCATTTGGTGGTTGTTGACAGCAAATGATTTTTCCCCTGGTCGCAAATCTAAGTCAGTCTGGGCTGATTAGACTTGCAGCACCAGGGTCCAAGATCTGGACGGAAGGATGACATCCTGTGACGTCAGCTGCCCTCACCGGCAAGCAGCTTCCCACCAGCCTTCGCATGGGGACGCCCAGCATTTTCCTGGGCGCACACAGCATTTGTTCTTGTTCTTTGTTCAACAGCAGGTAGGTTAGGCAGCAAGCCTCCCGAATTTGCTGAGGGAGAGAAAGTGAAATTTTTTTCACTTACCTCTCCCTATACAGCTACAGCGCCGCTGGTGGTGAGCACGCACGCGCACGTGACGTGCATGCACGCGCATACATAAGCGCGCCCCCCCAGGGCTGGCCAGATTTTTTCTGTCAGCAGACATGGAGGACAGTGTCTCTGTGTCAGCTACAGATTCACTATATATGTCCTCCATGCCTGACAGTGTTAAGGGAAAAGGAGCCCACAAAAGGGCAATGCCTCACTCTGAGGATATTATTATTCCTAAAAAGAAGAAAAAGTCAGTCAGGAGTGTGATACAGATAACTCATCAGACTCTGAGGTAAAAGAATTTCCTCAGGAAAAGGCAGGGGCTCCCTGAGGTGGAGGGAGCCCCATTCCTCACAGGAAAAGGTTAAAAAAGACAGACAAAAGTAAGTCTTCTAATAAGGGGACCTATTCAGGTGATATACCCCTCTTTCCTGGCATTGCCTGTAGCAGGCAACCTAATAGCAATAGCTCGGAGCAAGCATACCTCCCCTGCCTGTAGCTGGCAAAATTTCCCTGCCCATAGCAGGCAGCCTGAAGGTACCCGCTCCCAGTATAGAGGGTCACCTATTAAACAATCACATCACTCCCATAGGGATCATAGTCCCCCTCCCTCAGGGGATTGGGAGTCAGAAGAAGTAACCAGAACATCAGCTTCTTCCAAGCGTGGTGAATATAGTGACATACAAATGGCTAGAGTGGCCCTTGTGGGGAAGTCCCCTCCACCCAAGCTATATGCTATCCACTGGGCACTAAAACAGAATTCTGAGGGCCAGCAGTTTGCCCAGCTAGCATTCAGAGCAACAATGATTAAAGAAGATGAGCTAGTGTTGCGCTGTTATACGGGGTTACCAGATGTACCCGCACTATTTGTGCCTGGTATCGACCCAGCATTAACGTCCATAATGGGAGAAAAGAGACAAAATGACCCCACTGACCGTACTTTAAAAAAGATACAATATAAAATAGCGGATGTAGCCGGTCCACTTTTATATGTGCTGGATAAAGCAGAGACAGAAGGGGAATCTAGCGTCTCCCTAGATGCATTGGTAGCATCCAAACTTGCTCTACTTAAGGCAATTAGCAGAGCAACGCTGATTATAGGCCAAACCTTTAATCATATCACTAATACCCGCAGATCCAGATGGCTCACTACTGCGGGCCTAGCACACTTGGCTCCAATGACGCTAGAATTCCCGAACCTAGAAAACGCTGACCTTTTCGGCCCCCAATTTATAGAAGAGGTAAAAATTTGCCATAAAGCACGTAAATCCTTTTCTGACCTCAAAATGGGGAATGAACATTTCAAAAGGCCCTTTCCCCAAGGGGGTCGGACTTCGAGAGCCGCAGGTCCGTCCCGAGAATTTCATGGCCCGAGTAGAACCCATACCGGAGGTTTCGGTAACAGATCCAGTGATACCCCCAGAACATCATCAGGAAACAACTGGAACAACTCCAAAAGAGGCCGCAATTACGGTACCCCACACCCCACATCTCACAGACTCTAGGCAAAGCTTATGCAGAATGGGAAAACATTTCCTCAAATAAATGGTTGCTAAAAACAATTCGGCTTGGGCTGAATCTTCCCCAATTTGGTTCCCACACCAGTTCCATCACTTTCCTTGTTGAAGGAATTGCAGTCCTCAACTAGACGAGGTCCTGGAATCAGGGCCGGTGCAAGGCACCGGAGCGCCCCAGGCGAGTCGGGGTGGGGGCGCCCCGGTGCCGGGGGGAGGGAGGGGGGGTGGTACCTGTGTAAAAAAATTGCTGCCCCGGCGTCCCTGCAGTGCTGGGGCGGTCAGGGGTGTCCGTGCAGTAGGGGTACCTGCGGCGCCGTCATGTGTATAAAGCTGGCTGCGGCCGGCGGGGTCCCTGTAGTGAATAGCAAATAACTAGCGCTTCCCGCACCGCCGCGCGCATAGCGCTAGTTATTTGCTATTCACTACAGGGACCCCGCCGGCCGCAGCCAGCTTTATACACATGATGGCGCTGCAAGTACCCCTACGGCACGGACACCCCTGACCGCCCCAGCACTGCAGGGACGCCGGGCAGCAATTTTTTTACACAGTTCGCTGGGGGTGAGGGGCGAACTGCCGCCCTCCAGGTGCCGGCGCCCTAGGCAAATGCCTAGAGCTGCCTAGTGGTGGCGCCGGCCCTGCCTGGAATTAGCCCTGTTCCAGAGGAAAATAGAACCAGTGAACCCTGCACTTTCGGGCTGGATAAGTCACTTGTTCCCTATATCAAAACAAGATGGCTCTGTAAGACCAGTACTGAACGTCAAAGGCCTAAACAGGTTCCTAGACAACATATTACTGATGCACCAGGATATCAATACCATACTAAAACACAGAGACTTTTTATCACCTGTAGGAAACCTTATCGTCCCGCTAAACCGTCTACCATCAAAGGGTGGATAGTAGCCTCTATGAGGCAAGCGGGTATAAATACAGATCAATTCAAAAGCCATTCTCTGCGGGGAGCAGCTGCAACTAGGGCAGCTGCTAAAGACATTCCCCTGCAATCGATTTGGATTATGCGAGCAGCAAGATGGTCCTCTGCCCATACCTTCACAAAACACTTGGAGACCAACCGATCTTCAAAAGATCGAGTTTCTCAGAGCAACCACCAGGTATGTGTTAGTCAGCCCACCTGCTGTTGCTAGGTGGCCAAGCCTCCCGAAGAACAAAACACTGGTTTGCAGGAATCTATGACCTTTAGTTTTGCCTTAGATAAAGCTGACGTGAAATGCGCATTGGCATACAGCGCACTCCACGATCTAAGCAGTGATGCTGTCTTTTTTCTTTCTTTTATTTTAAAACTATAATTGCATGGTGTTATGTGTGGGATTACCCCATTATCGTGAGCATTATGTTGTTACACTACTCTGCCTCCCTATGTAATAGCTGCAATATAATTACCGCCTGAGCTAGTGACTTATATTGAGATACGCTCTACTGCACGTGTGATCACTAACAAACTGTATTGTGTTTATCTATGACCTGTCTAAAGGTGCAATTAAAAACACATTACTTAATTACAATACTAATGTTTAAATGTGTTTAAATATGTAAAAGCGCGATCGATGCACACATGTAGGATTACACTGTGACACGTCCCGCTGACAGCTCATGGTATATCTATGAGCTGCATTGATAGTAATCTGATGCACTTCTACAATAAATACCTACATATAGAGACAGGTTAATGAGCACAGCAGCGCATCACAGCACGCTCAATAGTGCTCCCGCACTTATCTGCTAGTGCAGCCAGTTTACACTAGCCAATGCGTTAAGCAATATAATTTATATGGGTGCACTTACATTTAGTTAAGCAGTGTTTCACTAATGATATAACCATCAATGATATGCACTGATAGTGGTCCCTGAGCACCT
Organism: Crinia signifera; assembly: GCF_055691185.1. Lineage (NCBI taxonomy): Eukaryota > Metazoa > Chordata > Amphibia > Anura > Myobatrachidae > Crinia > Crinia signifera. The sequence goes on from NC_139219.1 coordinate 259,260,428, forward strand.
GCAATGGAAAGTTATTAAAGCTGAGAGCCATATACTGTAACTGACACTAATCTCTAAGTGCGGCAGCGCATGGTAGCGCGTACCTCAGGGTAAAAATGATAGCCGGGCTCCTAATGTTATTACTATTCAATGCTGGTTATAATGTTACATTTATATGCATTCTCTACCAGCTTCTGGGATAGATTTATTAAGCTCGAAGAAGTGATAAACTGTCTGGTTTTTATCACCGACCAATCAGCTCCTACCTGTGAAGCTACAAGCTTGGTTTGAAAAATGACAGGTAGGAGCTGATTGGCCGGTGATAAAAACCAGACACTTAATCACTTCACCGAGCTTAATAAATCTGCCCCTGAGTCTATAAATAAGTAAGCACAATTATTATTAAATTGATTTGTGCAACGTAGTCCGGCAGCACATTGCAGCACAAATTCTTAGAGCAGCATAAAGGTAATTCGTGATTCAGTGCACACTATATAAAAAATAAATTGGATCTACCAGTCTTTGCCATTATTGATAGGATTAGTGCACCATATAAATAAACCCCGAATTGGGCTAAATAGCGCTATCATTTATATGCGCACAGTGGAGCAACTTTAAGAGCTGGCAGGGGACTAATATAATATAATATAATTTCAATAAATTTGGCTGCAATATACAGCTCAATCTCCCCAAGAACTGCAGCTCACTAGCTGCAAAAGTGCACACCACATTAAAGTGACTCATAGAAAATGACATCTAATGCTGCTTTCCCACTGCCTAAACGGGTAATGACCAGGTATTTGTAAACGGGTCTTTAAATGGGTGAGAGCCATAAAGACCCTTTCCCACTGCAGCTCTTAAACTGTAAATTGCCTTTTAAATACCGTTTTGTCACATTCACATTGTACCCGTTTAAACCACAAAGCAACCCGATTAAACATGGGCTGTCATATAGAATGGACTTTTCTTGCCCACAGGCCAATCATGTTCTTAACCTTTATTATTATTACTAAGTACCGTTTAAGAGCCTTTCCCACTGGCAAAAAAAGGCTCTTAAATGGTTAAAACACTGCTTTTTACCCGTTTAACAAATACCAGTATTTGTTAAACGGGTAAAGCAATCTGGAGCTTTCCCACTGCAGCTTTACCCTTTTAAAAAGGCTAAAAAAAACAGCAATATACCGTTTAAGAGCTGCAGTGGGAAAGGGGGTAGAAGACTATTCAGCAGTGGACAGGGAGCGAATCATTACATGTTACTTCAATGTTGCTACATTGTATTAGTGTTCTCATACAATCTACAAAGAAACACTGTTTCATTTTATAAACATACCCAACTGCATTAACAAGATTGGCAGTAATAAAATAAAAGAAACAGGGTTGTTATGAACACTTTTTGCTGTGTAATAAAGATACCCTGCATCCAAGACAGATAATACTTTATTACTTGGTTACAATTTCACTGGTATCAAACACTCACATTGACGGAGGACAGAATAGAATAAAACACTAACACAGTGCAATATATTTTAATCACTATACATCTAGTAATTTTACACCTATATACAGGTATGTTTGTCTATACTTCGCTGGCTTTCAGCAATTTTAGATAATATTAATAAAAGTTACATTTTAATATTGAATTTGTCGGTGGACACTCTCTACAGGATTTATGACATAATTTATCAGTTGAATGGGTGTCCCGAATTGGGAATTATTTTCTTCTCCTTTGATTTGTACTAGGAATCTATGACCTGCGAACTGGAACCCATCCCACCTTTGGTTTACAACAAATGTCGCTAGGTCTGGTGCTTCCTCTAAGAAATTTGGTGGATACTGATTTTAACCTCTTTCTTCCCCTAAGGTGCACCGAGGGACCAAAAAAAGCCGCAAGCAGCTGCCAATAAGGATCAGAAGTGAAATATATCCTACGGTCATTTGTTAATCTTCACACTTCACCAGACGTTACCCGTTTCAAGTTCAGTTCTAAGGAGACCACTCCTTCCTACATAAAGATAGTTAACCCATCTAGTTAGCCCAGTTACCCAAAAGGGCTGCCTGTTATAAATTAATAAACCTTTCCTGGTTTCAAGGCATTACTGGTTTGTGTCTTTCCTTTCTTATGACTGGGCCAGGAGTAAACTAAATTAGAAGGTCATAATGCCTTCTCATATACTTGGAGGACAGGTTTGTCACCAGTAAGCTGACCAGTAAATCTGGCCAGCGCTGGGGGGGCGTGCTCATGTGTGCGCGCATATGCCTGCCCCCCCCCCTGCGCAAACACCATGGCAACTATACAAGTCGCCAAAGGAGCCCACACAGAAGTCTTGTACATGCACATATAGGAATATGGGAATATGCGAAGGGCAGAAACATCATCCCCGATGCGAAAACTCCAAGGACCGAAGCATAATGTGCCCAGTAGCAGTAGTGCTTTAATTTGACATTGTGGTGCCCTGTGCCAGAAAAGAACCAGTGCTCCACACACACACAAACACCAAAAACAGAGACAGTGCATGCCAAAGGCGCACATCAAAAATTTAGGGTGCGGCTTTGTGGGGAAGGGGCTGACCACGTAATAATACAAATTCACATTACACCAAACACATTGGGGCTTATTCTAATTTAACATGTAGTGCACCGTACCTGCTCGCTGGTTGCAAGCGGGCATGGCAAATGACATATTCGCTGTCCTGCTCCCACCTGGCAGTGCAGGTGGTGGGCATAGGGCGGCGGTGGGGGCATAGGCCATGGGAACGCCCAGCATTCCCATGAAAACTCTGTGCATTCCCATTCACATTGGCCGGTGACGCGCGTGCGGGCAGCTGATGTCAGCTGGCAGCCTGCTTCCTGCACAGGGCTCTTGCAGATCAGGATCAGAGACACCACAGAGGTGTCTCAGATCTGCGAGCACTGGAGAAATCATTCGATAGTCGCCAACCATCGAACGATTCTCCCCTGCACCCAAGGCTGCGAATGGATGACTATGCGGATTGTCCATTCACAGCCGTGCGGGGAATTTTGGCGTAAAAGGGTGTGGGGGGTATTGGCATCCCTCCAAGCAGCGGGCGGCGTTTAGTCCACACACAATGCTGCGAAATTGTGTGCTGTAATTACTATATTTATTTATTAACAGTTTCTTATAAAGCGCACACAGATTCTGCAGCGCTTTTACAGAGTATAGTTGAACAATCACATCAGTCCCTGCCCCAGTAGAGCTTACAATCTATATTCCCTACCACACATGTACACGCACACAGACATTCTAGGGTTAATTTTTTGGGGAGCCAATTAGCCTACCAGTATATTTTTGGATTGTGGGAGGAAACCGAAGTACCCGGAGGAAACCCAGACGCAAGTACAGGGAGAATATACAAACTCTGCACAGTTAGAGCCATGGTGGGAATTAAACCCATGACCTCAGCGCTGTGATGCTAACCATTACACCATCCGTACTGCTCGTACATTGGCCCCACTATATGGGGCCAATGTGTTTCATTACTGTGGGGACCAATGTATTTTATTACTTTGGGGGAAAATTGTAAATTGCTGATGGGGCCCACATATGTGTATTTTGTTCCTGACGGTGCCACATTTTTCCCATGGGGGACTGATGATGTGCTTTGTCAATTTTAAAACCTTTTGCAAATTGAAAAAAGTAGAAAAATCCTGCTGTAGCTGAAACTACTGTACATTCTACATTGATAATTTGATGAAGGCGCAGGGTATGGTACACGGTCGTTAGGTCTACACTATTAAGGTTGACATGCATTGGGTCGACCACTGAAGGTCGAATTGTCTTAGGTCGACACATGAAAAAGGTTGATATGGCTGAGGTCGACAGAGTCAAAAAGGTCGACACAAGCAATCGTCGACAATGGCTCTGTGAACAGTCAAAAGATCGACGCGAGTTTTTCACCTTTTGTGAGCTGACATGTGCAGACAGGCTGTGTTTCATGACCTGACATATACTAGGGCCTGGATGGAGAATAGAATAGTGCAGCGAGCCATGTGAGGGGACGTGGTGCACTTTTTCGGTGTCCATGTCGACTGCCGACATTCGGGACAAAAAAGTAAAAAACTCATGTTGACCTTTTGACTGATCTACCCAATGTCGAACGAATGCTTGGGTCAACCTGTCGACCTTAGCCATGTCAACATTTTTCATGTGTCAACCTAAGCCCTGTCGACCATCTGTGGTCGACCCAATGCATGTCGACCTTAATTTGGTCGACCTAATGACCCATACCCCTGGGTACTGTATAACAGAATACCATCTGTCCTGACACTGTGACTGACATAGAATACAGCATGTCTCCTGCTTTATATTTGTAAATAAAGCAAAACATGTTTCACTGCAGGTGGGGCAGATGTAACATGTGCAGAGAGATTTACATCTGGGTGGGGTGTGTCAAAATGTATATCTAATTTGCAGTGTAAAAATAAAGCGAACATTGGGACATAGAAATTACAAAAAGGAGAGGAGATGCCTCATGTCGCTATGAGGGGCAGGGCTGGCCTTCTATGTCACCAGGCACCGCTCCCAAGACAGGGAATGCCTGCAATTCACAGGGCTGTGCACAAAGGGCCGGACTAATGACACCATTCCCATTTTCAGCCTTTTCCCCTACGCACATTTTTACTGCTTTTATTTTCATCCCAAGGAACTGGGCAGGATGCAGAGGGGTACAGGACAGTCCCTTATCCTTCTGGGGCTGCAGGAGACAACTCCAAAAATGATATGCCTCCTGCAGCTTCTGAAAAGGTAGGCAAACATGATATGTGAGATACTGTACCTGCAAAACCAGTGAGTATTAATCCTGCACATATAAAATATCAATGTATTTTGCTTCTATTGCATGTCAATATGGTTGGTCCGGACACAAAGTTAAAGATGTACTGTATCCTCTTCTGTTGTAGCCATGATAGGTATCTTGCACCGCTATTCGTTCACATTACAAGGGGGAACTGCAGATGCAACTTACGGCCTGATTCATGTTTGTAAGTGAAGCTGCCAGGAACCAGGCAGGGGAGGGAGAGTTATATAGAGCTGCCGGGAGCATGGCGGAGGGAGGGGAATGGAGCTGGAGATGTCAATGCCTAGTGGAGGGGGTATGTGGCTGCAAGGTGGCAGGTAGAGAGGGAGCAGAAGCTAGGCTGCCAGGAGCTGCCATGGGACAGAGATGCTGGTTGCTGGGTGGGGGGAGAAGGATGCTGGGTAATGGGCAGAGGGCGGAACAGAGATGCTGGGTGCCAGGAGGAGGGGAGATGGAGCTGCTGGGTGCCAGATGGAGGGAGATGCTGGAGGTCTGGTGGAGGGGGGTGGGGGGTGCTGTTATGGGTCGGAGATGCTGAGTACCAGGTGGAGTTGGGATGGAGCTGCCTCTGATGAAAGGTGGGTGGAGGGAGAGACAAACCAGCCACTACCCAGAACTGGCAGCCAGCTTCCTATCAGTGCATTGTCCCCCCTGATTTAGCTCAGAATACCCTCCACCTATCTGCCCCCTTCCTATCCATCCCAGTGCCCCAATACATCACGCACTGCCTCCCCCCATTACCCTCTCCTGTCACTCTGCGTCTCTCTGTCCACCACTGCATCTACCTGTTGATCACTGCCTTTCTGTGTTACCATCTACCTGGCATCAGCAGCTACCCCTCATAGTCATCCTCTTCATCACTCATCGCCTACCATTCCCTGGTGTCACCTACAGCTTCTCCCTTGCCCCCTTTTGTGAGGCCACTCCCACTTTTCTGGTGTGAGCAAAAACACCTCCTCCCTCTTTTACTTGGTCATGATGCCCCCACTGTCATTCATTTCTGCATCTGCCCCAGTGTGGTAGGCACCTTGGTGTCGCCCTCAAAGGGCTGCCACCAAAGTGCCGGCTCTTCTGCAGTGACATGCTGCAGCGTGATACTCTCCTGCAGGACTAGACTCCTGTCACACATAATGAGCCGGAACCGCAGAGAGTCCCATCTCCAGGAGTGTTGCCAGCATCTCCGAGGATGCTGGACATGAATCTGGAGTGATGAAACCATTGTCTCTGAGAGGCCACCCCCACTCTCAATTAGGAAACATTCCCCTTTTGGGGCAGAGTTAATGCAAGGTGCACAGCATGTGACAGCACACCCAATGACGACTCTGTATCTGCTAGTTGTGGCTTTTCTACAGACCTTGGCTGCACGCTACATTTTCTGTATGAGGCAACGCAAGTCACTTAAATACAAGCACATACATAGACACATTTTTTCCTATACAGTATAAGTGCCCAAAAAAGGCGCCAATAATCTGTTATAAAGGAATGTTTAAAGCCACAGATCTGCTCATTATTCACTTCCAAGCAAAATGAATTGGAGTTATTTTAATTATGTATACAAATGGAACTCTAGCAATGAATGAAATGGGAAACACGGAAGCTGAGAAATAGAGAAGTATAACAGTGAGGTAACACGCACTGCATAACTACAGCCTGTCCAGACATGAAGTGCGGCTGCCAAGAGGCTCCAACTCTATGACAGTATACCAGGTAAGTGTGTTCATGTGTAAATGTATTCTATGTATTCTCATCACAGAGCAATATTATTAACAATGCACAATTATTTTGTAAATGTTTTAAATCCTATATATATATATATATATATATATATATACATATATATATATATATATATATAGTAACACGAATCAGGTGGCACTCGGAGGCTGATTCAGTGAATTCAAACGATGTTTATTTAAATAAACACCGTTTGAATTCAATGAATCAGACTCCGAGTGCCACCTGATTCGTGTTACTATTGTAAGGATTTCCAATCCCTGCTGGAAGGCACCAGAGCACGTGAGTCCGGGGGACAGCAGAGTGCCGGGACACACATCGTTTGTCTCTCTCTCTCTCTCTCTCTCTCTCTCTCTCTATATATATATATATATATGTGTGTGTGTGTGTCGGTCCCTGTTATATGTCCTTCTGGTTTCACAGCGTTGAAAGTGTCTTTATACAGTAAGCAAATGTTATAGTATACCAGACACACTCAGTTGGGCAATCAGCTCTGTAAGATCAACATTGTAAGGTTCTAGTCACAATAGGCATGCATGCTATAGCGGTCTAGCTCACAGGTAATGTACAATCAAAGTTTGTGCATCTTGAGGCACAGTCCCTGGCCCCCTCCCTCCAGATCAGGAACCATAGCTAGATAACTCTAAAGGAGCCCATACACGGTGCAATGGCACAGTGCGATGCGATGCGCTTAATAACATTGCCGAGACTGCAGTTTCTGTGATCAGACCTCTCTGATCACGCAGTGATGTTCCTTTCTCAGACTCAAACAGTAGCTTCTGTACATGCGCAGAAGCACTGTACGCAGTCATAATATAATATTCACATCAGAGCTGCTGCGGACACCCGTCCAGACTCCAGCTAGCTGCACAGCACGCCCAGCCCAGGCTCTGTCTTGGAGGAGGAGGTAAGAGAAAGCTCAAGGCACAGTGAACATATTGGAGATGGGAGCAGCAGAGAATGGGGATGGTGGTGGTGGTGGGGGGGGGGGGGGGGGGGTAGATGTCAGTGCTGATATATGTAAAAAAAATGGGGAATGTACAAAATGGGGCTGGCTTTTATTTTTCACTGACTGGGTTTATAGGCCACACCCCCAAATATCAGGAGGTTTATGTTGATTAGAAGTTGGCAGGTATGGGTTGCTAAGGGCCCAAGTTGGGCCTACTAGTCGCTAGTTCTGACACTGCCAATCCTGCTAGTCTATTTAGGTTTGCTCCTTGTTTCTTTTATGTACCATATTTTTCCTCTTATTTATTATATCAGTGGTCAGGGAACTCGGTCCTCATTACCCCACGCAGTGCATGTTATGCAGGTCTCCTCACAGAGGGCGAGACGTATTAAAATACATTGCCGCCCTTCGCGCCCCCCCGCCGCGATGCCAGCACATATGTACTAACATATGCGGCCGGCATCACGGTGCGGTGACAGAGCCCCCCCCCGCGATACCTGTACTCTGGTGGGCGGGGGTCTCCGTCACCTCCCTGCCGCCTGGCTCTCCCCTCATGCTGGGGACAGCTAAGCAGGCTGTCCCCGGCGCCTCCTCCTCCCCCTGTAGCCGGAAGGAGGTCTGGCTGCTTCACTATGGGGAGGAGGGGTTTACCTTCCAGGAGGACCCTTCAGGAAGGTAAGCCAGAGGGGGGGTCGGCGAGGCAGCGGGTTTGCGTCAGCGGCGGCGGGCGGCGAAAAGAAGCCCATAGGCTTCTATAGGGTATCGCCACCCAAAGGTGGCGATACCCTTCAATGCGGTATAATTTTTGATACATTGGAAAATGCAGTAAAACCGGGGTTTTACCGCATTTTCCGTTTGATACATCTCGCCTAGAATCACAAGTGAAATAATTAACTCTACCTGCGGACCTTATAATATGTGTCTGTGAGTAATTAGTACACCTGTGCACCTGCTGGGTTACCAGCAAAACATGCACTGTGTGGGGTAATGGGGACCGAGTTCCCTGACCACTGTATTATATGAAGGGTGTTAAATATACCCCTCTATTCTGTCTGGCATGAAATGTTCTGCATTATCTCTCTACTTCCATGTAATAGATACTGTATGAAGTACATGTCCGTATCATGTATTATCTGTTTCTTGTAGACAGTTTAGTCAGTGCCTTTATGTTCAGTACAAATGTAAGATCATATAACACTAATGTACTGTAAGAATAAAAATTTAGCCCAATCCCTATGGGGAAAAAAAAACAACCTTTTTAAAAAGGACCTGGCTGTTTCTACCGAGCATCACAACAACAATTAGCTAAACGATCTTTTGTAAAAACATCTCCAAGAAGCAGAGGTTGTGTAAAAGAAATGTATGTTTACATTGGCGTTCATTTTCATGAATGTTTCGTTTCTTTCCCAGGAGACACGAAGCCTGTTATTAGTGTTGGTCACTTAGTGTATATCAAGTGCTAATAATGAAAGACTTCCTTTATCCCAGAAGTAATTACTGTAAAATAACCCTGAGGAATAATCAGGTGCGGGTGGATCATCTGATTGTTTTTAGCAGATTCCGCATTACCTCTGACACTGAGGACTTGTGTCTTATGCTATATTTTACCATCTGCAGGCTCTGGGAATCGCTCAGTAACATGAAGCTGTGAATCTATAGAACGGGCAGCAGCCACACCTGTCCTTGGCCTCACTGTGAGACAGAGTTTGGATATACAGTAGTGATCTGTACTAATTGCTGATCTCGGGATGGGAGATGTTATTCTGCTTCTCTGACAGGAAACCACAGGCACAGAGAGAAGAGGAGGAGCAGGAAAATAACTGTTACTTAAGGACAAGATATAGGGAAGACGCTGGTAAGAACTGGATGTGTGACCGTGTGGTGTGACCATCTGCCTGTGCTACACTGTACCCGTCTATCTTCTGTTCTGCTGTTTGTCTTTTCTTGTTGTCCTGTCACCCTGGACAGAGCTGAACTTCTACTGTAGTAAGGTTAGACCATATCCAGAGGTATGTGATGTCCAGTAATATTACGCATTTTACATTGTTATTTTATTAAAATTGTATTTGTCTGAGTTTGTTTATGGGTGTATGTATGTATGTATTTATTCCTATTTCTACACCTATACATACACATATTTTGGAGTAAAACTCCTTGGCTTATTGCCACATGAATACATGCAAATCAATACAGGTTGAGAATGCCTTATCCAAAATGCTGGGGTCAGAAGCATTTTGGATAATGGATTATTCTGTATTTTGGAATATTTTTATATTTCAATGAGGCATTTTGAGGACGGGACCCATGTGTGAACACCACAAAATGCATTTATGTTGCATGAACACAACATGAAATGCACACAAATATATTTTATTTGTGCATGAAACAAGGTTTCAAAACATGAAACAAAGTTTGTACACTATCTCAGGCACTGAATGTGAATGCTAAGCAATCATTGTCTTGCACATTTTAAGTGGCAATTTACATATCATGTACAAAGTAGTGCCAGTTACATATCATGGTACCCAGTAGTGCCAGTTACATATCATGGTACCCAGTAGTGCCAGTTACATATCATGTGCCCAGTAGTGCCAGTCAGAGGCGTAACTAGAACTTTGTGGGCCCCATAGCAAAATTTATAATGGGGCCCCCCTAACTCAGGTCTCTACTAAAGCACACCGTTTGTGACCATCATTAGTGGGAACAGTAATAATGTGCCCCTCCAATAGATACTTTACAAATAAAGAATGCACACATTATATAAGAAGGTGTGTGGCCTCGCCTCCAAGGATAATGCCCCTCACACATTATGTGACACACCGCGATGCCATTAAACATTACGCAACCCACCGCAAATCCCATTGCACGACCCACCCCAAAGCCCAATACACATTACGCGTCACACCGCAAATCCCAATACACATTACGCAACACACCGCAAAGCCCAATACACATTTCGCAACACACCGCAAGGCCCATTACACATTACACGATGCACCGCAAAGCCCAATACACATTACGCGGCACACCGCAAAGCCCAATACACATTACATGATGCACCGCAAAGCCCAATACACATTACGCGACACACCGCAAAGCCCAATACACATTACATGACAATTACAAACTTACCAATATGCTTTCTTATTCTGTTCCACGCGGCTCCTCTCTGCATCACAGGTGCGGGAGTATGAGAGATCTGCGCACCGTCAACTTACTGCTGGGCATGGGTGGTGGTGGTGAGGGGGGGGGGGGGGGAGGCAAGTGTGCATGCTGCTGCAGGGCCACCAAAAGGTGGCCACATGGCACTGGTGTCTCGGGCAGTATTGTGGACCCAGGTACAACAGGAGACCGCTGCTACTCCCCCCTAGTACTGTTTGCTCTAGCCTCAAGCAGCGCTGCAGCATTTTGAATTTGCCGCTCTCCTGAAGTAAATCACAGCTCACGGATCAGCAGCCAATCAGCCTTCTGATCCGTGAGCAGTGATTAGTTAATGGACAGCGGCAAATTTAAAATGCTGCTGCGCTGCTGCGCTATCAGTCACTATAAGTTTGTTTCACTAGTGGGGGGGGGGCCACGGGGAGTTTTGCCGGGGACCGCAGAGGGTGTAAGCGGTGGGGAGACCAGCGGCAGCGTGAGGCTGGGGGAGGTGGTGGCCGTGGTGAGCGGCTGTGCGTCTCTAAACACAGCCACTGACCACCATACTGCACTGCCGGGCAGGATTCCTCCCTCTGCCGCCCCGCGCTGTCAGTCCCCACTGCCTGAATCAGCGTGTCACTGTCGGAGCTAGGCAGTAGCCAGCCGCAGCAGCGCTGCGCTACTACAGACAATCTCTCCCACAGTGCTTCTTCCAGACTCGTGTCCCGCCCCCCCGCTCAGCTTCTTTCCCTGAGTCCAGCAGCTAGCAGCTTCAACACACACGCGGCTCCCTAAAAAAAAATATATATATATATCTGAGCACAGTGCAGGGGAGTGCTAGCTGTCCATCGGGCCCCCCCAGCCGCCGGGCCCCATAGCAGCTGCACCCCCTGCACCCACGGTAGTTCCGCCACTGGTGCCAGTTACATATCATGTGCCCAGTAGTGCCATTTACATATCATGTACCCAGTAGTGCCAGTTACATATCATGTACCCAGTAGTGCCAGTTACATATCATGTACCCAGTAGTGCCAGTTACATATCATGTCCTCAGTAGTGCCAGTTACATATCATGGTACCCAGTAGTGCCAGTTACATATCATGGTACCCAGTAGTGCCAGTTACATATCATGTACCCAGTAGTGCCAGTTACATATCATGTGCCCAGTAGTGCCAGTTACATATCATGTGCCCAGTAGTGCCATTTACATATCATGTGCCCAGTAGTGCCATTTACATATCATGTACCCAGTAGTGCCAGTTACATATCATGTCCCCAGTAGTGCCAGCTACATATCATGTCCCCAGTAGAGCCAGTTACATATCTTGTCCCCAGTAGTGCCAGTTACATATCATGTACCCAGTAGTGTCAGTTACATATCATGTGCCCAGTAGTGCCAGTTACATATCATGTCCCCAGTAGTGCCAGTTACATATCATGTCCCCAGTAGTGCCAGTTACATATCATGTCCCCAGTAGTGCCAGTTACATATCATGTCCCCAGTAGTGCCAGTTCCACATCATGTGCCCAGTAGTGCCAGTTCCACATCATGTGCCCAGTAGTGGCAGTTACATATCATGTGCCCAGTAGTGCCAGTTACATATCATGTGCCCAGTAGTGCCAGTTACATATCATGTGCCCAGTAGTGCCAGTTAAATATCATGTACCCAGTAGTGCCAGTTACATATCATGTACCCAGTAGTGTCAGTTTCATATCATGTGCCTAGTAGTGCCTGTTACATATCATGTGCCCAGTAGTGACAGTTACATTTCATGTGCCCAGTAGTGACAGTTACATTTCATGCGCCCAGTAGTGACAGTTACACATCATGTCCCCAGTAGTGACAGTTACATATCATGTCACAAGTATTGCCAGTTACATACAGTATCATGTCCCAAGTAGTGACACTTACATACCATGTCCCCAGTAGTGCCAGTTACATATGCTATCATCAGTAGTGCCAGTTACAGATGTCCCCAGTAGTACCAGTTACATATAATGTCTCCAGTAGTGTCAGTTACAGATGTCCCCAGTAGTACCAGTTACATATGTTCCCAGTACTGCCAGTTACAGATATCCCCAGTAGTGCCAGTTACATATCATGTCTCCAGTAGTGCTTTCAGGCAAAAAGTACATTCCAGAAACTATGTTTTTCAGAATAATTAGGATAACAGATATCCGGATAAGGGATACTCAACCTGTAATCTAAATGATTGGATTGAACATTATTATGCTGCACACCTATGGCAGTCTGGCCAATCACAAATCATTCAGAGAAATCGCCAATGTGTCCACATGTGTTTGGGCAGTTTGGGCCATTCAGTGGACAGGGTTCCATGCATTGTTATTGATTAAGGACTGTGAATCAGAGTTGTGCATAACCTTGACGGTTTACATTATGTACATCTCTTATGGAGAGATTTGCACATGAGCAGATCATACCTGCCTACTTTTAAAAAGATTTCAGGGAGACTGTGAAAGTAACACCTATAAGCATGACGTGTACTGCTACATCTGAGAGGCGCATCATAACTATGACTTACATCCAAATGTAAATGAGCCCCACACAGTTAGTAAAATCTACAGTACCTGTTGATGGTAATACCCTGTTATTTTTCAGGACTTGCTCATTTATTGTGTTTTAAAAAGAGGTTCCATACAAGAGCTTCCATATAAATGGCCACTAATGTACAGTATATAGATCTTTTTTTTTCGACCAAAGACGATAAGAGCTACATAATGGAGATAAGATGTAATCAGGGAGATTGCTAGACTCTTCAGGGAGTCAGGGAGATTACTACTATTTTAGTGAGTCTCCCTAACAATCAGAGAGAGATGGTAAATATAGCACAGATGCACCTAAGAATGTTTGGGGATTGAGCATGGGTGGCAACAGTGAGTACTGGAGAAAAAGGTAGTGTCTCCCCAATATTCTAGGTGTGCTGAAGCCAGTGGATGCTCCCTTGGATGAAGCTTCACTGTCTTGAGCTGTGTGAATATCCCAGCCATCCCCAGTAATCTGAGGATTATTCAGAGGACCAATGTTCAGGCAGAGGATCCGATGCTGTTCCCTTTAGATAGGAAGTGTCTATTTACAAAAGATGCTTCCTAATTTTACAGCTGCTATTCAATACATCAATGATTATTGTATCAAATAATGAAATAATCTATGACAATGTTTATTTTCTTTCCAGCTATGAATACAGACTCGTCCAACACCACCAATGGCTCCTCTCCCTTTTCTATCTATTGCTCCCGGGATGTCAGAATGGCGCAGGTTGTGTTCCCGATCCTATACACTGTTGTAGTCTGTCTGGGGATATTCATGAATGGCGTATCGGTCTGGATTTTCTTCCAGGTTCCAAGTAAAACTGTTTTTATTGTTTATCTTAAAAATACTGTGGTGGCCGACGTGATCATGACTTTGGCGCTGCCTTTCAAGATCCTTACAGATTCTGGCATTGTGCCGTGGCAGGTTAAAGCCTTTGTTTGCCGTTTCTCCGCGGTAATATTTTATGTGACCATGTACATAAATATAATACTGCTTGGATTTATAGGATTTGACAGATTTCTGAAAATTGTCCGACCATTTAGAAGGAATAACATGCATCGGGTGAGCACGGCCAGGGGGATCTCATTGACCGTGTGGTTGGTCATGTTCGGAATATCTCTGCCAAACATGATCCTCAGCAGTGAAGAAGCAACACCGCAAACTGTTCGCAAATGCACCGATCTAAAGACCCCGCTGGGGGTCAAGTGGCACGAGGCGGTTAATTACATAAGTCTGGTTATTTTTTGGACGACTTTCATTTCTTTGACTCTGTTTTATACAGTTATTAGCAAAAAGGTATATGACTCCTACACAAAATCTCACAGTAAACAGACAGCGGCAAGAAAAAAAACTAAGGCAAAAGTGTTCATTGTAATCATTGTGTTCTTCCTGTGTTTTGCTCCCTTCCACTTTGTGAGGATGCCATACACATACAGCCAGACTGGAGTCATAAAAGACTGCCATCTCAGTAACCGCTTATTCCTGGCCAAGGAGGGCACCCTGTGGATTGCAGCCACCAATGTGTGCATGGACCCTCTTATCTATGTACTTCTCTGCAAGCCGTTCAGAAAGATGTTACCTGGGATTCCGAATTCTAAGATTTCCAGCCTGGAGACACATATTAACAATGAGTCAACAGTATAAACCAAACCTTTCTCTAAAGGATGATTCATTATCTCCTCCACATACAGTATGAAATACAGTAAAACAGACCTCATTTACAAAGCACAGAGGAGACTGCAACACCGAAGTGCCTACGATATACCATTCCCAACTCCTGCATTATGTTTTGCAAACGTATATGCTGTACTGCTCCACAAACCCATGTATGAAACTTTTTTTGCAAATGAAGGTGTCTGACAGGACCATACAGTATCTGGGGTTGTGCTTTGTAAATGACCTTTACCATGTTTAAGGATAATGTTACTGTACGTACTGCATATTCAGAGATGTAAGTCCATATCAAGTGGAACATACAGTACTGTCCAAGGTCCAAGAAATACATTGCAAAGCTGTGATTAAATAAATAAAAAAAGGGTTATTAATATCAATAAGTATACCATCAGTTCATACATGATAATGAACTGGTGGGTGTGTAACTGTAAAATAATTACTCCCTAAAAGGTGGGATTAATTAGGAATAATCTGTGTTTTTTAACATAGTAGTATAGACATACAGTACAGTAATTACATTTCCTTGTGGATGGTATGGAGATGTGACCAGGGGAGCGAAGTGTGTGTGTGTGTGTGGGGGGGGGGGGGGGGTACTAAATACTCAGGCCCAGGTTTGATGGAGGTGCCCAGTTGGGGCCCTAGTTCTCCCCTCACTACCTGGAAGCAGGAGCTGCAGCAGCTCTTCTCCTCAACCCAGCATGCACTGCTGTGTGCTGGGGTGCAGGGCAGCAAGGGTGTCACTTAAAGTACTTTTATTTCTTTATTTTAGTTTAAGATTGCATGGCCATACTTCCTAAATTAGGCCACACCCCCAGATAAATACCAGGCTTTCTACTGCCGTGGATTTGGCTGTGGAGGGTTAGGAAACTGGTGAGGTACATTACATTAACTTATTTCTTTTGAAATCAACTTAAATCAAATGCTAAGCTGAGGCCTGCTGCTGCTAGGGGTTCTATGTTGAAAATCAAATGTGACTCCAACCTTCATATAGCCATTAAATAATCTCCCACTCTCCAGTTCTTAATGCCAACAAACTTTGGCCAGTGTTCAATCAGACCCAAAGAAACATTGGACATTGTTAAAATAGTTTTTTTTTTCTAATGTTTCACTGAGTTTTTGGAGTGCTGGTTATGTAATTAGGACACCTGTGTGTTTTTGCTATAAATAAATAGACACTTTTCCAGCCAAAAAATGGTCTGTTTTTTTGTCAGGTGAAACAAAATCCCCAATAATCTGCGACTCGGACTAGTTGATTAACCCACTGGTGACATAATAACCCCTGACCAATGATCAGGGCTAACTGGATACCTGCCTTTATAGAAATATACATAGTTAGATGAATCACTAATTTTTTTTTTTTTAATGTTTTTAATATGTTCCTGAATTCTTTATCGGAGTCTCCTCTTGGTATGTTCTACACACTGGAGGCCACAAGAGAACTCTTGCATGTCAGTATTGCATGTGATAGGATTTCTGATCTTGAATTATTGCCATTGGTCTTCATTGGTCATAATACATAAGCTGATTCAGCACTGGTATGTTTTAGTCAGTTACCTGTGGTGGAATGGAACTGTTGGGAACAAGAATAATGTCTTCCTCAATATTAATTATATGACACTGATTTCTTAATACAATTTCAATTTCTTTATGTAACTATTGTATTGTATGATGGATTCAGCTTCTTTTTGTGGATACATCTTCTCTTTGTCCAGAGCTCTTCATGCTATTTCCTTATCACACTTTCTTGCAGGAATTTCTCTTTACAATGTTAATCTTGGACTTTGAAAGTGTCGGAATACAGTATGTGAATCTTTTCTTAAGCTATTGCAACTGACCTCCTGCAATGTTGGTAATTCATACTGGATGGGGCTACTTGTAGCCAATACGAAGTTAATGTCAATTAGTGATGTCAACTTGTGTCACCCAAATTCTGGTGTTGAGGTTTTTTTAATGGAGGAAGATTCCCAAATCAAAGAAGATAATTTGTTCTCTGATGTAATACAAAGTGGATTCCAGGTTGTAATGGTTTACATTGATGTAGGTGAAAAAAAATTCTCTTTCCAATTTGAGTCAAAGAGGCTGGCATAGTTGTATACGAAGCTTCTACCCATTGCTGTGCCATTGGTAGAGGATCTTCTAAACAGGTAGTTCTCAACCTCAGCTCTCAAGTTTTTCCTACAGGTCATGTTTTAAGGATTTCGATCTGTAGAAGTATGTCGGATAATTACTGATATATCAAAATACAGATGGAGCCATGCTCATTAGAGGATGCATGGCGCCACGGTGCGAATAAGGCATATGTGGCAATGGGCATGCAAACGTGCTAGACGCTTGCGCGTCCCTGTTCCAGCAATCAGTGCTACAGATGACTGCGGACCTGTATGTAGATGAACTCACCTATATATGATTACCGAAATCCACAAAACATGACCTGTTGGGAGTACTTGAGAACTGGATTTGAAAATCACTATTCTAGGCTTTCACGTGGTCGACAAGCAGAAGGGAGACAATGGTTTGTTAAACCAACATGACGATATGCCAGTATCACCACTGGCTTACTTTAAAGATGATGCTTTACCATCATGTTTAAGGTTGTAAACCTGAGACGGTTACTACACTTTACACAAGGGGCCAGATGTAATGATGCCTGAGTTTGGCGGCAGTGCGGGATGCCAACTGAACTTGGACTTTTTTTAAAATGGCAATAACATACAAGGCATGATTTTGATAGCCCCTTTAGAAAAAAACGTACAAATTTGTGCGGCATCCGGCTTGGCCGCAGAACTCGGGCGTCATTACATCCGACCCAAGGTTGTAGTTGTCTGCTTTGTGCCAGAAATAGCTGTGTTGTCATACATAGCTCATGTTGTGAATAATAAAGTTTATTTTTGCATGTTGCACATTTAATTTTTGGGCACACATAGTGGTATAGTGGTATTTGTATGTACAACTATGGTAGGGATTTGATGTTTTAAGTACCCAGAAGGTAAGAGTTTTTGCCAGTGGGTCTACTCCGATGTATCATTGTGGTTATATCCCTTTTCTGGATAACCACCACATATACTAATAGATAGGATAGATTCAAGAGATTTAATTTTAACCAGAAAACTATTGTACATCCTGGCGGTTCTTTCTCTGACAGAATCCCTAAATTAAGGCCTTCCTCCAAGCGGTGAATAATAATAGTTTTAATCTCCTTGTTGAGAAATAATCTTAACGATTCTCATTTAGCCTGCAAATTTTTTCCCTTAGAGTTTGATATCGGTACATTGTTCTTACATAATTCTTCCATTGTATGTTTTACATTTCTTTGTACTGTTGAATTAGTTCTTACATTACACAGGGTGGTCTTTTAAATCTGAATATTGGGTGGAAAAATGGTCTGCGGATTTAAAACTATATATGTATACTGAAAGCATACATAGCACCAGCATTTTTTTTATTGGATGCTGACATAATGATCTCTCATTGATGACTTCCCCAAACCGATTCAAAAGAAGGCATATCGAAGCTTGGAGAAGAGATAAAATCAAAGGTGATAACGTAGCAGCCAGCCAGCTCCCAACTATCATCAAACCAAGCCTATAACTTAACAGTTAGGAGCTTAGTCGGGCTTAGTACATCTGCCTACTTCTATAACAAAATAATGTGCTGGGTATAGGCATAAAAAGGCATCTAGTTCAGTGATGGCTAACCTTGACACTCCAGCTGTTGTTGAACTACACATCCCAGCATGCCCTGCTTCAGTTTTAGCATGGCCAAATAGCAAAACTGTAGTAGTTCAACAACATCTGGAGTGTCAAGGTTAGCCATCAAGGATCTAGTTGATACTGAAAAAATTAATGTTTTTTGAAAAAATAATAATTAAATGCCTGAATTAATTAATATCAAAATAATGACCCCACCTGAACCCCTTCATATTGGCGTGGGCTGATACACTCATCCACCTTATGATAAAAACAATACTGAATGAGATCAAGACAAAAATGTCAGTAATAAAAATATTTAGCCCAAATTCAATAAATAATAATATTAATAATAGTAATTATATTTAGATAGAAAGTAGAAATCTGCTGTCAATTACTTGGTATGGACTTCCACAAAAATATGGTAGCATGTAATGAATAACTTCTGAGTAAACACAATTGTTTTGACATTCAAGTGATTTTCTGAATGTGAGACATCATATGACATTTGATAACATAATGCTTCAAACGGGGCGCCTACTTCTTAATTCTCTCATGGTTGACAAATGCAAATCTTTTGTAGAGAGGAACATAAGGGAAACACTATGTAAATGATGAATTAAAAATGTGACATGGATACTAAAAACAACAAATAACTTCAGGGTTTGAATGGTAGAAGTCTTTACATGTTGTAATCAGCACCTCCCATCTATAGAACTGAATTTACAGACACCCACATAAAGGGCCAGATGCACTAAGCTTCAAAAGTGATAAAATAGAGAGTGATAAACAACCAACCATCAGCTCCTATCTGCCATGTCACAGACTTTGTTTGAAAAATGTCAGGCAGGAGCTGATTGGTTGGTTGTTTATCCCTCTCCATTTTATCACTTTTAAAGCTTAGTGCATTTGGCCCACTGTACTGATGGCTGCCTGGTAGTATTTTTTGGAGAACATAATACAGTAGTATTTATTTAGGGGAAAAGTAACAAACTACAGAAAATGATTAAGGAAGCACGATCACAGATGTGTAGGTGAAAGGCTATTGTTTTGTCTGATTATCTGTATTACTCATATGCTACTCCTCCATTGCATGTGCAAAGATTTAATGCAAACGATATTGTAATGTGTAATATACTGTATCAGAAATAATAATTAAAAATGTTTTTGAAGTTGCTATTTTGATGATATCAATGTCTGGGCATATTTGCCTATTCTCCAGAAAATTGCGGGAGACAAAAAATTTTTAGGGTAGTTCCCAGCACCCCCGGATGAGATGGCTGTCCTCCCAGGTAATACCTTCTTTCATATGATGAAAAAATTACCTTAATTGTGGACTCCGCAGACAGTAGGTCAGGCTTAATGACAATTCTGCATCATACGGCCCCACCCCCTGTCTACAGACCTGCGAATCTTGGTTTTTTTCCCATATTGGGGGCAGGGCCTAATTACGTAACAGCC
This sequence comes from Crinia signifera, assembly GCF_055691185.1. Taxonomy (NCBI): domain Eukaryota; kingdom Metazoa; phylum Chordata; class Amphibia; order Anura; family Myobatrachidae; genus Crinia; species Crinia signifera. The sequence continues at coordinate 259,280,416 of NC_139219.1, forward strand.
TGGCCGCTCACAGTGGCCTGCAGTGTCGACTCTCTGGGCTTCTCCTAGAGAGAAGAATGACACTGTAGGTACAGTATTTTAAGTATGCGTTAGGGTGCTGCATGTGTGTGTTTGAAGAATACAAACTGTACTCAGGGTCATCCTTTCTAATAACTGGGCCCTGTGTGATATTGCCTTCTTACCAGGGCCGGCTCTAGGCCTACTAGCGACTTGAGCAAAAATTCAAAGCGCAGCATCCCCGGGTTGTGGGTGCAGAACCGCGGTGGGCGGTCCTGGATGGATACAGGGGGAGGCAGGTGGTACCTTGGCAGCGTGGTGGTTCACCTGGGTAGCGAGGGGTCAGGCAGCGTGAAGCAGTGGCGGAGCAGGCAGTCCGCAGTGTCTGGGAAGCGCTGAGTGAGCGCACACTGCAGACAGCCGCGCAAGGATTTGAAAATTCAAAAGATAGGCTGGCCGCTGATTGGCTGAAAGAGAGAGCACTCTCAGCCAATCAGCGGACGGACTATCTTTTGAAACAAAGAAACATAGAATTGGAAGGCAGATAAGAACCACTTGGCCCATCTACAGATGTAGCCTCTGCCATCATTGGCTGGGGCTCGCCAGACCCACCCCGCTGGCGAGCGCCGGCGGACAGGTGCTACACTGAACTGGGACGCGCGTGCGGCAACGGCGGGGAGGCGGCGGGGACCGGAGGCAGGCTCCGTTGCCAGGGGACACGCGAGCGTCTCGTGGGCACACGCCCCCTGGCGGGAATGGCGGGGCTGGCGGTAGAAATACCAGCCCCTGCAAAGATGGGCCCAGCTCCATCTGTAGTCTGCCCCTTTTTTGAATTTTCAAAATCTGCTGAGCATTCTGAGCGATGCTATATTGCTCAGAATGCTCAGCAAGATCACTGAGCACACAGCAATGTGTCAGCACTGTGTGCTGAGCGATCTCTCAGGGCAAGTGTTCTGCGGTGAGAACACTGGCCCTGACCAATTAATATCCAGCATGCTGGATATTAATCACCAGGCAATAGTGACACACGAGCCGCACATCACTGTGACCCCTACACATGGAGCGATGTACAGTAGGGACATTTTCTAAGTGATCTAGTGAGATCGCTTAGAAAATGCCCCTAAATCGTTATGTGTGTAGGCCGCTTAATAGTCTAATAGCTGATATTGCTTGGGTAATTCTTGCTTTTGCAAACTGTGTACAAGTACTATAACTAACAACTAATTTAAGTTAGGTAAAAAAAAAAACATTAATTATGTATTTCATTATCGCAGTGTAATAAATGTAAACAAAGAGGTTGAAGCTTACAGCGAGTCTGAGAAATAAAACTAAATGTGTAACAGTGAAATCAGACTAGTAAAGAGATAATCTGGGAAAGCAATAGTAGGGTAACCACAACAAGTGGCTTCAAATACATTAAAATTAACAAGACAGAAAACTTCTCAGAAACAATAAAAAAAAACATCGGTATTTGTGTAGTTTCATGGAGGTAGGCTACTCTACGTGGTCAGCGTAGCCCAACAGCTGCCTAATGTAGTCAGCGAAGTCTCCCTATGGCAGCCCTGTGTAGTCAGCATAGTGTCCCCATCAGGCAGCGTAGTCACCATACTGTCCCGGCGAGCTGCAGCTCTGTTCCCGGCATTCCTGGCAAGCCTAGTGAGCGCCTCTTACACAACGACGGTAACCGACAGATCCCCTGCACTGGCAAACATACGGGTGCCGGCAGAGAGGTGCTCCATCTGCCTGAGATGCACGAGCCTCTTATACGCTTGTGCATCTCAGTAATTCTTGCGGCAGGGTATGGCAACACTGCCCGTGTCCACTTCAGGTGCAGCGAGCCCCGGAAGGGGACGCGGAATACATGTCAAGTAATACGCGTCCGCTCGCCAAGGTTCGGGTATATTTTACGCATGCGCTCGCCGCACTTCGGGCACGGTGGCTCGCTGCTCGCGCCTCACTTAATAAAATCAACTCCACACCGACGTGGATAGTGGGGGTACAGGTCCGGAGGATGCGTACCACATCCGCTTGCCACGCTTCGGACTAGCGTGGATAGTGGGGGTGTTACAGGAACACATTGACACCTGTCATGTCATCCATCTAAAACAATGATGACACGTGTTAACTGTCAAATGGATTTTACTGACATAAAGAATAAATAACTGCGTAACGCTGACTGACTTTGCTAACTAAATAAGCTCCGGCTAGCCGCGAATTTACTGACTAGGCTGACTACGCTGGCGGCGGGAACACGAGGCTGATACTGACAGGGACACTGACTACGGGAACACGAGGCTGATACGGACAGGGACACTGACTACGCTGGCTGCGGGAACACGAGGCTGATACTGACAGGGACACTGACTACGGGAACACGACGTTGATACGGACAGGGACACTGACTACGCTGGCTGCGGGAACACGAGGCTGATTCTGACAGGGACACTACGCTGACTACTTACACTGCACAAGTACCAAAACATCTTTACTAATTGTGCTACTTTACTGGGATTGTAACTGAAGAAACAATGCTAGGAAACAGGTTGTGCCATAATAATCCCTACACACAATTAACACAGGAGGAAATACAGTACATTTATGACTCCATTAAGATTGATAGAGCAGCTGTTCTAAATGGTATTTACCCATATGTGCCATCTGCTATATACACACACACATACTGTAATATTATTGTTATTGTTATGTGTCACAGAATGTCACAGTAATTAATCTATATTAAGGGACAATTTACTAAAATGGGAGTTCTATTGAAGATGGGATGTTGTCCATAGCAACCAATCTGATTTTACTTCATATTTATTTAGCACCTTCTAGAACAGGCTTTCCCAACCACGGTCCTCAAGGCACACTAAAGGTGCGTACACACGGGGCAATATGATCGCTGGCAATATATTGCTCAGCAATCATATTGCCCCGTGTCCCGTTTTCATCTGCGACCAGAGATGGTCGCAGATGAAAATTTAAACAGTGCTGGGTGAAGAGGCAGGGGATGTTGCTGGTCGGAGGAGCATGCTTCTCCGACCAGCGACCATTCAGGGGCTGAAAACGGGAGCACGCACCCGGTGATTTATCGCTGGTGCACACTCCAATCACTGGCAATATGGTCGCTCAGCGACCATATTCCCAGTGATTTCAGCCCCTATCGCCCCCGTGTGTACACAGCATAACAGTGCAGGTTTTGTAGATATCCAAGCTTGAGCACAGGTGACTTAATTAGTACCTGAGTGATTCTGATTAAACCATCTGTGCTGAAGCCTGGATATCCCTAAAACCTGCACTGTTGGTGTGCCTTGAGGACCGTGGTTGGGAATGCCTGGTCTAGAAGATAAAAGATAGAGGGCCAGATGCACTAAGCTTCAAAAGTGATAAAATGGAGAGTGATAAACAGCCAGCCAATCAGCTCCTACCTGACATTTTTCAAACACAGAATGTGACATGGCAGGTAGGAGCTGATTGGCTGGCTGTTTATCACTCTCCATTTTATCACTTTTGAAGCTTAGTGCATCTGGCACAGAATCTGATTGGGTTGCTATTAGCTAAATCCCATTTTCAATTGAATTCCCATCTTAGCAAATTTTCCCCTAGGTGCTGAATAGCTGCTACTGATTTTTTGCTTTCAAACACTGTGTGCAGGCAGTGTTGTAACTACCCCGGGTGCCGAGGTTGCACTTGCTACAGGGCCCACACTGCGTCCAGGGTCTGCCTTGCCCCCTGCACCCAATCACACATCTTACTGTTGCACCTGCTGCCCACCTTCCTTCTTCCACCACTATGCACAGCAGCTTTCCGGGGCACCTCCTCCTGGCTCCCCCAATCCACTCATGCCACAGATTCACTTCTGTCGGTAAATTAAAGGTGGCTCATAACTGGTGTAATTGGCCCTGTCAGAGTCTGTCTGACTGAGTGCCAAACTGAAGAAAGCCAAGGAGTGGGGGAACTGTTGAAGCAGTCCAGGAGCCACTGTGTTCCTGCACTCCACAAAGGTACATGCCCTCTGTTTTCCACACAGCGTAGAACATTGTGCTTGTATCCATCGCCCACTGTCTTTCCTTGTCACTCTCTCCATGTTACCCACTCTTTCGGGTGTGGTACAGGGTTCTGACAGTCGGGATCCCGACAGTCATTAGCCCGACTTCGGGATCCCGACTGGCCGGACTCAGACTGCGTGGCAAGTGCAACAAAGTCCCTTGCGAGCTCGCTGCGATCACCATGCTGCGGACACGGTGGCTCGCTATGCTGGCCACCTATTCTATTCTCCCTCTATGGGGGTCGTGGACCCCCACGAGGGAGAATAGCCGGTGGCTGTCGGGAACCCGTGCATCGGTATTTTAACAGTCGAGATCCGGACGTTGGGTAAATGACTGTCAGGATCCTGACTGTCGGGACCCCGTCCGGCACCCCACTTTTTCTCTCTGTCACACACTGCATCCAGGAGTAGCTAGGTGACATGGTGCCCGAAACAACAGTATGTTTCGGTGACCGAACCCCACCCCCTAGTCATTTTTCCTTCTTATAGTAATGCTTCTTACACATTGTGCCACACAAATTGTAATGCCTATTACACATTATGCCACACACCATAATTCCTGATACACATGACCCACACTGTAATGCCTAGTAGAGATTATGCCACAAACCGTAATGCTTAAGTAACTTTGTCACACACCATTATGTCCATTGCACATGCCACTCACCATAATGCTTAATTCACTTTTATGCCACACACCGTAATGCTTCAGGGTTAAGCTTTACATGCAATGGCATTATTATAAATTTTGCACCCCAATGGCATTTTAGTGCCACTTACACATAATGCACCCTGTAGTGCTACTTACACACATAATGGCCATTATAGCATTGCTTACACATATACAGATGTGTCCACATACATCTTGGCTTTTTTTCTCAATTTGTCACAACATGTAAAACACGGGTTAGCTGTTTTTCCAAATGTGGCAAGTAGATAAATTCTAAAAAAAATTAGCAGCAGTAGAATTTGGATAAAGCAATAGATTGGAGAAGCAGGGTCTGTAAGTGGATACATATACTTCATGACCTGTATAGATAACTTCTAAAGGATCCCATGTTTACTCTATCAGAGCGAAATCAGAAGTAGCGTAAAACATTGCAGGGTGTTGGAAGAGGTGAGCTACTGTCAGAGGCGGATTGGCCCACCGGGAAACCGAGCCATTTCCCGGTGTGCCGGACCAGATTTCCCTCTGGCTGGGCCGCCTACCTTGGTTCCAAGCGGCCACAGCCCACCCTGGTCACAAACGGCAGCATTGGCCAAAACAAATATGGCCGCCGCATATATGCATATATTATATGCACATATGCGGCGGCCATATTTGTTTTGGGCTATGCTGCACTTCGTGAGGATCTGCGACCGCTGGATGATGACAGAAGCGCGGCGGTGGTGAGTAGTGTCCGCGCCTCCCCCGGGCTGTATTGTCAGCACACCCCCCCCCCCCGGGCTGTAGTGTCAGCAACCGCACCCCCCTCCCCTTCCCGGGCCAGAATTTGATCCCAATCACAGGGCATGTGTGGGGGGCACCATCTTGGCTTGAGATTGTTTGTGAGCAATGTTACAACAATGTTACAGCATTACAGTGGAATATATCTTCTACTTAGTTCCAGAGAATCCTGTTCATTACCTGGCAGAAAATCTGCTTCAGCATCCCTTGCACTATTACCCATATGCAGTATACACTTATTTGCTGAAAAGCTGTACAAAGACATGGTCCATTCAAGCTCCACTCCATCACCAGGGTACATGTAACATTAAGTAGAGCAGTATCTGCTTCTATTAATTAACACACCTCTGGTGTAAGTGGTTTTTTCACAGTTTGAGTCATCCATTGGTGTGTGCCTATATAACTGCAGCATCAACACCTGCATGCACATAACATGATCACATGTTGGTGATGAACAAAAGATGGTCCCTTTTTGCTACATGTGAGGGAATACAGACAGTGTAGAAGTATATTCAATGTATTATGCTTTATTTGTTGTCTGTCCAGAAGCCTGCACCAATCACAGCAATGTAATCGGTGCGGGGCCAAACTGCTTGCTGACTCATGTTTTTGGCACCATTGCCTGTAACTGTTACATATGATATAACTCATAGATAAATAGAGCTCATCTCCCTGTAATATTTGCAAGATATGATTATTCCAATATTTCATATATCGAAAATTGATACAGGCTGCATACTGTACATTGGGAAATGCTAATTGCTGTGTTTCAATGCAGGGGTATCCGGCCGACGGATCTACGATGTCTAGATCGACCATGTTATACTCATCCACGCTTAGTCCAACCTGTCTAGTTAGACACCTAAAGCATAGACAAATCTAGAAATATGCTAATGGCTGGTCCCAGACTAAACATAATGGATTTGCACGCGTCGAAGCGCTCACAAAAAATTTGTGTGGCCTCATTTAAGGGGCATGGCTTAATTTTTAAAGTGGGGGTATGAAAAGATAGCAATGTTCTTATGTTCACTCCAGAAGAGGGGGCGTGGTCACACAAGAAGGGGGCGTGGCCATTACACATAAGTGGGGAGCAGAAGAGGTGGGAACCAGAGTGGAAAAAATAACCCCCAAAACAGTACACATCCCCCCTCACCCCTGACACTGTACACATCCCCCCTCACCCCTGACACTGTACACATCCCCCCTCACCCCCTGACACTGTACAAGCGACATACTGCACGTGGCGTTAGCTACCTGGGCCAAGCGACATACTGCACGTGGTGTTCACTACCTGGGCCAAATTACATACTGCGCATGGTGTTCGCTACCAGGGCCAAGCGACATACTGTGATTGTTGTTTGATACCTGGGCCAAGCGACATACTGCGCGTGGCGTTCGCTACCAGGGCCATGCAACATACTGCGATTGTTGTTCGCTACCTGGGACAAGCGACATACTGCACGTGGCATTAGTTACCTGGGCCAAGCGACATACTGCACGTGGCGTTAGCTACCTGGGCCAAGTGACATACTGCACATGGCGTTAGCTACCTGGGCCAAGTGACATACTGCACATGGCGTTAGCTACCTGGGCCAAGTGACATACTGCACATGGCATTAGCTACCTGGGCCAAGCGACATATTGCACATGGCGTTAGCTACCTGGGCCAAGTGACATACTGCACATGGTGTTAGCTACAGATGAAGCGCCTCACGCTCAATGCTGGGGCTCGCCAGACCGCCCCCCTCTGGTGAACCGGCGCTCCATCTGACTAATCCCAGTTAGCATGCGGGCTGGAACGTGAACCCTGCCCATCTCCGCTTCAGGGAGATGGGCAGGGTTAGGGGGGGGAGCGGGAAGGTGGGGGACGCCAATGGGGGATGACTACGAGGTCCTGGAGGGAGCTCAGGTTGAAGAGGATGCACGTGCGTCTCATGGAAATTGTGCTCTAGGAGAATTGGAGAAGACAATGTGTGCAGGAGGATTTAGGGCCAGATTCAAAAAGTGATAAAGTGGACATTGAAAAAAACAGCAAATCAGCTCCTAGCTGTGAGTTTCAAACCTAGCCTGTAACATGGCAGTTAGGAGTTGATTGGCTGGGTTTTTATCACTATACATTTTAGCACTTTTCAAGCTCGGTACATCTGGCTATTTGTTAGTGTGGGCAGGTCCATGGGATGTTATAGCATGCGGTAGTTGCAAAATGTTTTGGATTGCCAGGCTACCTCTATGAGGCCCCATGGGACCTGCTGGGCCCTAGGGAGGAGCTTAGGTTGTCCTGTAGAACATCCATCCCTGCAAACTGTCGATACACCGCAAGCATGTTGGCAGATGTGTGCACCCAGTATGTCTGTGAATTACGTTATTCAAAAACATATTTAATTGCCTATGCATGTCTGTGTGTATAGGTAGTTCACCAACCACCCAAATACTTGCTGTAGGGGCTAATGTCACAGCATGACAGGCAAATTTTAATGCTCGCTTAGCTAGGTATCCTGACTAACACCTTGAGCGGCCGTACAGTAAGTGTGTATACTTACCCAAAATGGCCGCTCTGTCAGAGAGATGGAGGGTCCAACAACATGTCTATCCGGTACCCAGCTGTAGGCCAACAGTACAGGCATTCAGGTTCACAACTCCTGAAAGCATTGGTTAAGATTCTGTCACAATCTACATATTACACTACTCACATGGCGGTAGGGGCACACACAACATACAGCACATGGCAGCAACAAAGGGCCACACACACGACACGCATGGTAGCAGCAAGTGTCACACACAACATACAGCACATGGCCACACCAAAGGGATCCAAATACTACACACATGGTAGCAGCAAGTGCCACACACTACATACAGCACACTACAGACATGGCAGCAGCAGGGGGCACACACAACATACAGCACACTACTCACATGGCAGCAGAAAAGGGCCACACACACACTACACACATGGCAGCAGCAAGGGCCACACACTACTTACAGCACACTACACACATGGTGGAAGCCGGGGGCACACACAACATACAGCACACTATGCACATGGTGGCAGGAGCCACGCACTCCATACAGCTAACTACATGCATGGCGGCAGTAGGGGGCACACAGATTTTTGGGTCATCTAAATGCCGCCTGCACAAATGCCGGGCCGCTGCCTGCACACAGATTTCACCTGCACGCATGAGAATGGTGTTTTGCATAACATTCATTTACAGCTTGCGTGCCCACGCAGATGTCTTGGCATGCCAATTCTCCCCTGGTGACCCCATCCAAAAGAACCCATCTGTTGATCCATCTTCTCTCTCAAACTACGAACACAGGTAAGATGTATTAAACCTTCTAAAGAGGAAATGTGTGGAAGATGTCATAGCAAAAAATTCGCTTCTAACGTCAAACTACCTTTTACTCCTAAAATGTATTGTCAAGCCATGTAAAGGAGCATTCTGTGCAGGATCTGCTTTATTTTCTCTGATTGAGGAGACTGGAGAGCCGCTGACATACCGACATAGGCGTGCGCACAGGGGGTGCCCAGGCACCCCCTAATGATCATCACCTCGCCAGCTAAATCCTCAATTCCTCCCCAGACTGCGGCGCTGGCAGCAGTGGTGAGTCTCTGCCGGTCTCTGCCTGTCTCTGCCTGCGGTGCAGTGGCCACTCCAAAGATGGCTGCCACCTTGGAGGAGACAGACACTAGAGGTCAACATGACCTCTAGTGTCTGTCAGTGGAGCTCAGCGCGCCCAGCGCTACTCAGCTGGAGCGCTGTTTAAATTAATTTATTAATCTTCGCTCGCACTATGGGGAAAGCGGCAACTCCATCCTTAGCAGCTGCACCATGGAGGAAGCAGTTCCTGAAAGTCCTATTCCTGCGCAGGGGCCAGGTCTCACTGGTATGTTTTCTGAAGCCGGGCAGCGCTGTGGTGCAGAGATGGAGCCTCTCGGGGAGCCCTTCGCCCTGTCTCTGGATTCTCAAGCCTTCCTGACACCCTGCAACTCCCCCCCACAGAATGGTAAGTACCCCAGGATCACTGTACCCACCAACAGTGATCCTGGGGTACACTGTACACACCAACAGTGACCTCCTGTACACTACTATCTGTGTGTGCCCCCCTCTACCCCACCTCATTCCTGGTGTTTGACCCCCTTGTACCCCCTTCACCTGTGTGACACCTTGTCCCCTGCTACACCCTTCATCTGTGTCTGTGACCTCATCTACCCCAATTTCCCTGGTGTCTGATCCCATCTTACCACCCTCCTCTATGTTTGTGGCCCTGCTCAACCCCCTATCCATGTGTGTATGAGACACCATTCCCCCATCCTTGTCCCTCTACCCCCCTTATGCCCAGGGTGTGTACCTCTACCCAAATGTCTGTGGCACCCTCTACCCCCATCCTGTGTATAACATATGGTACATGCCCTACTTCTGTGTTTGTGTGTGTGTGTGTGTGTGTGTGTGTGTGTTTGACACTACCCCGGTATTTTTGAGGCACCTTTTATCCGCACACTTCCCCTATCTGTATCATAACTTTTAGTTATGCCCCTGAAGGAACCCCCTGGGTAATGAGCATGTAGGTCTCCTTGGCAACAAACATATAACTGCATCCTAGGCAAAAAACATGTAAGCCCCTTGGCAACGAGCATGAAACTACCCATTGCAATGGGTATTTAACTTCCCTCATGGCACATAGCAACCAGAATGAAACCCCTGGCAAGAAGCATATAATCCCCTGGCATTGAGAAAGAAACTTCTGGCAATGAGCATGTAACCCCTGGTATTGAGCAAGAAACTCTGACACTGAGCATGTAACCCCTGACAATAAGCATGTAGGTAAGCTGAACTTATGTGACATAATATATGATAGGCATTACGGTATGTTATTTGATGTGTAATGGGCATTATGGTGTTTGGTATAATGTGTAATGGGCATTTGTGACATAATGTGTAATGGGCGTTACGTTGTAAATTTTTGCTGTGCACCTTCGGCGCACACTATCCCTATTTCTAGTGTGTGTGTGTATGTGGGGGAAATGATTCATTCATTGATGCCCAGTAGACGGTGATAAACATGCACTTCCAATGGTGCACCCCCTATTAAAATGGGCTGCGCACACCTATGCATACCGATTGCATACACCCGACACACACCCAGCGTGCTCATTTTGGAAGGCACCCGGACAAGTATAAGTTTGATACTGTGAGTGTTGGCATCCAGAGTATATATATATCCCCATTAGGTGTCCTGTGTGCAAAATCCTCTTTGCATAGATGGCAGAAGGAGCATACATATAACCTTTCATGTTTACTACAGTCACATAATATTGGTTTATGGAAGCATTTGAAAAGAAAACTTAATGACAAGTTAGAAATCCTTTCCATAGCCTATTATTCTGCACACATCCGCCCAATGATCCATTAAATAATAAGCACACCTTTATGGAGACTGTTTAATTCTACGGGAGAAGTTTAGACTTGAAGTGAGCTAATAATTTGTAGGTCTCCTCTACACTTCCGTATGAGTCATCAGTATTAATGAGAGATACAGGTTCTTTATGGATAAAAAGATTTGAGACTTTCCCAGCAGGTGCCCAGGGTGGTTTAATCTCTTGTTTCTGCTTCGACTGTAAAGGATCTTGGCTGTTTTATCCTGACATTCATCTCACATTATGGGCTCGGAGTCACATCCAGTGATCTCTCCACCAGGGTTCTCCATGAGGGAAAACTCAAGCATGAGCCTTCCAGTATGAGGTAAATCTGGGGTTTATTGGTAAACAGGCATAGCCTAGTCAGTTGTTATGTAGTATAATATTATTATGTTTGATTGTAAGTTAGATTTGTGTGAGTTATTTTGTTTCTGTGCAGGGTAAATACTGGCTGCATTATTTTTACAATGCAATATAGATTTCAGTTTCAACACACCCCACCGAAATTGAACTATCTCTGAATTTATTTATTTATTTATTAGCAGTTTCTTATATAGCGCACACAGATTCCGCAGCGCTTTACAGAGTGAATATTTGCCCATTCACATCAGTCCCTGCCCCAGTGGAGCTTACAATCTATATTCCCTACCACATGTACATGCATACAGACATTCTAGGGTTAATTTTTTGGGAGCCCATTAACCTACCAGTATATTTTTGGATTGTGGGAGAAAACCGGAGTACCCAGAGGAAACCAACGCAAGTACGGGGAGAATATACAAACTCCTCACAGTTAGGGCCATGGTGGGAATTGAACCCATGACCTCAGTGCTGTGAGGCAGTTATGCTAACCATTACACCATCCGTACATGTTACATCTGCCCCACCGGCAGTGCACATAGTTTTGCCCATTTTGAGAATTTGTACTGCGATCAGATCTGAATAAGGGCCTATATCAGTGGTTCCCAAACTGTTTGCCGTGGCTCCCTGGGGTGCCTCGGGACAGTTGCAGGGGTGCCTTGGATTGGTGGTCCAGGACTAATTCAAATAATTTATGGTCAATGTAAAAGGCAAAACATTGCTGGGTATGCTGTCAATAAAAAAAAAGGTACTTATGTAGTAACTGGGCTGCCGATTTCTAAATCGGGTCGGATCGGGAGATCGCATCGCATCGCATGCGACCATGCGATTCGATGCGATGCGATGCGATGCGATGACCCGATTTTTCCATAGGAATCAATGTTAAAATGGACTGAGTCCATTTTAACATGGAATTCAATGGGAAAAATGGGTCCTTTTCATACCCCTACTATCCAAGTGGGCATGGAGTTGGATATAAACCTGTGGCGAGCGTAGCGAGCCACCGAGCCCGAAGCGTGGCGAGCGAAGCGAGCCCCGCGAGGGGACGAATACCGTCCCCTCGCGGGGCTCGCTTCGCTCGCCACGCTTCGGGCTCGGTGGCTCGCTACGCTCGCCACAGGTTTATATCCAACTCCATGCCCACTTGGATAGTAGGGGTATGAAAAGGACCCATTTTTCCATAGGAATCATTTTAACATTGATTCCTATGGAAAAATCGGGTCATCGCATCCGATATCGGATGCGATATCGGATGCGATGCGATGCGATATCGCATCGCATCGCATCTGATTGTATGCCTTAACTTAAGGCATACAATCAAAAAATCGGCAGCCCAGTTACTACATAAGTACCAAAAAAAAATATGTGGACAAACAGAAGCTAATCCTGTCCCTCATCCATAATTAAACTTTTTATGACACATAAAACAATTAATTTTTTTTTTCTAAATTTCTTAATAAGAAACTTTTGACCTAGGGGTCCTGTGAAAGAAATTCTGATGCTCTAGGGTGCCGTGATTTGAAAAAGTTTGGGAACCACTGGCCTATATTACAATACAGTATCTGGGTACTGCTGAAACCCTTCAGCGCTGACACCCACATTACACTACTGCAATACAGTGTTGTAATGTGCAGCTTGCCCATTTGCCATGTCTGTAAATCACGTGGAGCAATGTAGCACATGAAGCTTAAGGGGAGGATTCAATCAGCGCCGATATTTCCGAAAGTTGGATATATCGTCACCTTTCGCTGATAATAGTTTGGATTTACATTTTACCTAGTAAATCTTTCCAATGGTCGGATAGCCCGCAGATTGGCAAAAATGGACACAAATTCGACAATTAAGCAGCTGATATCTGCATTGCCGAAAACAACCGCTAAATTGTTGAATAACGCAAGAGCTGTCCTTTGCATTAATAATTGCATCTGTTAGTGCACTGCATATGCAATTACTAAGATTGCAGTAGCTGGTGAATGCTGCCAATGTGGGGGCCAGGGGGGGGGGGGGGGGTGTTAGTGCACCCTCCCCCCTGTGACTCCAAGTGGTGAAACTACAAGTACAAGGACAGCCGCCGGTTGCATAGCTTACTAAAGTCTGACATTGTCAGAAAATAATACCTGTAGCCTTTCTGTTATCTGTTGGTGATCAGACAATGGTGGGTAATGTACTGAGTCTCAGTAGAGAACTAGACATGTTTTGTCATCTTTTAATCTGCGAAGTAGACTGAATGTCTCTTGGTTTTTTCCTTACTCCGACTGACTATAATAACATAATATTTTCATTACCTCATACTGTACGTGTAATTCATAGCACATATAATTTAGTTATTTTCCTTGCAGTTTGTACACAGGAAAATAACACTCCTGTAAAGTCGTGTTGTCGGGTATTTTATTCAAACATATCCTGCTGTCTTCAGGTTTAAACTTGTTGCAAATACAAAAGACGATGATACGTACAAACAATTAGGAGTATTCTGCTCTGGTTGATTTCTATGCTACGGCTCCCATGTAAATACACATTATTTTTTCACTTATCAGACACAACAGCATACTGAGCTTCCAGGCACCTCCATGCAGGACGAAAAGGTAGGTCTCAGTGCTTTAGCCTTACGGAATACTACAGCATGCTGACCGGTCAACATTATGAAGGCAATTCATATTAATATCAGTTGTGAGTTAAGACCACCTGAATTATAATATGAAGAAAATCATATTTACACTCGGGTTTCACCTTATACAACTTCTTACATGGTTGTCATAGACGTACAATGCTGGATTACACCCTGCGGATGCCCCTAGAACAGTGGTGTCAAACTCATGTCCCTCCAGCTGTTCTAGAACTACACATCCCAGCATGCCCTGCCACAGTTTTAGCAATCCATTATATCAAATTTGTGGCAGGGCATGCTGGGATGTGTAGTTCCACAACAGCTGTTGGCCTGTGAGTTTGACACCACTGCCCTAGAAAGTCGAAATCTCGGGGGCCCCTTGGAAATTATACTTATTGAAATCTCACTGCACCACGCGCAAATATTAATAGGTTTTTAATTTTACAGATCAACAGCCTATGATCTGTAACCTGTAATGTGACTGATGTCTATGGATATGTAAGTTGATAATGGGTACATTACATTAATACAGTATTTGGTACTTAGGAGTTATCTGGGCGCCCGATTTTTTTGATTGTATGCCTTAAGTTAAGGCATACAATCAGATGCGATGCGATATCGCATCGCATCGCATGCGACCATCGGATGCGATGACCCGATTTTTCCATAGGAATCAATGTTGAAATTGACGGAGTCCATTTTAACATGGAATTCAATGGGAAAAAGGGGTCCTCTTCATACCCCTACTATCCAAGTGGGCATGGAGTTGGATATAAACCTGTGGCGAGCGTAGCGAGCCACCGAGCCCGAACCGTGGCGAGCGAAGCGAGCCCCGCGAGGGGACGGTATTCTATGTCCCCTCGCGGGGCGCGCTACGCTCGCCACGCTTCGGGCTCGGTGGCTCGCTACGCTCGCCACAGGTTTATATCCAACTCCATGCCCACTTGGATAGTAGGGGTATGAAAAGGACCCCTTTTTCCCATTGAATTCCATGTTAAAATGGACTCAGTCCATTTTAACATTGATTCCTATGGAAAAATCGGGTCATCGCATCGCATCGCATCCGATGGTCGCATGCGATGCGATGCGCCCGATCCGACCCGATTTAGAAATCGGGCGCCCGGATAGCTCATAAGTACCCAGTATTTTCTCTAGAGTACTGTCGTTTTCCTTTCTTCGAGTTGATTACTTTTTTCTATCTGTTTTAAACAATTTAAGGAATCTAGAATGCAATTTTCTTTCAAGATCAAATCAATAGTATTCCAATACATTGTTGTGGGGCCCCTAAAAAGTGCAGGGCCCATGGGCCAGTCCTACTGTGCCGAATTGGTAATCAGGCAATGCAGACGTCTAATGTACAGGTGGCATTTAAACATGTGATCAGATGTTTTCAATGCACATTAACCCCTATTACCCTTTTACACATACCTGATATGAATTGGGAATGTATCTGATCTACTGAACAATTAAATAATCATAATAAAATACCTGCTTGGATCATTGTGTTTTGCCATTTTGTTATACCGAACAACTCACTTTCAGTTCACTAGTAGAAATCAAAACTGAATAAGTAAGCGTACAGCACACAGTATACTGAATGCAGACATTGTAACAGAACAGTGTGTTATAACATTATAACAAGAACTGATACATACTGTAAGTAATGCAGCATTGCATCTAGTTAGGTGTTTGCATTATTTAAGAACACCTGTATTTATCTATAAAGACTAGCAAGTAGCATCTTGGTGTGTGTGTATGCATCCTTCCAACCTTTTCATACCACCACTATCCACGTCGCCGTGGAGATGCTTTTATATAGTGTGGCGAGCGCAGCGAGCCACCAAGCCCGAAGCGTGGCAAGCGCAGAGAGCCCCGCGCGGGTGCACGGATTACCTTACATGTATTCCGCGTCCACTCGCCACGCTTCGGGCTCGCTGCGCTGGCCACACTATAAAAAGTCAACTCCACGCCGACGTGGTTAGTGAGGGCATGAAAAGGTCGGGAAGACGCGTTACACCGCCCCTCGCCACGCTTCGGGGTGGCGTGGATAGTGGGAGGGTGCGTAAATCTCATTGCATCTTATACAAATGTATAGCAAAGTCAATGGCATCTCACCCATTAAAATCGCATGCGATCGAATGCGATTTTGCGGTGCGGTGCGATCGAATGCGTTGCGATCGCATCGCACCCGCAGACAGAGTGAAGTGAATAAATTACATAGGGAAATCGCATCGCATGCAAAAATCTCATGCGATTTTCTTACGCAGAATCGCCCGCTAAGCAATTTGCTTAGTGGGCGCCCTGCTATTACACAAGTACCAACAACTCAATGTGCTAGGTGTCTGACTGTAGTGTATGAGGTTGTTTGACATGTTGAGAAATGTGTGTTTTAAATACAGGGGGGTTTAGCTAAGGTTGCAGATATTGCCTAATAAAGGAGAAATAAAAGGCAGTAGGTGGTCTCGCCAGTTCCTAGGCAGCCGACTGTGATGCCCTGTCCATAATCTGGCCCAGATATTTTATTATAACTGTAACTCCTTAACCAGTAGGCCGAATGTACTCACAATCAGTGCTGTGCAATGAGGTCAAGGGCTGCGGAGGCACAGGCTTTATACAACACAATTTGATTTTGAGTTTGGACTATAAAAATGATGAGAATGATACAAAGATTAAATTTACAAGTCATACATATATTCTTTGTATAACTGCTCCCAATTTATATCAGGTATTGTCTTATAGGGTTTAGGCCCTATACATGCTACCTGATTTAAAAAAAATGATCGCTCAGAAGGGCCCTTCTGGGGGATATCTTGTAAAAAAAAAAAAAAAAATGGTGATGTGTTTACAATTTCATTAACACTGTGCGATCCTGTGCATTGTTAATGATCCCCCGGTGAGCTGAACATGTAGGGCATTTATGGCCATGTTGCCAACAAATCGCATGGTCAGCGGGGTCACGCGACACCATTAAACTATATCGTTAATGATATTGTTCAGTGTGAATGCACAATATCGTCCGCCATTATCATTAACGATATCGGTGGCGGACCCGTGGGCCGTATAGTGCGGACGGGGCTTTAGAGTACAATGATCACAAAACTACAGATATGTTTATTTTACAGGGAGTGGATTGTTTACAGCAGAATTTTAGGGAAATTGAAATGATTGGACATGTGATTTGACTTTATACTGTATATGATCCAAATGGTATCATATTGAACTGGATCCTAATTTAACAAATAAATATGTATTTTGCTTTACTTACACAATGTTTACAAATTATTAACTCCTTAGAACTCAAAGGACAAAGGCGTAATCTAGAGGATATATCTTTCCTGTGTATTCTACAATATACTGCAAGTAAAAGTATGGATGTAGATCTGCATGGCAAATCACCAGGTAAGATAATGTGCCCACACTCTGCTGAATGACTCCAGTACAACTACTGTACCTCAATAAACAGTATGGGTGAAATTTTATAGGATGAGAGATACATTAAATGTGTGCACACCACTACCTAAAAGCACATAGGTGAAATGTAATAGGATGAGAGATTCAGAAAGTGAGAGATTTGGTAAGAAATCTCCAGTTTGTTTAAAGCGGCAATCATTTACATTGCAAAACCAGTTTGATTTTGCAGTGTAAATGATTGCCACTTTAAAAAACTGGAGATTTTTTACCAAATCTCTCACTTTCTGAATCTCTCATCCTATTACATTTCACCCTGTTTGCTTATAGGTAGTGGTGTGCACACATTTACTCTATGCATAAAATTAGCTTTATAGTTGGTGATGCGACAACTTAACATTTGCTCTACATATTATGTTTATGAGCAGAGAGCTGTGAGACGGTCCTAATAATTAGCAGTATTTCATATTTACTGATAAAGGTGTTCTTACTCCAAAAGCAGGAAGTTGGCAGAGAAAAAAAAGTGAAGCATGAATACAAAATATCAACCATTTCCGTCCTTGAAGGGACCACACATGAGTCAATCCTACTATGTGGTCTATGCAACGAGCCACAGGATCACGATCTGATTCAGAGCTATACACTTAGGTGGCTAAATGGGATAGGATCCGACCCATACTGTACTTGCCTACTATTGAAAAAGCATTTCCGGGAAAGTAACACCTATAAGCGCGGTTGTGTACTAGAGGTTTGTCATTAACATGACTTACATCAGAAGGAGGAAAAGATACTGATACTTTTTAGGGCTTGCTCGTGGCCACAAGAAACCGTGGTACTTGTTTCCTAGCACGGCCACACCGATTAGCATCGGGATGGTCGTTTTGGAAAAATCGCGTTGGTCGCATCGCATGCGATTTGGTCGCATGCGATGCGACCGATGCGATCCGATTTTTACATTGGATCCAATGTAAAATGGTCCCTGGGACCCGATTTTACATAGAATTCAATGTAAAACAGCCCCCAGACCCCAATTTCAGCACCCCTGATGGTTGAAATGGCCCCTCATTGGTAACGCCACCCCACGATTGACGCTAACCCGAAGCGTGGCGAGCGCAGCGAGCCCGCGAGGGGCGGCGGTGCGCGTCCTCCGACCTTTTCATACCCCTACTATCCACGTCGGCGTGGAGTTGAGAATAGAATAGTGTGGCGAGCGCAGCGAGCCACCGAGCCCGAAGCGTGGCGAGCGCAGCGAGCCCCGCGAGGGGACGCGGATACCTGTGAAGCCCGTGAGGGGACGCGGATACCTGTGAAGGTATCCACGTCCCCTCGCCACGCTTCGGGCTCGGTGGCTCGCTGCACTCGCCACACTATTCTATTCTCAACTCCACGCCGACGTGGATAGTAGGGGTATGAAAAGGTCGGAGGACGCGCACCGCCGCCGCTCGCCACGCTTCGGGTTGGCGTCAATAGTGGGGTGGCGTTTACAATGGGGGGGCATGATGGGGCCATATACAATGAGAAATGGCCCATATTGGCCCATTTCCCATTGATTACTATGTTAAGATGGACTTAATCAAGTCCATCTTATCTTGTGCCATTATAATGGCACAAGACCGACGCGATTTCAATGTTAAAAATATTTTAACATTGAAGCCTATGGAGAAATCGGGTCCATCGCGTCGGTCGCGTCGTGTGCCATGTTAAGGCACACAACGCGACCGACGCGATGGACGCGATTTCTCCATAGGCTTCAATGTTAAAATATTTTTAACATTGAAGCCTATGGAGAATCGGGTCCATCGCGTCGGTCGCGTCGTGTGCCTTATTAAAGGCACACGACCGACGCGATGGACCCGATTTTCCATTTGCCGGTAAAATGGACCTGATTTGAAAGAAAATCGGGTCCATCGTGGGCATCGTGTGCCTTAAAGTTAAGGCACACGATCAAGAAGATTGTGGCCGTGCTAGGAAACAAGTACCGAAACCGTATTTAAAAATGCATGTAGCCAAAAAAAGAGGCCTTACAACACATACAGGGAAATGGCAATGATGATTCCATTTGTATATATAGTGTTCATTCTAGCACCCGCTATCTTTGAAAACCCATGCAATTCCTCTTCCATACCTGGGGTGTCGCGGTCTGCTGTAGTGCTTCTAGCACAGTGTGGCCTGTATCTCAGCAATGATATGCAAACCAGACATGCTTTATCTTTTGTTTCCCAGGAGTATAACAGCTGCATACTGGGGGTAAGGTTATTGTTAGACTCTTCAGGGAGTTAGGGATGTTGCTACTAGATTGCTATGGGCAACCAATCAGAAGATTCTAGAAGGTGCTAAATAATAATAAGTAGATTCTGATCAGGTGCCCATAGCAACATCCCATGTGAAATAGAACTCCCTTCTTAGTAACTTTTCCCCACAATGTCCGGGAGACTCCTGCATTTAGGAGACATCTCCCTGACTCCTGGAAAAGAAGGAAATCCTTCTAGATCCTTCGCATTTCCCTAATGAAGCAGGCATAAAGGTGATTAATGATGGGATCCTTGCCAGCGCTTCTCCTGACGTTTGTTTGTGAGGATTTAAAACCTGAATATATTGCAACATTATTAACCTAATTCAGCACAAGCTGCCACCTACACTGTAAACTCACAGTGAGATTACACAACACGGATGGGTTGTGACATGACTAGAGTGGTTTCCCTGAGATACAAGAGATAAATTCTACATACAGTATGAAAGTTTTCACGACTGAACTGTCACATGGCAAGACCAAGTGTTATGAGGACCTACTGTGAGCATGAGCGGACAGAAAACACTTGCCGAATGCTTTGCCTATAACAGCCACCAGGTCTTCAACTCTAAAGCCCTGTACACAGGGTGATTCTAGCAAGAATCAAGAAGCAAGAATCAAGTGGCGACTGTGGCCGGGAGCGCGCTCCCACAACCAGCGACTTCCTCCGGCAGAATGTGCCGTTTTCATCAGCAACCATCAATGGTCGTAGATGAAAATGGGAAACAGCGATATGCTCGCTGCGCGATATATCGCTCAGCGAGCATATCGCCCATTGTGTAATCTCGGAACTGGAAACTCCAAACCCGGGATTCAAATACCAGAAATGTAGGAGTCTAAATAGGAACCTATAGGTTTATCGCCCTGGGAAGGACACAATCAGATCCCTACCAGGACAAAGCCGATATTTCCGACATATAGGAAATATCAGCACATAGAATATCTCAGATTAGCCAGAGACGCTGTGAATGTCATATGTCAAATTTTCTGTGGCTCCCAGGTAGATTAATGTACAGGAACACATTATGTACTGTACTGAACAAGTAGGTGCATGAATTCCTATAATTACAGAAGAAAATTTAGGGAATTAAAAGAACAGGAAGTGTAGAAGTTCTACAATGATGTAATTATAATATAAAGAAAGTACCCTGGTGTTCCTTCATGTTAGACCGGTAATAGTTTCTCCTGTGCTATTGCACTGGGCATGTTTAGCATGTTCTTACAGATCACCACTACTGTACTTCCTTCTCCGGACTAAAGGGGATTTCTTCTCTGCAAGTGGGTCACAATTTAAGAGTGCAGAATAGAATATAGTATCCTGTAAAATACTGTAAATCACTTTAATCCTTTTACTCTTTTCACATTGCAATAAATTTACAGATATGTTTTCTAAATACGAAATCATGCCAACACAACATTAAGGGACCCATTTATCATATATTTGCGGCTAATTCTCTGAAAACACCAAGTTTTGGGGGTTAGCCGAAAATATTAAGTTTCCTCTGAATGTATCTAGGAGGGACTACAGCAGTAATCTCCGATCCCTGCTGGGATCCCTACTGCCCTGCCTGCAGTCGCATGTCCATAAGCTTCTATGGGGGATACCATGCTGCCTGATGTATCAATATTGGGCAGCATTGCAACTGGTCCTGGGCTACCGCCAGAGCCAGATTAAGGTCTAAATGGGCCTGGAGCTGAAAATGATCAAGGGCCTATTATGCGCAATAATGTGGGGGGCGTGACCAGTGTTCTGGTTGGGTGGTCTGCTCATGGGTGTGTCTTTATTTGTGTAAATGCTTTCAACTAATTATATATGCCTGGAAAAGGCAGGGGGCTGGCATAAGAAAAATGCATGGAGATATATTGGCAGGTGCCCTCCAAAGGTACACCCGCAGGATGCCGATGTCCTCAGATACTTGCGGGGTGAGGCGGCACTCCAGTCATAAAAAAAATACTGAAAGCCGAAACTTGGTAGACAACATTTCAGCACCTTTTATGTGGTCACCTAAAGTTACCACACCGTATACCCCTTATACAAATCATGTAACACAATAGTAACCCCCTTATACTGTACTTGCCTCTTACATATTATGACATATGGAATGAGCCAAAATTCACACCGATTGAGCCAAAATTCACACTATGGCAAACAGATTGAGTCAAAATTCACGTTATGCCACACAGATTAAGGCAAAATTCACATTTTTCAACATGGATTGAGCCAAAATGCACACTATACCAGGCATGTCCAAACAGTGGCCCTCCTGCTGTTGTGAAACTACATGTCCCAGCATGCCTTGACATAGTTTTAGCATTCCCTAATAGCAAAACTGTGGAAATGCATGGTGGGACTTGTAGTTTCACAACAGCTGGAGGGCCATAGCTTGGACATGCCTGCACTATACCAAACAGATTAAGCAAAAATGCACAATATGCTCCATAAACAGGGGCATTTGGCGCGCATTAAAAATTGACACCATAATGCCCATTACATGTTAAGCCACACACCATAATGTCCATTAGATATTATGCCAAACACCATAATGCCTATTAAAAATGATGCTACATAAGTGTTGCTTACCTACATGTTCATTCCAAGGGGTTCGATGCTCATTGCCAGGGGTTCCATGCTTGTTGCTATGTGGGATTACATGCTCATTGCCAAGGGGGAATACATGCTCGCGGTAACTGGGGGACAGCCACCGTGGGGCAGAAATGACAGCCATTGACAGCAGAGCCAGATTAAAGCAGGGGCAAAAGGGGTCAGTACCCATGGGCCCCCTCTAGCTAGGGGCCCCCTGTGGTTGGCATGTATTTTTAACAAAAACATTATTATTATTTTTTTAGCTAAAGGTTTGGTGCATGGGAGTGGGGTAGTGCTGCAGCTTCACCTATCTGCCAATGTGACATTGATTAATGGTGCTGAGCATCGGGAGCCAAGGCACACTGACTGCACAAGTGTGCAGTGCATTACCCAGTCCCATGACACTTTGCACAAGAAGGCAGAGGCTGAGAGTTTTATGCTGAGCTCTGATTGGTGGAGCTCATTACATGCTTCTCAGGCCTATGAAGGACAGCAGCAGCCTAGTCATGGGAGGGTTTTTAATCAGAGGCACTGACACTGTGAGGTCTCCTACAGTCCTACAGAGTAAGCAGTTACCCATTGACCAAGTTTATACTGTCTTTACTCTGTGTTTTGACAGTATAATATTCTCTCATGCAATTTGTGGCCAGTAATGACAAGTGCAAGGGGTCCCCCTGTCTAAAGTGCCCCGGGCCCCCCGAAGGCTTAATCTGGCACTGATTGACAGCCGGGCAGAGAGCAGGGGGCTGCCCGGCTGTATTCAGAGCACTGCATGTCCCGGCTATTTGAAATAATACCCCTTTCACACCAGAAAATGCAGGGACTTACCCGGGAATATGATCCCAGGATCATGCAAGGACATTCTCGGACTGGCCCCTTTTACACCAGCCTAATCCCTGCATTTTCTGGTGTGAGGGGGAGAGAAAACCACCGCCACCCCCTTTAAACAAACAGCTATATCTTCGGAACCAACTGACCCATTTAAATGTAGGCTTCGAATGATTTTGGTCCCGTGAAACTGGGCCGTTTGGTTCCAGAGAATTCTGACCTCAAACAACATGAACAGCCATGAAATTACATTTTAGAAATGAAAAAAAAATTTGGTTTACCCACAATATCTCTAGAACCAATGAACCCATATGGAACAGGTATCAGATTGAAGGCCCAGCGAATTGGGTTCGACTGAGATCAACCTCGAGCTTCTGTAATGCCGGAGTGGGAACTGACAGCCGTTGGAACCGGGTGGAGGTCGGAATTAGCGGGTCCCATGTTATCCTATGGGGACAACGTTCCAGGTTTGCCTGGCGGTATCTCTGGTTCCCGGGGGGCTAGGGACACAGGGCTGGGCTCGTTGGAAAGCCCAGACCCTCAGCTACAAAATGGGTCTATTTGGAGAGTGGGCCTGGAGCTGTAGCTCCATCAGGCCCATTGTTAATCCGGCCCTGGCTACCGCCATTTTGAGCTGGCGGTAGCAGACACTTGGTAACCGTAAAAGCAGATTGCAGGGACGGGTTCTTTCCTAGCCCCTGTCCCTGGGTCTCCAGGTGCAACATGCCTAAAGCATAAGATCCAATCTTATTCAACTAGCTAGAGCAAAAAAGAAACAACTTCAGTAGAATGCAATAAAACTGCACCTACAGTACATTATGCACCTGCAGGAAAACACTTATCTTATTTCAGTAATTGCACTTCGCAAATTGTCTCATTCTCGTACTGTGCAATTTATTAAATATGTATTTTCCCAAGTGCTAACCTCAAGTGAGGATACATTATTTACTGGCTAATTACAATGGTTATAGAAAAAAATAAAAGTGAACATTAAAAATTAAATTTATTTAAATTATAGTTGAAATGAGCATTGTACAGTATAGATATACACAATACAACTGTTAATGGTTATAAATTATTAGTAGAAAACACGTTTCTGTACTGTATGATATTATATGGTGTGTCACAGTAATAAATAGTATATACACTTGTAGCATGCAAACTGTATCAATGCTAAGAATTAATTAGATCCCAGCAGGGACGTGGAGGACAATGTAGAAATTTAATGATTGATAATACAGGGGTTGTGAAGTGTTTCCAAAGACAGGACTAAGGACTAGTGCAGGGTAAAGGAGGGAAAAAGGGGGCTAGCAGACATGAGAGAGGGGGGTTTGGTATACCAAACATGGGCATAGATAGAGTGGCCAGGCCCAGCTAATGGAAGGGGACCTGATCGAGGGCAGGATGCTCTAGCATCCACGCCCCACATCCGCCGCACATCGCCGGGTACCCCTGACATACAGTAATTATCACATATGTGATAATTCTGGCAAAGGACAGCTCTTGCATTAAAAGCTGTCCTTTGCGGTGATCCAGCGGGTCCCACGGTCCCCCCTCCCTCCCTTACCCGGCTTACACTGTGCTGCTGCGGGCATGCTCTCCTCCTCCTCCCTGCACCCGGAAGAGGATTTTCAGTAGAGGGAGGAGGAGGTCACAGGTCCAGGCAGCACAGCACTGTGCTGCCCGGACACAGGTGAGGGGGGTGTCAGCGTGAGGCGGCCCGTTCGGGGCGGCGTGGGTGCGTTAAGAAGCCCATAGCCTTTTATGGGATATCACCAGCTTTTGCTGGCGATACCCCCAGCAGTGAAAACCCGCTGTGCAGGCTTTGCTGTATATCAAAATGCGGTAAAAACCCAGATAACCGGGTTTTTACTGTATATTTAGATTAAAGAATCCCGCCCCATGTCTTTTTTTTCTCAAAAAAATAGTATTTATGACACTGTGCGCTCTACAGGGCTGCACCATTGTGCACCCCAGCCAGGAGCAAATCAGGAGGGGGTGTGCTCAGTGCGATCGCTTAACAATTCCCCTTGCTGCCACACAGATAGTGGAGGTCGCGGCTGCTGCTCGTCCTCCTCTGTCCTCTGCTATCATAACAGCGCAGGCTGGAGACGCAAATTAAGTTTATAGTTAAGTCAGTGGACAAGCAGCGTACCTGAGTCCAAATGTTTGGTATATCCAGGGGATGGTGGGTGGTAGAGTCTGATCTGGCTTAGAGACATTGGGCCTTATTCTAGTTCACTCTTTCTGACAAAATCCTTCTTAGATGGACAAAACCATGTGCACTGCAGGGGGGCAGATGTAAAATGTGCAGAGAGAATTAGATTTGGGTGAGTTATTTTGTTTCTGTGCAGGGTAAATACTGACAGCTTTATTAACCCCTTCCCGACATATGACGTACATTTACGTCATATGTCGGTTGAGGGGGAATCAAGCCAGCTCACGGAGTGAGCTGGCTTGAAAGAGAGCAGGTAATGGCTGTATATTACAGCCAGGTCCCTGCTCTCACGGCCACGAGCGGCGAGTTCGCCGATCGTGGCCGTTTAACCCTTTAAGCACCGCGGGCAAAGCGACCGCAGTGCTTAAATAGCTGATCGGAGGGGGGGCGCCCCCCTCCGGCGCCGATCGGGGCCCCCCGCAGCGAGATCGGAGGGTGCCGATCGGTTGCCATGGTAGCCAGGGGTCTAATGTAGACCCCTGTGCTGGCCGTGTCTGCATACCTATCATATCCTGCCTGAGGCAGGATGTAATAGGAAGTGCATAAAATCACTACGTTCAGCCATAGAGCTCTATGGCTGAACCTAGTACAGGCGATCGCGCCCCCTAGTGGTCAAGTACACTAGGGGGCCTTGTAGTAAAAGTAAAAAAAAAAAAAAAATAAAGTTTAAAAATAAAAAAAAAATAAAAAAATATTAAAAGTTCAAATCACCCCCCTTTCCCCATTTCCCAAATAAAAATAAATAACAAATAAAAAAAATAAACATATTTGGTATCGCCGCGTTCCTAAAAGTCTTATCTATTAAAATATAACATTAGTTATCCCGCACGGTTAAAGGCGTAAACGGAAAATAATCCCCAACGCCAAAACTACGTTTTTTGGTCGCATCGCGTACCCAAAAAAAAATAACTAAAAGAGATCAGAAAGTCGCCCATATCCCATAATGGTATTAATTAAAAAGTACACTTCAGCCCGCAAAAAATGAGCCCTCACCCAGGTCCGTAGGTGGAAAAATAAAAAAGTTATAAGCCGCAGAACATGGCGACGCAACGCAAATTAGAAAAACCGTAAAAGTTGCGATTTTTTTTTTTAGTGGTAAAACATAACGAAAACTATATAAGTTTGGTATCACCAGAATCGTAACGACCCATAGAATAAAGATCACCCATCATTTTAAACGAACTATGAACTCCAAAAAAACCGTAACCAGCGCAAAATTGTGCAATGGCGTTTTTTTTTTTTTTTTTACCCCACATTTCCTGATTCCCCAGAATAATATACGGTATAGTAAATGGTACCATTACAAAGTACAACTTGTCCCGCAAAAAAAAAGCCCTCATGTGTCTATATAGCCGGAAAATTAAAAAAGTTACGCTTATTTGAACGCAAGGAGGAAAAAAAAAAAAAATTACCATAAAAGGCAATGTCGGGAAGGGGTTAATCTTGTACTAAAGATTAAATGCGATAAAAACCCTATTTTCTGGGTTTTACCCCATTTTTATATGTACTAAAGCTGGCTACAATGTTCTGCTTTGCATGGTCATCTGCTAGAGGAGTCCCCAAAGGAGAAGTCAGAGCAGAGCGACTAAGCGCATGCATGTAATTAGCTTATATCACTGTAATAGCTAGGGTCCCACTCCAGGGGAAGATGTACTAAGCCTTGAAAAGTGATAAACTATCAACCAACTTGCTCCTGTCATTTCTCAAACACAGCCTATAATGTGGCAGTTAGGTGCTGATTGGCTGAGAGGATCCAGGGAGTTATACAGTATATTGAGTAGTATTTTTTTTTGCAGTGTTTTATAAATTATGTAAATATTAAAATGACATGTCACTTTCATGAACAGAAGGTTGAGACGATATACACACTGTACAATTTTTTTGACCAATTTGGTTGAAAGACATTTCCATTGAACCCAGTGTCCTGGAGAAAGATGTTGAGGAAAGATATTGACGACAGACGAAAGACGGAAGATCTAGCTACAGTTTATAGGCTCTTTTTGAAAGATCTCCAAATTGAGCTGCATGCACAGCTGACGAACAATCTTGATGAACAACTGGCGGGTATGCGCATCATCATTCGTCGTTCGTGTGTCGTCAATATCTTCGTCTACATCTTTCTTCCAGGACACTGGGTTCAATGGAAATGCCTTTCAACCAAATTGGTCAAAAAAAATTGTACAGTGTGTATGTACCTTAATTCAGTTTGCTAACTTTTTTCAAGCATCCACTTTAAAAAAAAACAATGCATTGCAAAGCCTACTGAATACTTTGTTTCCTCCACAGAATACAGAAAGGATGAATTAACCTTTAACCTAACGAGTCATGCGGTGAACTCTACAGCTCTCACCGAACTCCTAAGAATCATCTTTCCTGTGTTATATCTTGTTATTTTCATGGGAAGTGTCATGCTGAATGGCCTTGCAGTCTGGATTTTCTTCCACATCAGAAACAAGACCAGCTTCATTTTGTATCTGAAGAACATTATGGTGGCGGACCTCCTAATGACCGCCTCCTTCCCTTTTAAAATTGTACAAACCGCTGGAATCGCGCCATGGCATTTCAACATCTACCTCTGCCGCTACACCAGCATTTTGTTCTACACAAGTATGTACATCAGCATTGTGTTTCTTGGACTAATTAGTATTGATAGATACCTGAAAGTGGTGAAACCTTTTGGGAGTTCGAAAATGTACAGCATCAAGTTCACGAAGGTCGTGTCCTTGTGCGTTTGGCTAACCATGATCTTGTTTGCCTTGCCAAACGTTATCCTGACAAATGTCCAGCCCACCAGGGACAATGTCAATGACTGCACGAAACTCAAAAGCCCATTTGGAGTTAAATGGCACGAAGCCATTGTTTATATTGATATGTGCATATTCTTTACTGTGATGGTTGTGCTAATTGCCTGTTACATTTCAATATCCCGGCACATTCAGAAGTCAAGCAAACCATTTATCAGTTGTTCAAGTCGGACTCGGAGACACAACCAAAGTATCCGTGTAGTGGTGGCTGTTTTCTTTGTATGCTTTTTGCCTTATCATCTATGTGGGCTGCCTTTCCTGTTCCAGATGGATACAATTCTGGATAAATCCGTGTATAACATCCTGGTTTACTGCAAAGAATCGACTCTCTTTTTGTCGGCCTGCAACGTGTGCCTAGACCCTATCATCTATTTCTTCATGTGCAGGTCCTTCTCTCAGAGGCTGTTCAACAGATCCAACATCAGATCAAGGAGTGAAAGCATAAGATCCCTACAAAGTGTCAGGAAATCGGAAGTACGGATATACTGTGAATATACAGAGGTGTGACACTTATATACAGGAGTACTGTAGTGTGATGTGTATATATTATAAATAAAACAATAACTCCAATCTGATAGCTTCATATTCTGATCAGATCAAAATATAAAATCTAACATAATACCAGATTTATTCCTGGGCAAGACAAAAGGGGTTATTTACGAAATGGGGTAATTAAGAATCTCTGTCTGGACTTACTATGTGGTGATTGTTTTTGTCCTTTTGACCCTAAATGTAAAATACAGTATCATTAATAATAAATGCCAAACCAGATGTGTATTGCACAGGCCGCTGCTTACTAGATCTAGCCCTTAGAGCTTTCTTTTTTAGACAATTGTACATATAAAATCGGTACACATTTGGAAAGGGGCGTGGCCATGGGTAAAGCCTGCATGATCATGATTCACGCCCCCTTTCCGAATTTGTACTGGGCATTTTTTATTGCATCTCTCTCTCTCTCTCTCTCTATATATATATATATTATCAACATATAACTGGAATAGGTGCGCTGGCACCTGCACTTCATAAGAACAAAACATCCTTAGTCTCCCAACAATAAAATGGGGTACTTGTTTCCTAGCACGGCCACAATCGGGAGTAATCGTGTACCTTAACTGAAGGTACACGATTACCCCCGATGGACCCGATTTCCTTTGAAATCAGGTCCATTTAGCCGGCTAGGCACAATATCAGGGGGAATCGCGTCGGTCGGGACCATTAACAATGGTCCCGACGCGACCGACGCGATGCCCCCGATTTCCCCATAGGCTTCAATGTTAAAAAATTTTTTTAACATTGAAATCGTGTCGGGAAAGGTAAAATATCGGGGGCATCGCGTCGGTCGGGACCATTAACAATGGTCCCGACGCGATGCCCCCGATTTTTCCATAGGCTTCAATGTTAAAACATTTTTTAACATTGAAATCGTGAAAAAATGTGAAAAATGTAAAATGGGCCAATATGACCCATTTCACATTATAGATGTCCCCGTCGTCACCCCACTATAGACGCCAACCCGAAGCGTGGCGAGCGCAGCGAGCGCAGCGAGCCCGCGAGGGGCGGCGGTGCGCGTCCTCCGACCTTTTCATTCCCCTACTATCCACTAGGGCGTGGAGTGAGAATAGAATAGTGTGGCGAGCGCAGCGAGCCACAGAGCCCGAAGCGTGGCGAGCGCAGCGAGCCCCGCGAGGGGACACGGATACCTTCACAGGTAAACGCGTCCCTTCGCGGGCTTCACAGGTATCCGCGTCCGCTCGCCACGCTTCGGGCTCGGTGGCTCGCTGCGCTCGCCACACTATTCTATTCTCACTCCACGCCCTAGTGGATAGTAGGGGAATGAAAAGGTCGGAGGACGCGCACCGCCGCCCCTCGCGGGCTCGCTGCGCTCGCCACGCTTCGGGTTGGCGTCTATCGTGGGGTGGGGTGTACGACGTTAAATTTGGGGGGGTTGGCAATATTTTACATTGAATTCAATGTAAAACCGATTTACATTTCATTAAAAAAAGAAATCGGGTCCAAAATCGGTCGGTCGCGTCGATCGCATCGCATGCGACCAAATCGCATGCGATGCGATCGACCCGATTTTTCCGACACGACCACCCCGATGTAAATCGGTGTGGCCGTGCTAGGAAACAAGTACCTAAAATGGTCCTTCCTTTATGGACTGTCACTCCTCTTCCTCCCTCTGGATTCCCACAAGATCTCACCAATTTCTCTATTGGAAGAAAAGGGCGCCCAATGGTGCAGTATCTTCTGGTTTATTTAAATGAGTTTAAAAGCTTTAATATACGTCATGCGTACCACAATTTTCATCAGCGCTGGACTTAGATAACCTCCTGGCATAGCATAGAATCCACACTGGCAAACTGCTAACACTTTGCGGGTAGAGACAGACCCGTGCTGTGCACTCACGGTTCCCGGCTACACACTGGCTGTGTGCCGGGATGGTTTCACCACGCGGCACAGGTCTCAAGAGTCCTCTCTCCGCTCTCCCCTGCTCCGAACGTTGCGTCAGTCAGGCCACACCCCTACACATTTCGTCAGAAGACTTCGTCAATGGGGTCTATATATATATATATATATATATATATACTTGAATGAAGATGGCGGCACTTGCAGACTTGTGTAAAAATCAATCCATTTATGTGTTACAAAACTTGCAATACATTCCGACGTTTCGGGGACTAGCCCCATTTTCAAGGTGCAGAAGTGACAAACTGTAAAGAAGACTCTTACCTTATATTGTTAGAAGAAGGAAGTGTGACATATTAAGACAGTTTGGAGGGATGCGTACATTTGTATTTGTTCGCAGCGGTTGTGCAAAAATAAGCAAATGTTGCAGCAGACAGCATTTGTATTGAGTTGCCGACTAGGAGTGTCTCTGAACCCCCCGCCTGCATACAAAGAGGCAAGTATCAGGCACACTGGTCATACATTGGGGGTTATTCTGGTTAATTTGCTCGGATGCAAATTTGCATCATTACGAGTTAACCAATGGTTTGCCGGCCCACCATTCGCAAGGCACGTTCCTTTGCACTGGCTATGAATGGATGTTTTACATAAACCCTCATTTGCATGTCAGTGGGAACCTCCCACATCTTTTGACCATTGAAAGATGTGAAAGGTTCAGGCATATGTAAGGTTGCTCTGAGCAACCTGATGTATGCAAGTATGCTTGGGGGAAAGTGGGCGGGCAGCTGACATCCGGTAATGCGGGGGGCATGTGGTCAAGGCACCATTAGCATGACAATGCTGGGCATTGCCATATACTAATGGGCCAGCCCAGCGCCCCACTCCACCCCACGCACTCCAGCCGCTAATAATAGTTTGTTCGCCATGGGTGCACACACCCAGCGCATGCAAATGCACAGAAATGCGCATGCAAATGCACAGAAATGCGCATGCAAATGCACAGAAATGCGCATGCACATGTGCAGAAATGCGCATGCACAAACACTAAACATCGGCCGCATGCGAACGCATACGGCTGGCCGAACAGACCCGAATAAGGTCCATTGACCTTCTCTGTAACCCCATAGTTGTGCAGTTGGGCCGCTGGAAGTAATACACCAGAGCACTGGTGTGTCTACAGTGGGTGCAAGGAGCGCAGTGCACAGGGGGACATATTTAATTATACTCACCTCTTGGTTGGTCTGGCACCGGCAGCACAGGGGAATAAATCACTGGAAAAATGGCCCCTGCTGGTACTTCGCGTATGCGCAATAAAGGAGACCTCGCAGCACAAGCACCATAGGCTACTGTACCACTGGAGAAGAGGCGGCCGTATCAGAGCCGGTACACGGGCCCCTTACTCTCAAAGCGCCTCTGCGGCAGAGCCACTGTAACTGTGTATGGGATCACAGTCCCCCGGTTACCGCACACGCATGTCCCTTACTGTCAATCACTTTGTGAACAAATCTTCACTGCAACCTCCGTTGCAAAACCATCACGGCACATGTGCAGTGCAACTCAATTTCATGCACAGCAGTACATAATCACTTGACAACCTCGAGTGCCTCCAACTCTGAATCAGGCCTCTCATTAGCTATATTTATTTGCCTACATTATAATAATTAAGTTATGATATTCCGTCATGACATTATGGGACACTGGTTCTGTTTTACATCTTGTTTAAATTACATTGCATGTTACACATCTCAAAAAAGGTCCATAAATACTGTAAGTTTATACTACGTTTTGATAAAGGCTGAATAGTCACCTGGTACACCAGGAAAACTTCCTAAAATACACACTACAATATCCCATACCACAAAACAAGACCTTTTGTATTTGGAAGCCAAAGCGGAACATAATTATAGCAAGCCCACATTCAGCAAGAAACATCCAGATCTATCCACATCTCTCTAGCTGCTCCTCTAATCGGAAGTACAGTACCTAACATTGTCTATGCCTTATGTATTCTTACCCTCTACCTGACCCCAATGTCTCCTTAAATACTGCATATCTCAAATTGTTATAAAAATAATCAGAAAATATATAAAGATATTTGCCTTTATGATTATTCCCAATAATACACACATAGAGGTTGCTGGAGCATGATCCCTTCACACACCGACCCATTAATGGAACAGTGAGGTGTTTTATATTTGTTTTAACCCCTTTGTAACAGAGGTTTAAATGGGACTCATCCTAGGCACTGCAATTGTTCCAATGTACTGTAGGTGGAAACTTCTCTAAAAGTCCCACCCTTATAGCTGGACCCATGATGTGGCCTCTCAGTGGTTATTGTCTGGTGATGGGGGAGGGATATTAATCTACAAAATGTGATCCACCATTGCACATACATACTTAGGTACACCCTTGTTTGCAAGGGTGCATCCTTAGTAGTTATTGCCAAGGTGTGCAACAGAGAATAATATCTTGTACTACAGTATGCAAGAGAACATCCAGAGAGGGGATGTTCTTTCCCATCCTGCAACAGGGTGTAATACATTCCAGGTGCGCCAAACTCAGCCTTTGATTCAAATCAGCAATCATTTACAAGGCATGGTTGTGCCGTGGAAATGGTTGCCGCTTTCAAAAAACGTCCGGCATCCCACACCTCTGTATTATATTCTGCCATAGGTGCCGATTCTGTGGGTGCTCAAGGGCCCGAGCACCCACGGATATTGATGAAAGGGCCCGAGTCCCACTCCTGGGCCGCCATATTAACTTGCTAATTTGCGGCTACAGCACCCACTTTGCCGGACCCGCCACCTGGGAAACAGTATGCCGGGAAGAGTGTATTCTGTCCGCACAGTACCTGCACTGTGGGGGGCATTTATGTAACTGCACTGCGGGGGCATTTATGTACCTGCACTGCTGGGGCATTTATGTACCTGCACTGCGGGGGCATTTATGTACCTGCACTGTGGGGGGCATTTATGTAACTGCACTGTGGGGGGCATTTATGTAACTGCACTGTGGGGGGCATTTATGTAACTGCACTGTGGGGGGCATGTATGTAACTGCACTGTGGGGGGCATGTATGTAACTGCATTGTGGGGGCATTTATGTACCTGCACTGTGGGGGCATTTATGTACCTGCACTGTGGGGGGATTTATGTACCTGCACTGGGAGGGCATTTATGTACCTGCACTGCGGGGGCATTTATGTACCTGCACTGCGGGGTCATTTATGTACCTGCACTGCGGGGTCATTTATGTACCTGCACTGCGGGGTCATTTATGTACCTGCACTGCGGGGTCATTTATGTACCTGCACTGCGGGGGGCATTTCTGTACCTGCACTGCGGGGGGGGGGCATTTCTGTACCTGCACTGCGGGGGGCATTTCTGTACCTGCACTGCGGGGGGCATTTCTGTACCTGCACTGCGGGGGGCATTTATGTACCTGCACTGTGGGGGCATTTATGTACCTGCACTGTGGGGGCATTTATGTACCTGCACTGGGAGGGCATTTATGTACCTGCACTGTGGGGGCATTTATGTATCTGCACTGTGGGGGCATTTCTGTACCTGCACTGTGGGGGCATTTATGTACCTGCACTGCGGGGGGCATTTATGTACCTGCACTGCGGGGGGGGGGCATTTCTGTACCTGCACTGCGGGGGGCATTTCTGTACCTGCACTGCGGGGGGCATTTATGTACCTGCACTGTGGGGGCATTTATGTACCTGCACTGTGGGGGCATTTATGTACCTGCACTGGGAGGGCATTTATGTACCTGCACTGTGGGGGCATTTATGTACCTGCACTGCGGGGGCATTTATGTACCTGCACTGCGGGGGCATTTATGTACCTGCACTGCGGGGTCATTTAAGTACCTGCACTGAGGGGTCATTTATGTACCTGCACTGCGGGGTCATTTATGTACCTGCACTGCGGGGGCATTTATGTACCTGCACTGCGGGGGGCATTTATGTACCTGCACTGCGGGGGGGGCATTTCTGTACCTGCACTGCGGGGGAATTTATGTACCTGCACTGTGGGGGCATTTATGTACCTGCACTGTGGGGGGCATTTCTGTACCTGCACTGTGGGGGCATTTATGTACCTGCACTGTGGGGGAATTTATGTACCTGCACTGTGGGGGCATTTATGTACCTGCACTGTGGGGGCATTTATGTACCTGCACTGTGGGGGCATTTATGTACCTGCACTGCGGGGGCATTTATGTATGTGGAACTCTGTTGCCGTAATTTGAATATTGGAGACAACTGTGCTCCGTAATATACAGTAAATTGGTATTATTTTGTGGCCACACCCCTTCCTCATGAAGCCACTCCTCTATATTTTTGGCTTGAGCACCCAACAGCAAAGACATAAATCGGCACCTATGTATTCTGCCGCTGGTATCAGTAAATGCAAAGATGCACTCACTTAGAGTTGGCTGCCTATTTTTAATAATGGATTACCTGCTGGGGATGCCTTATTATTACTACAAATGTTATGTGCTTCCTTAAAACACATAGTATAAGCTAAAATACAGTCTAGTTTTAGTACAGGTTGAGAATCCCTTATCTGAAATGCTCAGGGCCACAAGCATTCCATAAGCGATTTTTCCGGATTTTGGAATACATTATTTTTAAACACACTTACCTGTCCCCTGGTGGTGCCCTGATGGTCCCTCGGCGTCCATGGAGTCCTCCGGAGTCCATGGCAGGCCTTTAGCTTAATCTCCAGCGTCTCCAGCGGTCCCAGGAGAGTATTGTGCGAGTTTCCAGACGCGCCGGTAACGTCACCGGCACGCGCACACACTCGCGCGCAATGCACTCCTGGGACCGCTGGAGATGATGGAGAGGATGTTGAAGGCCTGCCGTGGATGCCGGGGACTTGGTAAGTATAAAAAAAAGGGTTAGGGGGTATATAAAAAAAAAGAAATTAGAATTATTCCAAAAAACCACGGTTTTTGGAGTAATTCGGATACGGGATGCCCGGATACAGGGTACTCAACCTGTACTGCTTTTATTATGAAAAAATGTCTGTAGCGTTCGATTTTTTCTCTATTTTGGAAAGCTGGATTAATGCAAAGTATTTCTAAAACCCCTTTCAGATATACTACTCTGGATTTCATTCCCAGATTTGATCCCAGGGTTTTGGAGACCCAGGTCAATTGCAGGTGCTTGGGATCTGGGAGTGAAAACCCCGGTAGACCCTTTCAGACATACGCTAGTCCCGAGTTGATGCACGTTCATGTGAAAGGAAACAGGATTTTTGCGCACGTCTGCAAGGGGTACACTGCGGGCCACTTTTGGTGGGTAGGGCCCAACTATAGGGCCCTAACACAAGTAAATACCTATGGTTTCCTTAATTTAACCCTGCACATCCACAACGATGGGAACGATGACTAACTGAACAACTGCTACTCAATGAGGGTAGGCAAATATGGGTTAGAGGGAAAAATACACATTGGATTTAAGTTTTAACTTTCCTGCAAATTCAATAAACATCACTTTACACCACTTTGGGTAGAAGTAGAGAAGAAATACGCACACTAACAATGAACGTTATTCAGACCTGATCGTCGTTGTTCAGATTCACTAGCCGATCCATTATTTAATGACTGCACATGCGTCTGGGTCGTAGAATACATAAGTGACAAAAATCAGCAAATTCTTTTTTTTTTGCAATCTGCCTGCAGTTTGATTGATAGGAAGTTGCCATTTGGCGGTGGTAGCCAGACCATTTCTGAGAGTACAAAAAAAATGCAGACGTGTTCAGGCGTTTTCAGGGAGGGCGTGTGACATCAGCTCCAGCCTCCATCAGCCTGTCTCTGTGATTGCAGGTGTGCACAGACCGGGGAAATCATTCGATGGTGAGTGAATTGCGAATAAATTTGTAGCACAACAAACCAATCACAGACTTGCACAGGATGGGAGGTGACTCTGTCAGGGCGCGGGTAGCCGCCCTGACAGAGCAGTGCATACAGCAGTGATCAGGTCTGATCAGGCCCGATATTCACTGGAAATTGAAAGTCTGCTGAAAAACATCAAGGTATACTGGGGCAGATGTATGATCCGTCGTTATGGGGGAGAAGGGGTATCAGCGCACGTTATGTGCACTGATACCGCTTCTCCCCCATGTATGACGGCGCCAGGATGCGGTAATGGACAGGGGCGCTATGCGCCCCTGTCCATATCGGCGCTGCTATCAAAATGATAGCAGGCCGAATGTATGAACGGTCAGCATCGCTGACCGTTCTGCACGAAGCTGGGTTTGGCTTCGCCAGCATCAGGCTGGCGAAGCCCTATCTAAACAGCAGGGACAGCGCTGTCCCTGCTGTCAGCTGTGGGCTGCGCTGGGGATCTCGCGTGAACAGCGAGATCCCGCGCATGCCCAGTGCGGCCGGCCGGGGGACAGGAGATAGCGCATCAGTATTAACTGATGCGCTATCTCCAGAAAGGGACATCGCCGAAGGGGGGAGTTAACGCTCCCCCGCTTCGGCAGACAAGATGTTAATACATCTTGTCGATGTCCCTTCCTGCTTCGCCTCGCTATTGAGGCGAAGCAGGAAGTATCATAGCGGCGCGATAAGCGCTGCTATGATACATCTGCCCCAATGTGTGTGGGCACTGCAGAAATAAATAGGCTCAGAAATGAAGGGGCTGAACATTGAAGCTGGAGGAGCAGGTCAGTAAATGTTACATGTAAGCAGAAGTGGAGCATTAAGCCTCATATAGGTGAATCATTAGCATCCTATTCGATATTACTCTTTTACTCAATATTAATCATGATTTAAAAGTCCATTTATTTGTATGATTCCTAAACTTTGCCATTTTGTGGGCATAAAAGTTGTCAACATTTGCTTTCATTTCCTTTTCAGTGTGTCAGCCCGGATGTGCTGATATAAGGATTTCTGTGACATGTCTCTGTAAGCTGTTTCTGAAATGAAGATCATTTACAGTATACCATTGAAAAAACAACTACAACAAAAAAACTCATTACATTTTATTAGTACAGGACGTCAGATGTACAGTGGGATTAATCAGTGGCGTAACTTCAATGAAGTTGCCCAGAGACAAGATAGATTTGGGTGCCTCCACCTGATTTGCTACTGTCACTGTCCTGTTCCTATTGTTGGTGTGAGTAGAGAGCGAGTTGGTTGTGTATTTCATTGCTAAGCCAATATGAGGAGAGTAAGAAGTGGATGAGATATTGGAGCTGGAGATGCCTTTATCCATCAGAAGACCTTCTATGTGGAATATATTAAGGAGATATGTAAAGAGGAACATGATGGATCTCCTGTTTATATTAGCAATGCTTTGTGTGCTAATCTTATGCATATTGGCACTATACAACGCCTTGGCTACAGAACGGGAAAGGTGGCGCTGTTACAGAAGATGATCCTGAGTATGAAAGAGACGAGGTTCGCTAAAGAGACAGAGGTTGGAACTGCTCAAGATTGAAGTTGATAACTTGATATAAAGCTGATGAAATAGAACATCAAGCAATGAAGCCTGGATTGGAGTCAAATCCTGGGGAGCAATTGTTATTTTTTTTTTTTTTTTAATTGAGTCTTTATTTATCATTTCAATTTCATATCACAAAACACACAATTCATCACATCCATATACAATCAGCGGATATTGTGAACAAATATAAAAACATATACACATCACATAAAACATCACATGTAAAGACATAAACTTACACCCACTACACTGACAAGTTCACAGCCCAAGATCATGCTCCACTTTTACTCCCTTGCTACCTTACACATAAACTCTTCCTTATAAGAACTGTTCGCAAAATGAAGACCACCTACTTTACCCTTACTTGTCACCTAACGCCCCTAGCTCTTCCATCCACGCCCTCCGACCTTCCTGCCTCTTTACTTCCCTTTTCGCTATCGACCCTTGGGCTACGCATTCAACCCCTCCCATGATGTGAGGGCCACTGATCTCAAATACTCAGAAACCATACAGCAAGGAAAACCAAATAAGTAAATAAATAATAAAAAGTGACTAATTATATATACTGTACGTGTATATTTAGATACTTGCCGCTAACTATTTATTTGTGTCTAAGATGCCGAGCACTTCAAGCCCATGCAAGATTACTATGTCTACTCTTGTCATAAGAGAAAAAAAAAAAGAGAGAAGAAAAAACAAGTGCCTGATAATAGGTGACTAGATTTATAAATAAAAGAATAATTATATTCAAACATGTGTACTAAATCCATTTCTGTGCCACATAGAGTGCCGCCTTCTATACTTCGGGGTTTTCTATTCCACCCGGTTTCATGCTGGGCTCTGTCCTTAGTCCTATACATACTTTCCCTACTTCTGTGCTTATTTACTATTACCTATTACTGTTTCCTGCCTTATGGTAGGCTGATCGGTTCCAGTGTCCCCATATCCCTTGATATTTCTGGATCGAGCCGCGGGAAGCATATACAAATTTCTCATGTTCACTAGTAACGTTTACCAAGTTAATCCATTTAGCTAACACCGGGCCTTTAGAGGACATCCACTGGCGGGCAATTATCACTTTTGCCAAGGCGGATAAGCTCTTTGCCAACTGCTTCATATCCCGGGTGATTCCCCCCTCCTCCCATAGCCCCAACACCAGATTAGATTTGTTCAGGGTTCCCCTAGGGATACCAACTTGCTCCATAGTTTTAACTATCCCGTCCCAAAACCTACTAACATTATTACAGCTCCACAATAGATGTGCAAATGAGGCCTCCCCTTCTCCACACTTTGGACACCTATCAGACGCAGAACCATCATATTTTTTCATTTTTACTGGTGTTATATAGGTCCTGTGCAGAATATTAAATTGAACCTGCTGTATCCGCATGGAGTTAGTCGCAGATTTAGGGCCCGCCAGTGCCGTCCTCCACCCAATCTCATCAAGCTGAGGAATATCCTCCATCCATTTTACCCGTAGGTCCCCCAACTCCTCAGTTTGTAAATAGGAATGTAAAAAACGGTACATCTTAGACAATCGTTTGCCCATCTCTAGTTGTTTAATAAATTTCTTACAGGGGGATTCCTCCATTGCCCTCAGATCACTTTTACTATATTGGGCCATAGCACTTCTTACTTGTAGATATCTATAGAACAGTTCCTTCGGTACGTTAAACTCAACTTGTAACTGCATAAAGGACTTCAATACCCCTTCTTGATACCATTGGCCTATAGAGCTAATTCCGTAGCGATTCCACATCCTCCCTCCCTGTTGTTCCTTTAATTCTTTCAATGTATGGAGGGAAAATATAGGGGTATCCGGATCTAGACTGTCATATTTTGTTAACTTACAAGTCCATCTCCAGACCTTGACGGCTTGACTAATAATTGGAGGAAGGTCCCTACGGAGCCCCCTCACCATCAGTCTCTGGATAGGAGTGACTTCAGGATCCGAATTCTCCACAAGTTTCCGTAATTCCCATGTGACCTCCCCAGATCTAACCCAAGAGCAGATGTGGACCATTTGGGCCGCCATATAGTAAATCTGGGAGAGCCAGACCACCCTTTTCTCTGTCTCGACACAA
The DNA here is from genome assembly GCF_055691185.1 of Crinia signifera. Taxonomy (NCBI): domain Eukaryota; kingdom Metazoa; phylum Chordata; class Amphibia; order Anura; family Myobatrachidae; genus Crinia; species Crinia signifera. The sequence continues at coordinate 259,320,382 of NC_139219.1, forward strand.
GATGTCCCTCCTGACTCTAGGTTGCTTATCCCGCCATATAAATGAGGAAACAAGGCTATTTATCTTCCTAAAGTACTCATCTTTAATAAAGACTTGAGACTGTTGGGCGATGTATAAAAATTTGGGCAAGATTGCCATCTTAACAAGATTGACCCGCCCAATTTGGAAGATCGGAAGCCTGGTCCAGCTCCGAAATTTAGTCCTTAAATCCCTAATAAATGGAATATTATCATCTGGGATAAAGTCCACTGAATTTCTGGCCATACAAATGCCCAAGTAACGGAACTTTCCTACCTTTTTTAATTGGATATTAACCTCAGGATCAATCCTCTCTTCATTGCCTATTTGGATATAGTTGGATTTGTTCCAATTCATAGTCAGGCCTGAATATTCCCCAAAGTCCTGTATATATTTTATTATCTTAGGTAACTCACTAGGATCCGCCAGTCCCACCAGCAGGTCGTCAGCATATAATGAGACAAGGTTTCTGCTGGGTCCTGCTCCATTCCTCTCGCCCCCCAGAGCAGTTCTTAATATGCAAGCCAGGGGTTCCAGCACCACTGCAAACAGCAGGGGGGAAAGGGGACATCCCTGCCATGTTTCTCTGGAGAGAGAGAAGGAGGGAGAGGTATACCCATTAATAGTCATCCTGGCTTTCGGATTCTGATAAAGCAGTGAAATCTGCTTAATAAACCTCTCCCCAAATCCAAATGCCCGCAAAACGCTCCATAAAAATTTCCATTCGACCGAGTCGAATGCCTTGTTCGCATCGAATAAAGCGAGCACTGCACCCGAACTTTCTTGCTCAACGTTTTGGAGGTATGAATAAGCCCTTCGCAAATTTATCATTGTAGATTTCCCTGCCATAAAACCTGTCTGGTCGGGGTGGACTATTTGATCTATTACTTTCTTTAATCTATTTGCTAGTATTTTAGCATATATTTTGGCATCAGATGATATTAATGATATGGGCCTAAACGATGGATCTCCTGTTTATATTAGCAATGCTTTGTGTGCTAATCTTATGCATATTGGCACTATACAACGCCTTGGCTACAGAACGGGAAAGGTGGCGCTGTTACAGAAGATGATCCTGAGTATGAAAGAGACGACGTTAGCTAAAGAGACAGAGGTTGGAACTGCTCAAGATTGAAGTTGATAACTTGATATAAAGCTGATGAAATAGAACATCAAGCAATAAAGCCTGGATTGGAGTCAAATCCTGGGGAGCAATTGTTACATTTGTATTTACATTTTAATACTGTTTATATAGAGCTACCTGCTCCTATCCCCCAGTGGGTGACTCTCCTCCTGCTGGCCTCTAGTTCCAGGCATCTACCATCTCCCTGCAGGCTTCCATGCTGCTTCCGGCACTCCTAGGCCCTCGCCACTGATGCCTCAAACCTGCAGGTTCCAGTTCTTACCTTCCAGTTGCAAACAGCCTACTGCCGCCTGTGTTCCCCCATTCCACCAATGAGAGCGTCTCTCGAGCCCTTCTCCAAGTACCTATTAATGTGATGCTACAGTATGTGGGAAGACCAAGCAAGATCAGATCCTATTTTTATGAAGCTGTCACAGTTGTAGAAGAACTGGCTGCTTTCATTCAGCTGTAACCGAAGGCCTTTACAGGCTGTTACGTATCCTGAAGAGCCAGTGTAAGCCATCACTGTGATATTGGGCTAATTTCTGCAGTGTATCCAGGGAGCATGAACAGATTTTGATGTGCTATAGGTTTGATAAAATATTTCTTTAATACATCAAACATGTGCTTTGTGTAATATTACATTCCTATGTAGGGGCTTTTGCCAGTGTGTGTGTGTGTGTGTAGCAGTTACTAGTGTATACAATCAATGAATAAGGGTGATGGCAGTCACAGTGCATGACAATGGCCGTGGGGAGAAGCTGGGCAGATGAGAGACCTAGGTGGGGATAAGGCTGGGGAGAACAAGGGTGTTGTGTTGGAAAGATGCAGGAGGAGATGAGGGAAGATGGTGGTGTTGACATACAAGAGGGGATGGTAATGGAGTGTTGCAGGGGAGATGGTGCTGATGAGATATAAGGGGGGCCTGCAAAGATGAAGGGAGGGATGGCGCTAGTGGAGATATTGGAGAAACCTGCTGCGATCCCATTTCCAACTGCAAAAGCAGCCTCCCCCCAAAATGTACCAAGCTCTGGACCTTCCTGCACTCTCCATTGGCGCACACATGGTGGAAGGCCGGGCATGGACAGCTCTGGGCTGCTGAAGAAGAAAAGAAGTGATTGCATTAGCGATCAGGTCACTGTTTACATAATGCAGAGACTGGCTTCTTTCAGCGTCCCTGTACCTTCAAGTGTATTCTAATAAACCTGTCAACCACGTTGTTCAAAAAAGAGCAAAATAACATTCTTATGTTCTAGAATCATTCCTCTAAAGTTACTGTATCCCAAAATGTAACTGAATCCTGTTTTCTGAAATGTCCCGAAAGACAATAGTTTTAATGCCATATTTATTTAGACTTTTTTGCTCTGCATTCAAATATCATAAATGTTTTATACATTTAGACAAAGATTATTAGGGTCTTAACGTTCTCTATAACAGCAAAAACTGTGGCAATCTCATTTTCATACCAATTGGCAACTATTTAGGGGGTCCCCCAAAAATGATCATGAAAAAAAAAAAAAAACACCCTAATATACAGGTTAGTTACTGTACATCATCATCGTCTGTGCAGCAGGAGTGATCAGATACAGTATGTCTTGTACTGTATAACGTCGTTCATAAACCTTTTTTCTGTCCACACAAACACAGAAGCAATATGTAATAAATCAGATCAGTGGTCGAAGTGGGGCGGTATGGGACGGTATGTCATACCGTCACCTTTCCTCCCCTGACCCGGAAATGCCTTTTTTTTTTACACTAAACAGTTTTCAGGCCAGGGCTATCTATGTGACACCCCAGCCTGGAGTGCCCCGTTCCTTACAAGGCACCCAGCGGGGAGCATAATAAGAGGACCCCGCATGCAGGAGGCGCAGGATTGGCGCCGCGACGTAAAGCAGCACCTGACATCTGACCCCGTTTTCCTGTTGGATGGGGAGAGCGCGCACGCGGAAGGAGGAAGAGGGGAGGTCTGAGGAAGGAGGAGAGCGGGTGACCCGGCCGCGTGAGGAGGGACGGCGTGCACCGGGGACGAGAGAGAGCAGCAGCCGGCCAAGGGGGCAGAGAAGAGGAGCAGCCGTACAGCAGCAGCCAGCGTTGGGAGCCAAGAGAGTGGGACAGCGCGCTCCAGCGGGAGGAGTCCAGTGTGGTGTGCAGCAGACTGCAGGGGTGACTGAGTGCACCCCCCGGCAGAAGAGGGAACCTGACAGCCAGCCGTGCAGACATCAGGGGACCGAATAGTGACGAGCAGGAGCCTGCAACTAGTTCCAGACTACAGGTACTTGCTCTGCGCGCCACCCCAGGCAGACGGCAAACGCATCTTCATGTGTTCTTCCCAGCACACCCAGAGATCCCCAGCCCCCACCTCTGAGGGTTAAGTCGGCACTTGTATTGTTGGCACTGTGGGGGCATTGGCACTGTGGGGGCATACTTGCTGGCACTGTGGGGGCATACTTATCGGCACTGTGGGGGCATTGTTGGCACTGTGGGGGCATTGTTGGCACTGTGGGGGCATACTTATTGGCACTGTGGGGCATACTTATTGGCACTGTGGGGGCATACTTGCTGGCACTGTGGGGGCATACTTGCTGGCACTGTGGGGGCATTGTTGGCACTGTGGGGGCATTGTTGGCACTGTGGGGGCATACTTATTGGCACTGTGGAGGCATACTTATTGGCACTGTGGAGGCATACTTATTGGCACTGTGGGGGCTTTCTTGCAGGCACTGTGTGGGGCATACTTGCTGGCACTGTGGGGGCATACTTATCGGTACTGTAGGGGCATTGTTGGCACTGTGGGGGGCATACTTGTTAGCACTGTGGGGGCATTGTTGGCACTGTAGGGGCATACTTATTGGCACTGTGGGGGCATAACCGGCACTGTGGGGGCATGTGTATCTGACAATGTGATCACGCCCCTTTATAGGCGACCATGCCCCTTTTCCAGTGACCACGCCCCCTTTTCTGGAGCGCGCGTGCCTTCGGCGCGCGCATAAAAAAGTCCTTTGTTTTTCCATACCCCCACTTTAAAATTTCCACTTCGAGCACTGCATCAGATGATATATTGCATAGTGTTGGTCCCCTGGGCCCCACAATTTCTGATGGCAGCCATGATGGGACGCATCAGTGAATGCCGGTTCTGCCTGTTGCAGATGGCTGACTCTTGTGAGTCAGACCCTGAACCACCAGCCGTTTCACACACAGGGAAGCGGGAGCCCTGCCAATTCACTGCAGGCTCTCGTCCCTGTGGACTGTCTGGGAGCGCTAGCTACATCATTCTGAAAAATACACACACGTTTTCCCTTTCTAGACTTGGATGATCTTACGCCGCTGTACATATGTGTCGTTTTACAAGGCTGACCGGGCAGCATTAATAGACAAATAATTTGTCTCTGAGAGCCAGCTATTTCTGTATGGGTAAAACAAGTATCATGCACATTCCTAAATATCAAAATCAGATTGTGGGAGACTTTATGACGATAATAAGGATTATTTATAAATCAATTTAATCCAATTTACCAATACAAATCTGTGTTTAGATCACAGTGACAGGAACCCATCCTGAAAAAATGCACATAAAACCACATGTACTATATTTTGGCCAATGTCCTGAGTTTGCCCCTTTTGCACCATTCAGATTTCAGACATACTGTACCATATTGTACAAGGGAAAGTGCTTTTATATGCACACATAAACTATACCTCCCAACATTTCTAGTGTTAAATGTGGGGGCGTGACTTAGCAACCAGGGGGCGTGGACTACACGTTGTGTCACTCCTGTGAGGCCACGCCCCCATTTTCCCAACTTAGTGGGCATGACCAGCGCTCTGAGAGCTGCTGGCCATAACCCCAGCCCCTAAGCCTCTGAGAATAGATGCTGAGCTCAGTAGAGCAGTGGGGCCTCCCAATTGCCCCCCACCGGAGCACACTGACGGCCCTGGGCACAATAGGGGACCATCCCCAAAATATGGGATGCTCCCATGAAAATTGGGACAGTTGGGAGTTATGCATAAACCAATATAATAAAAGCAATAAAATCAGGGGCAGTTTAGGGGAGGAGGGGACCTGTGTGCAGTGTTCATGTACGGTCCACTCTATCTGATTCTAATGGGGGCATTTATTTGGCCCTGCTAAATTAATGGCTGCAAAAAATGTGGCAATCCTTGGGCTTTAATTCCTGGGGCTATTCAATTACAGCCTGTTTTTTTGCCTGTCACCTGCCCAGGGCCGGTCTGGGACCAGAAATCGGCCCTGGCATTTTCAGAACACAGGCCCACCGAAAGCAGACCTGACCCTTGCGCGTTGCCGCGCTGCAAAAAGGGGCGTGGCCTCACAGAAAGGAGGCGTGCCATCAAAAAAAGGAGGCAAATTATGGGATTTTAGATGGGGTGGACTGCGCACTCTATGGGGGATGTGAGTGGACTTATGTCTCCTGTGTTTGCATGCAGATGGGTGGCGTGCACACTGCGCTGTTAACACCAATAACCGGTGGGCGCTATGTGCGATGCGGCTGTGTGGTGAGAGGGATACAGATGGGCAAGGGGCGGCACCCCACACCTTGCCTCTTACCCTCTTCCTGGTGTGCGCTGCGGCTCCGTCCGTTACCCGGCTGGGCAGGAGATAGCTCGTCCTGGGGTAGGAGGCATCGCGGGTGCGGTGCGCACTCCACTGCCGTGCACCTTCCCGTGGCCGCGCGTTGAGATGACGTCTGTATCCCCACTGATGGGGTGACAGTGCTACTGAAGGATGCCGGCCTGCGGGACTTGGCGCATAGAGCATGTCACGGCCACGTTGGTGCGCTCAACTAACTGGGTGGAGGAGACTTGGTGGTGCCTTGTTGGTGATGTGGTCTGTAGCTGTAGTCTCCAGCATCCTTCAGTAGCACTGTCACCCCACATCATGACGGGTGGCGGGGGGGGGGGGGGGGCAGGGGTGGCGTGGCTGCAGAAAGTTCTAAGGACCTCTTAGTTCTAAGAACTTTCTGAACAAAATTTGCCCACAAGTGCCAGATGGCCAGTCCGGCCTCCACGTGCCCAATACCTACAGGGCAGGGATAAACAGGAGACTGCTGCTGCTTAGTTCATATTACCACACAGCAGCTTTTACTGGGCAGAGACTTATTCTCTCTCTCCTAGGGCAGGATGAACCAAGCAGTTGCTATACATCCTGCCACACATCCAAATCATACTAATCGCATATATACTAACATATGCGATTAGTATTGCAAAGGGCAGCTCTTGCGATGAGAACTGCCCCTTGAAAAGCAGCAGGTGGGGGGTGAGCGGGTCTCCGCGGCTCTCCCCCTCCTGCTGTGCCCAGCAGCCTCCTGCTCAGACGTCTTCAGGGGCTGCCAGGCTCGGCCTCCTCTTCCCTGCACCCAGGAGAGTTGCAGGGAGGAGAAGGTCACTGGTCCGAACAGCACAGCAGGATGCTACCCATACATCAGATGAGGGGAGGGGCAGGCGTCAAGGGGCACAAAAGGAAGCCCATAGGCGTAACCCCACGTGGCAAAGCCCTGGCGGTGGGTCTTTACTGCATACTGTATGAAAATGCGGTAAAAACCTTGAAAACATTTTTTTTTTTTTTATTATGTTTATTGGGTTTTCCATTTTTAAGCATACAATTCACAAAGTTGTGATGTTACAAGTTTGTGATAATAAAAAGATAAAGAACATGGCAAAAGGAGTTAGTATCCGAATTTGACAGAAGTTTGGGTACATACTGTAGGTAAGCAATTTACATGGAATATGATTACATATATACAGATTTTTTTTACCGCATTTTTTGTTTCGTGCATCTCGCCCCCAGTCTGGTTTTATATTCCAGTCTGCCTTGAGCTAAATAGCCACACTGGGAAGGCTAGATTTGGTTTAGAAAACCAAACTAGAAGATTTCTAGAAGCAGTCTAATAGGGGGTAGGGTCAGATTAAGAGGTGGTGTTATGAGGGTAATGAGGTTATGGGGCGGGATACTCCCTTCTCAGAAAAGCATATATAAAATGTAAACTGTCAAAATTTTTTCGATGCTATATATGTGGGTTCCCCCAATGCAGGTGAGGTGAGAGAGGGGTGGGTGAGAGCTAAAGATGAAAAAGAAAAGGAGATGGGAGAGAGCAAAAAAGAGGAAAGAGACCCAGCAATGCCCTGTTGTACAATAGCAGCTGCAGCTCTCCCGAGCACAGGGTCTCCGTTAAAAGGCACAGGTAGCCTGGTTCTCTTGAGAGCAGGGGATCTTACAAGTGGCTCAGGCAGCTGCTGCTCTCCCGTGTGCCGGGTCTCCACCTATGTAGGGGGAAGGGTGACACGGGACAGTGGCACAGTCACTGTCAATGCTGGAATATATAAATAAAAAGATGGGAAAAAATAAAAAGGGAGAGCCCACTGTCCTGGTCCAAGGCCAGGACCCCATATCAAGTTGCATTCCCTGCACCCTCTGTAGTTGTGCCACTGTTTATGCTACACACCATAATGCCTGTTAACGGAGGAGAGCTGACAGACCCTGGCGGCCAGAGGGATAGAAGGGAGATTTTCTTTCAATAAACAGGTATTGGGGGGGGGGGGGGGGGGTTGCTGAAGGGCTGTTTGAAACTTTTGTGGCGGGAGGGAGGGGGGTGTAGTATTTTTGGTTACACTCTGATGGAGACTGGGCACCTAGCATGGGGCTAATGAAGGTCCTTATGATGCTTAAGATAGCGGTGTCTGCAGCTGCTGAAAGTGGGTGTCCCAGATTTTCTGCATACAGAAGCACTAAGGCAAAAGATGGGTGCCGAACGCGGTCCCGACAGTTGGGATCCCGACAGTCATTTACCCGACGTCGGGATCCCGACTGTCGAAACGCCGACAGCCGGGTGCCTGACGGCCACCTGCTATTTTCCCTCGTGGGGGTCCACGACCCTCATAGAGGGAGAATAGAATAGGTGGCTCACGTAGCGAGCCACCGTGCCCGCAAGGGGCTTTGTTGCGCTCGCCATGCTGTCTGAGTCTGGCCAGTCGGGATCCCGACGTCGGGCTAATGACTGTCGGAACCCCATACCACACCCGCAAAAGATACATTGCTAACACGATTGCAGCAGCTTCTGAGGAACCAGAACCTCAGCTGGTCTCTCTCAGGAAAGCAAAGTCTGATGTTTGAATGTTGGTGCAAATGTATCTTCTCCGCACTCAGCGAAAAATGCCACCAAGCCCTATGTCTCTTCTCATAGGCTGGTTTCACAGCTTGCAAACCTGCAGATGCTGTAATCTTGGCCCATAAAGCACTTCCCCACAAAACCAGCTATATATTTGCAAAATTACCCACATGATGTTACAAAACTACATTTGCACTGTGGGTGTGAAATTATGCAACCCACCCCCACAGATTCCTAGTCATCAGCATCTTTATAAAAAAAAAACAATTATTAAATAAAATCTCTGAACAAACCTCCTTCTTAATAGTATTATAAAGGTGCCCATACACTACTGTGATTTATCTCATTTGCATAAACTGCATCCTCATAATAGTAGAATGCCGCGCGGGGCGCTCGCGCGGCATTCTACTATTGATAAAGTTGGGAGGTATGCTTAAGATGCAATACTGTATGTATGCATCATTTCAGGGTTGCTTTTTGGCTGAAGCACAGCAAGGATAAAGGATTATAGCATCCGGGGAAGACTTCAAATTCATTGTCAAAAATGGGCAACTTAGTTGAGTTCATAAAGCATTCACATAAAACATTGGCTTGCTTTTTATATCACCAATAAGTGAACGGTACAGTTGTTGTTATACTCTGGGTCATACAGTACAGAGCTTTATTTGTATACTGTAGCACTGAGCAGAGGGGGAGGAACTAAGCCGAAGCTAGCAGTGTGTCTGAAATACACAGCCGAGTTTCCTCTCATGACTGTGGAAAGGTTGGCAAACACCTGTATTGCGGATTATACACTACATTAAAGCAACGTGCTGTGGAAGGTAATGTCCCCTTTTCCTTTTTCTTTATTCTAATAGAGATCTACAGTATTTGTGTCTTCCAGCTGCTGAAATTACTACAGCAACTAAAATAACAATAATTTCAGCAATAAAATGTTACTAACTCAGATTTTCCACTTGTGGATTAAATTCTGAGACATTATTGTAAGTAAACATAAGCATTGTGCATCTGTTTTGATTTATAGAGGGAAAAAAAAACATTGTTCTTTCAGTTATTTACTTTATTTCAGTGAACAGAATTAAATATTAGAATAAAAACAACATGTAAATATGAACAATTTTCATTTGTTGCCATCTAGTGTTAATGTTTGGAATTAATTATGCTACTGTATGAGTCAAGACCGTAGTTCCCAAACTAAGTGGTCTATTTACTAAACCTTGGAGAGAGGTAAAGCTGAGAGATATGAACTAAAATCCAATCAGCTCCTGTCATTTTTCAAACACAGCCTGTAACATAGCAGTTAGGAGCGGATTAGCTGGTGCTTTATCTCTCTCTACTTATAACTCTCCAAAGTTTAGTAAATAGACGTTTTAGTTAAGGAACACTTAAAACAGGCATGTCCAAACTGTGGCCCTCCAGCTGTTGTGAAACTACACATCCCAGCATGCCTTGCCATAGTTTTAGCATTCCCTAATAGCAAAACTGTGGCAAGGCATGATGGACCGTGTCGTTTCTCAACAGCTGGAGGGCCATAGTTTGGAAATGCCTGACTTAAAAGTTCAGGTTTTAAAGATACCTGTGCTTAAGCACAGATAACTTATTTGCTACTGTATCTCATACCCTTTTTACACATGCAGCTAAATCTCAAAATTTTACACACGAACGTGCATCTACTTGGGATTTCTGCATATGAAAGGAAACCACCTGGGACTAAGTCATGGGTCCATGATCTTGTTCCTTACCAGGGTCATGGAGCCGAGACCCGGGAATTTTCCAACTTGCTAGATCTGGCAAATTCCCAAGTCAAATGACTGAAAGCAGTGTGTGTCAGTTTGATCACACCATCTGCGCACAAATATGTATATACTTAAAACCTGGACCAAACTTGCCTACTTTTGAAAACAAGTTTCAGGGAGATTATAGTTGGTAATAGAATTTTGCACAGAGCCCCATTGAGGGGGCGTGTCATGCTCCACCCAAAGGGCTTGTCTAGTTCCATATATGGAGAGATTGTGAAAAGAGATTATGAGCGTGGCACCTAGAAGCGTGGGTGTGCACTGCTACATCTGAGAGGAATCTTTTAAAATGACATATCTAAATGTAGATGATCCCCAAAGCAGTTAGTAAGAGCTACTATACTTGGTAAAGTGCTGGGAAATGACGCTGATGATTCAATGTAATGGTATCTATCTCTCATTCCCTTTTTAGCCAAAAATAGAACAGTGTAATGTGGGCTAGGTGACATGAGGGAGATTGCTGGACTAATGAGGGAGAGAGGGAGATTGATGCTATTTCAGGGAGTCTCCTGCAGAATGCAGGAGGGAAGGACTGTTAGGGTGCCTTTATAAATCAGATTAGAAAACCCTGAATTAATAAAAAATGTAAATAAAAAAAAAAATCCATCAAATTATTATGTAAAGCAAATACAGTGAGTTCTACAAGATTTAGGAAATATGATGCTGTTTTCATGTAATTGAGGTTCTGACAGTGGTGAATGAAATACAACAGAATTCACAGCCTGCATATATATTTTAGTAAATGAGTATACTTTATAATTATTGTATTGGCACAAAAATTAAGCAGGAGTCTTATGTGGGGTATCGCTTGAAGAATAAGCACTCAAATATAAAAAGAAAATGAGTTTGTGCAATTTACAGTATTCAGGGGCTAATTCAGGTTGCATCGCAACATAGTGCAAAAAGCCGCTATATAGAGCAAAAAGTTGCAGGCCAGAAAAAAAGAATAAAAGCCCATTACACAATTGCAAATGCATCGCTAACTACCATGCATTCGTAGAGCCCTTCCAGGGCCATTTTTACAGGGGAACGAGCCATGCAACTGCATGGGGCACCGTATATGGCTCGTCCTGCTGTGAAGACGAGTCTTACTCTGATCACCCGCTGCCTACCCGCACCGCTTGTGTTGCTACTGTGCAGCTGACTGGAGACGCTGATGCAGAGTAAGCCAGGCCGTGGCACCGCAGTATTGCTGTGGAAACCAGGCCCAGCGGGCAGAGCAAGCGGAAGCAGAGAAGCGGGGAGACAAGCCAGAAAGGCACTCCCCTCCACTGGCTATCCCACACCTTCAATTTAAAGATAAGCTATAAGCAGGGGAGGAGGGGAGGGAGGAGAAAGACCCCTGCTACTGCCCGAGTCATCCTCTGCTGCTCACATTGCAGCAGCACCTGTGGAATAAATAGTGGTTGTGGCTGCTGTTGCTGGTGTCACAGTATCCTCTCCCAGGCTGTAACTGTCATTGGCAATGAGCATGTAATCCCCTGTGGCAATGAGCATGTTTCCCCTCTGGTAACGTGCATATAACCCTTGACATCAAGCAAGAAGCCCCTGACAATTAGCATGCAACTCCTGGCAAAAAAAAGCATGTAGGTAAGCATGGTGGGTGGCATAATGTGTAATGGGCATTAGGGCGTGTGGCATAATGTGTAATAGGCATTATGACATGTGGCATAATGTGTAATGGGCATTAGGGCGTGTGGCATAATGTGTAATGGGCTTTATAGTGTGTGGCATTATGTGTAATAGGCATTACAGTGTGTGACATGTAATACACCTTAGGGTTGCAGTATAATATTTAACGGGCATTACAGTGTGCTGAAAAATGTGTAATGTACATTACTGCGTGTGGTATAATGTGTAATGGACATTTTTGTATGTGGCATAATCTGTAATGGGCATTACAGAATGTGGTATAATGTGTCATAGGCATTCCAGTTAAACAGTGTATATTGATTTAAGTCGCCTGGCTGAGGTACAAGTTGGACCTGTTTCCCCTTGAGCGCCCCCAGCAGCTCCCCGGGAGGCCTATTTCCGACTTGGCACTGGATCTGCCATTTTTTACATGCAATTTATCACAAGTACAGTAAAACAACTACCGGGAGCTGCCGGAGAAGTGCAAGGGAAATCGGATGCAATACATCGCTGGTGCTAAAAATCTCCTGTCATGTGCCATTGATGATCCTGTGGCTAAATCAGGCTGGAAAGAACCACAGGCTTAGGGGCTGACTGGTATATAAACTGTGGTGCCTTGATAAAGCTACTACGCATTACCAGGAGGCACCCAGGAAAGTTAGAAGAAGGACCACAGAGGTCTATAGTAAGACCGCAGATGGTACAGGTGATGATGGATGAGACTTGGCAAATATAAAAACGTCAATAACTCAGACAGGATTCAGTACCATTAGAACTTGCAGGGACTAAGAAATAGGTGCAGTGTAGGAACGTAGATGCCGTAAGAGCTGGGTCCAGATGATGAATCTGGAAATCGATGGAGAATCACCGATGGGGGGAATCAATGGTGGAACGCCGATGGAGCAGGATACCAGTGGAGGGTCACCTATGGTGAGTATCGATGGCGGGACGCCGATGGAGCAGAATACCAGTGCCAATGACAAGTATCGATGGCGGAACACCGATGGAGATGGAAATCAATGGCTAAACACCGATGGAGCCAGGCAAGCTGCACGCTGGAATACTACAATTTCAATCAGCGATCTATGGCATAAGAATGGTGGCGGCTCTTAGGTGCCAGACACATGCCTTTCTAAAATGCTCAACAGTCAAATAGAATGTCTTTACTTTAAACAAAATGTTTGAGCTGTATATACCGCCAAATCTCTGTGGCAGGCAAAGAGATTACCGAGCGCCTAAGATACTGCTGGTAATACCAGCAGATGAGCGGCGGGGCTACCGATTATGCGGGAGCGTGCACCAGTGCTCACCGCTTATCGCGGTCTTGTACACACTGAGCGGCTTTTGAGCTAAAAGCAGCTCAAACTGAGCTAATTCAGCTCAAAGTCGCCCAGTGTGTATGGGCTTTAAGAAAGAGTGGATGTAATAGGTTGACTCCCTCTGGCCTGCCCTGTGCTGGTGAAAGTACTATGTGTGCTGTATTAGTCCTCTGTTCCTGTGCAGCTGTGTTTGGTGTCCCTACACTTGGATGTAATAAAGCAGCAGCTGCACTTTACACCTGCATCCATAGCCATGTTTACAATAAATTACCCAGAACACTGCAATCGCATACACCAGTGTTTCACAAAATTCTTATTTTTTTTTTGGACTCATGGCACCCTTGGCTATTGTTGAACTACACATCACAGCATGCCCTGCTTCAGTTTTAGCATGGCCAAACAGACAACCTGTAGCAGGGCATGCTGGGATGTGTAGTTCAACAACAGCCGGAGTGCCAAGGTTAGCCATTACTGCCATAGAGTATCCCAAATCCTTTTCACAGCACCCCATGGCCAATAATTTGTTATGGAACATCCTGAAGTAAATATATTATATAATATTACATAAAGTGTGCCTTGTGTTCAGTTATGAGGTGAGGGACAAGATTTGCTTCTGTTTGATCACATAGTTTATGACTGGCAGCCGCCAGCGCTGGTCTTGTGTGTTACAATGACCATAAATAATTTGAATTGGTTCTAAACTACTAACCCAGGGCACCTCTGCCAGCACCCCACGGTGCACAGTTTGGGAACCAGTGGCATACATATCAAAAATATTGTGTCCAAAGATTTCTGTGTATAGTGGTAAGTGAAAAGGAAAGACTGTGGTGATTTATTACATATTTAAAGACCATTGAGGGGTCTATTTATAAAAGTCTCAGATCCCAGATACTGACAAATTAGGAAATGATTACAGGATTTAAAGTTCTTACTTATTTAGCAAAGACCCCTGCAAGTATAGGCTATAACTGGAAAACAATTGGGCTAGTCTTCACCAAAGGGTTGGATACGAAATACTAATAGTCATATTGTTGATATTCATCAGGTCATAATGATGCTGACCGTGCTGTCACTCATCATATAAACAGTGATTAAATGTTGACATGTTACAATGTCACCATTTCATCCTGGTATACCAGCAGTGAGTTACCTTCCCTGGCTGCATCTCCTCTGCACAGTGGTCATGTACAGTAACCATCACTTCTGGCTCAGACCTCTGATCCTCCATTGTTCTGGTAAGTATTTTACCTTATCCCTAATCCTAATAACTATATGTAGCCATCCCTCCACAACCTAATGCTAACCTCCCCTTGCAACCTAACTTTAACCCTCCCACCACAGTCTAACCCAGCAGTTCTCAAACTGTGGGTCCTGACCGCAAAGTGGGTCCTGACCTTCTTAGCATGGGGTCGCGACTCCATGTTGCTGACCATCAGGCTGATGACTTTTCTAATCTCAGTCAGTGATTCAAGGACTCTAAAAATCAGTTGAATTGTCTGTTATTTTAGACTCCTCCCATCATTTTGTGCCTCCACAATGCTGCCATGTATGTGCTGTCTGCTGACTACACATGTGATGTGATGACCTTCTTCAGTAACTTGCTGGGGTCCTGTAATTAATTATATTGTCTAATGGGGACCCAGAGCAAAATAGTTTGAGGACCCCATTCATCAGTCGACATTCTGAGAGAATAATCATGTTGCATGTCAACATTTTATGTCAACAACGTGTTATTTTCTACCTTAATTGACTGCATCCCTTAACTAGATGTATTCTTTGAAGTTCCCCCATTTCATTGCCAACATGGGGAGCGGAAACACCAGCTCAAAGTAGTAAGACTCCTCTCATCGCTGCTGGCCATGTGACTGGGCCCTGACCATTGCTCAGTTGCAACAGTGATTTGTTTTGAAAAATTGTGTCACGGAAGATTTTCTATACCCATGATGGGCAGAGATAGAAAATCATCTCTTTGGTGGTTTTGATTTAAAACTTTACAGAATATGACTTTTAAGACAGTAAATTACACATTCTGGGGCAGATTTATTAAGCTTGGAGAAAAGTTAAACTGGAGATAAAGAGGAGAAAAGGTAAAAGGAGATAAAGCACCAGCCAATCATCTCCCAACTGTCTTTTTCAAACACAGTTGATTGGCTGGTGCTTTATCTCCTTTTACCTTTTCTCCGCTTTATCTCCAGTTTATCTCTTCTCCAAGCTTAATAAATCTGCCCCTTTTAGTGATTTATTTAAGCAATTTTAGTGTGAGATTTAAGCCGCAATTAAAATATTAGATAGATAGATAGATAGATAGATAGATAGATAGATAGATAGATAGATAGATAGCAAAAGCAACCTGGTGTTCCACTTTTACA
This sequence comes from Crinia signifera, assembly GCF_055691185.1. NCBI lineage: Eukaryota > Metazoa > Chordata > Amphibia > Anura > Myobatrachidae > Crinia > Crinia signifera. The sequence goes on from NC_139219.1 coordinate 259,335,760, forward strand.
AACCCATACACATGCATGTTTTGCAGGTCTCACAAAATATAGTGAAATAATTTGCTCCACCTGTGGATCTTTTAACATGTGTCAGTCAGTAAAGAGTGCACCTGTCGGGTGACCTGGAAAATGTGAACTGTGAGGGTCCTGAGGACCGAGTTTGAAAACCACTGCTCTATTGTATTCCCGACAAATTTGATACAAGAATTCTTCAGTGCTAATGAATAATAAGCAAAGAGCACATAAATTGATAATGAACAGGAAGCCATTATAAAATCATATTGCTGGATTCAGAAATGTAATCAACTCAAAAAACCACCACAATTAACAAGCAAGATTATGTTCCATCTATTTGAATAATACAGGTACACCACCAATTTTCCGGCATGATTGGTTCCAATGCCATGCCGGATTATCGATTTTGCAGGATTACAGAAGGATTTCTAGTTTTTACTAATTTTGCACCTTCAGTACATTTCTAAAGCAATAAATAGTCAAATGTATGCTACAGCATAATATTAATGAATGAACAAACACAGTAGTGTATGCAAAACTGTTTATTACAGTGTACTGCTGTATAAGCAAAGCAGGTATCAGGTATATTTTGAACAACCATTAACATTAAGTGTGGTATGAATGAAAGTCTTGCTGGGACCTTGTCTTTTTGACGCCACATCAGCCCCACTGCTGCCTGCTGTGTCACCTGCGGGATCCTTGGAAGCTGTACCCAGTGGCACTTGCTCATGCTGTGTGTTCCGCCGATGTGCGGTACTTGCTTTGACCTCAGACAACATGATGCTTCCTGTGTCACCTGCAGTGTCAGTGGCAGCTGTACTCACTGACACTTGCGCCTATTGCGTGTTACGCCCATGCGCAGAAAGTGTTCCAGATTAAAAGAGTTCATCAACCTCTTTTAATCTGGACAATTTACGATTTTGCTTTGTCCGGATTAAAGGAGGTCCCTAAACTTCTTTAATCCGGACAAATCAAAAGTGTCCGGATTAAAAGAGGTTCCGGACAAACGGTTGCCGGAAAATCGGTGGTGTACCTGTACTTGCTTTTTCCCAGGACCTCAATATTATTAAACTATACACCAGTGGTTTCCAAACTGTGTGCCGTGGCTCCCTGGGGTGACTCGGGACACTTGCAGGGGTGCTACAGATAGGTGGTCCAAGACCAATTCAAATTATTTATGATCCATTATTTATGGACAAAACCAGTTCTGGTGACTGCTAATCATAAAATATGTGTACAAACAGTACCCTTTACACATAACGGAATCTAAGGATCACATATAGCACAATCCACTTTATATTTTTCTCTACTTTTTTTTTGGGCCTAGGGATACCGTGAAAAAAACTCTGATACTCTAGGATGTAATAGAGAAATCATAGGCAGAATCTGATTGATTGATATGGACAACATCACCTCTTTTCATGGTTAGAAGCTTTAAGTAAATTGACCCCAATGTCTCATAAATCCATATAGACATGAGCTAAAAACTTACATTAACACCTAGAATCTATTAACCGGCACTATGGCATGTGACGACATGTTTACCACAGTGGCTGATGAACTCCAGTCCTCGTCTTCTAGATATACTGTATGTTAATATAAATAAAAGGATTTTCAAAGACCTCTACAGTATATACTTTATGTAAAAATCTGAAATGTAATATACTGTATTACATACTGCAAGCACCTCATATAAACAAGCAATACCCACAGAGATTCTTAAGGTGCATACACACTGTACAATTTTTTTGACCAATTTGGTTGAAAGACATTTCCATTGAACCCAGTGTCCTGGACTAAAGATGTTGACGAAAGATACTGACGACAAACGATAGATGAAAGCTCTAGCTACAGTTTATAGTCTCTTTTTGAAAGATATCCAAATTGAGCTGCATGCACAGTTGACGAACAATCTTGATGAACAACTAGCGGGTATGCGCATCATCATTCGTCATTCATCTGTTGTCAGTATCTTTCTTCAACATTTTTCGTCCAGGACACTGGGTTCAATAGAAATGTCTTTCAACCAAATTGGTCAAAAAAATTATACAGTGTGTATGCACCTTTAGTCCTTGTGACAGAGACAGTCTGCACAAACCTCTGAAGGGTAGAATCATTTTTTCACAGAATGCACAAAAAACAACCCACAAAAACAAAAAACAAAACCATTAATACTGGTTCATAATATAGATGCAGTATTGATAGTAGGACTTCCACCATTCATGTGATACAGTAACAGCAGGGGAGTAACTTTCAGAGGCAATGGAGTCCTCTGCTTCCGGGCTCCTGCATAAACAGTACAGCAGCACCTGTGTGGTTCAAAGCAGGATCCAAGTGTGACCACCACTCTTCCAATAAAGCTCTGCTATGCATCCACTGCGAATGCATAGCTAATGGGCTCTGAAGAGCATACCTTCCAAATTTTACAAATTAGAAAACGGGACCGGCCCAAAAAAAGGGCTGGAGGTACCTTGTCCGGAGGGGGAGTGGCCTAGCACTGTAAACCATGTTCGTCACTTTTGGGGCGTGCCCAGTACTCCCCTAGCAGCCCCAAGCTACCTCTCTGCACTTCCTCCCTCCGTCCATCCCTCTATGCACTAAAGAGATGCTGGGCGCATGCACTCGGCATCTCTTCAGCGATCACTGGATGAGAGCAGCGGTGATCTTTGGATCCTCCAAACTACCTACCTGCACCTGGGACACTGCCACCTGCGGGAGGGACCGTCTCCAAATAGCAAGTGTCCTGCCGAAATTGGGACAGTTGGGAGGTAAGCAACACCTGGAATTGGGGACAAGATGGCTCCCACTTGTTAACACTCTGCATCAAGCGATTGTGCACCCACTGCTGCTGAAGTTTGACCCTGACCCACTGTTGTAACACAGTATATACACATACAGTACTTTTTTTAAAGGGTGGTGGTGACTTTGGGGGGCTATCAAACATCAACTTGCCACCGGGCAACTGGAATAAACTTATACCTCTGGGTAACAGGAGTTTAGAAACTATTCCTTAAGTAGGTGTCCCCAACCTCTTTGTATCTGAAATGCAGCGTGCAAAATGGCTAGCAATAATTACATATACTGTGGGTGACATTTAATGAGATGCAAAAATAGGATTTGTGCGATTTTTAGTTAAAAAAACGGCCGAAATCGCAAGTTTTTCCCAATTCGCATATTTAATGAGATGCAGAAAATGGCATAAACCGCGGTTTTTGCTGCGAAATCGCACATTCTGAAGGTGCGATTTTTAGTCCCCTGTATTTTTGGAACTAGGACCGGTCCAAGAGTCCGGGGCTGGTTTCAGAAATACGGGGAACCCCTACGCTTTTTGTCCCCCGTATTTTTGGAACCAGGTCCGATTCAATGAGCCCGGTGGACTGGTTTTGCTCAGGAGGGGGAGCCCACGCCATATTTTTTTTTAACTCAAATTCGCACAGTTCCTCAAATTCGCACAGTTCCTCAAATTCGCACATTTTCAGGACTAAAAATTGCACATTTTCATGACTAAAAATCGCCCATTATCGCACTTTTTTGCCCGGAATTAAAATATGCGAATTTGCGGCACAAGATGCATTTTAAAAAGTGCGATAATGGGCGATTTTGAAAAGTTCCTAAAAATCGGATTCTATTTAATGTCACCCTGTTTGTCTACAATTATAATGGTGACTTCACATATCAAGTAGTGAAAAGAGTGGAGTGCCCATAGCAACCAATAAGCATCACCCTATCTACCACCGTTAACCCAGCGTGACTGGCTGCTATGGGAAAATTTTCCAATGAACCCAGGGGCACCACAATCTTTTTCTTTGGGGGCCTTATCTACCACAAAACCTACCTGATGACAGAAATATCTATCTCTCTACAGATGTGCCCTCCCTGTTCCAGTGCCTATGACTAGACCACTTCTCCACTGTTTTCACTGCTTAATACATCAACCCCAGTCTGACTACCCCACTATATGGATAACTAAATAGCATAGCGTATATATGTACAAGAAAGAGAGGAAACATGTTTTTTAGCTATCGCTGTATTCATCGCTCAATAAATAATTCACAGTGAGGCGAACAGAATTTCCATAGATATATACAGATGCATGTAACCCACTTGGATAGAGTGAGTCCCAGCTACACAACCTTATGCCAACCAATCACAGTCTTCGTGCTCCGGGGGAGTATGATTGCCAAACTGAAATTTGAAGGAAACTGCCAGAAAGGCACCACCAGAGTGGAGCCTGCAGCTTCATTTGACCTAACACTGGAAACTTCACCTGGCCCGGAAAGGATTTACAGATTGATAGTTATTTAACAATTCTGTGGGTGGTGAAGCATTTTGATTTATTCCGATAACGAATGAGACTCCCTCTTGCTAACTAGATATGTGACCCCAGTTATTACAACCTCAGTGGCATCACCACAACTGGCACACAACAGGCAACAGCACAAAATGTGTGTAGTTGTGTACATCACTAATATCTGTGATACTTGTACTGTTTCACAGAACACTCTCAGATTATCCCAATTTGACAGACCAAAAGTAAATATTTATGCTTTGCTATCATGCTGGTACAAGTCTCGCTCATGCGTCATCACTATGCGATATATGACGTACAGCAGCAGTCCAATGCAGCAATTAATTAGTTACTTTGAGATAAAACTTTTTGTACCTTATTGTAACTGCAACTTTGTATTTGATTTTGTGACATGTCCCTTACATTACAGTGGCATACTGCATTATCCTAATACCTGTACCTACTGTATTATTGGACGTACAGTATGCGATTACATTGCTGTTCACACTGTCATGGACTCTTTTACTCGACCCATTTTTTAAAAGTCTGTTGATTAGTTAGAATTGTTCATAAATGCGGTTACATCTATTCTAATTTACTGTTTGTGACCAATCACCCACTGGTCACAATTTTGCCCATCTAATTACTCATGCAAAATCTTAGATGCAGACCGGAGTGGACACCTGCCACAGCCAGGGACAGAGCTGTCCCTAATGTTAAGATAGAGCAATGATACTGACGTGTAGATGTCAAAATCGAAAGTTGCAGGTGTTGGGACGGTCAGCGCTGCTAATTGTTCATACTGTACATTGCCTGCACATCAGTGCGCTATGTTTTAGATAGCAATGCTGTAATAGATATCTGTTACATGCATCCCTGTAATTTACAATGCACTACCTGTGCAATACATGGAGCCGTCTACCCCTGTGTGCATGTGCGGATTTAGGTGGGGTACGGGGCTGTTTAGTAAATAAATTTTTTTGTTTAAACTATTTATTAAGCACTGGCTGCTAGAATAGGGTAGGGCAGGGGATCACGCGACCCAGGCCAGGTGCAGCAACAGCTCCAGCTGTGGACTGCTGCCAGGGGAGCCGAGAGAGGGGGGGAGCAGGTACTAATTACCCGGGCCCAGGCTTGCTGAAGGGGCCCCGCAGGGGCCCTGGTTCGACCCCTCCCTTCCCCTTCCGTCCCTCCCGGGTATCACCAGTAGCACACACTTCTACAACATGTGCTGTTCTGACAGCAGGCTCAGCATGAGTGTCTCACAGACAGCGTGAGACGTCATGCTGAGCCTGCTGTCAGCACAGCACATGCTGTAGGTGTGTGCTGCGTCTGAGATTACAGTTTTTAGAGTTTTCTTTTACCCACCTCTAAACATTTTGGGGGTGTGGCCTAAGTGTGGGAGGTGCCCACACCACACACACTTACGCCACACTCCCAAAATTTTACCGGGGCCCGGCATTCCTCTCGGCTGCCCTGACTGCTGCTGCCAAGGCCTAATATGTTGCTGCAGGGCCCAACTTCCACCCAGTGACGCCAGGGCCGGTGCAAGGGTCCTTGGCACCCTAGGCAAAACCTCTGCCAGCCGCCCCCCCCCCCCCCCCAATTATTTATTTATTCCGTGAGGGCGCGCACACACACACATAGATTTTAACCCACTCCCCCAGGCAGTTAACCCCTTGAGTGGTGAGTTTTGCTGGGGCAGATTTGTCCTGCCCCAGCAAAACCCACCACAGGAATTTGCAGGCTTCCCCCCTCACCTCTGCTCCAGCGTTAGTACGCCGGAGCTTCCATGCCGCCGCTGCGCTGTCCCCCTTGCCTTTGCCGGCGCCTGTCACTTTCAGCAGTGACGTCGGCTGCAGGCTGGGGGATGATTGCGGCGGCTCGGAAGGACTCAGGTGCCTGAGCGCTCCCGAGTCTCCCCGAGCCGCGCCGACCATCCCCGAGCCTGCCGCCGACGTCACTGTAATATGAGTGACAGGCGGCTAGCGGGGCGGGCGGCAGGGGATCGCCAGACCAAAGGTGATGGCGAGGACGGGGGGGACGGGGACAAGGTTTGTGGCGGGGGGTGGGCACTAGAGGTGCTGCGCCAGTGGTGCACACCTGGACACCACTGGCGCGCACCTATTGTATGTAGGTTAAGTGGTTAAATGATAAATAAGTGGCGCCCTCCAGCGGCCAGCGCCCTAGGCAGCTGCCTAATGCTGCCTAGTGGTAGCTCCGGCCCTGAGTGACGCCTGCCCGTGCTGGTGACATCATGATGCCATCCGTACATCTGAAGCATAGGGAAGAGCTAACGAACACATAATGTGTAAGATTCATTATGGTGTGTGGCATAATGTGGCCGGGCCCCTATTGTCATGTAGGCACTCCCCTAGTTTCAAATGAGCACTCACGACATGTGACCACGCCCATTTTTGGCATGCACTATTAGTACCACGAAGAAATGTTTTATACTATTATGTTTTATAGTACTATGTGTACTATATTCTATAAGGCCTCTGTTCCTGTGCAGCTGTGTTAGGCAACTCTACACTTGGATGTAATAAAGAAGCAATTAAGCTGTAAATCTGTCTACATAGCCATGTTGACCATAAATTACCCAGAACACTACACTATGGGGGTTATTCTGGTTGATTCGCATCCTTGAGAGTCAAACGGATCCTGCCTTGCGAATGGTGGTACGGCGGCCTGCCATTTGCACAGCGTTTATGTTCACGCGGCATGCAAATAGATGTTTTACATAACCATCCATTAGCAGCCTGCAGGGGAACACCCACATCATCGAATGATAAGGAACGTGCATGAGAACCTTACATCTGTGTGCACATTCTGAGGAAGATGTCAGCTGCCCACCCCCCCGCACCTTTGGCCATTAGCATGAGAACGCCCAGTGTTCTCATGGGAACGCCCATGCCTATGCTAAAGGACCACAAGGATGGGTACGTGAACCCAGCAAACAGTTTGTCATGGGCGCACGCACCCTGCATCTGCGCAGAAATGACGCAAAACATCGGGCCCCTTGCAAACAAAGGGATCTGTTTGAACGGACCTGAATAAAGTCCTGTGTGACATTTTATCTCATCTAATATTGTAAGAAGCTGGTTCCTACAGTAATACTGTCTTTATGCCTGATCCTAAGTGTGTAAGATTCCAGCTGTGTTATGTTTCTGTATTCCAGTCTAGGCAGGAACCACACTAACACCGTCATTTCACTAAGTGCTGTTTAGTTTAACAACAGCAAGTGTTTGGAAATTTTACAAAAATGCTTTTGTTAAAAGCAGCTTCCTGTATATGGAATTACATTTTAATTTAGAGATGAAAGAAAAATTACTCTTTAATAGTGATAAGACTTTGATACGCCATCCAGTTTCCTTTTCCCAGATCTGAGCATCAAGGAAATGATTGTGACACAAAGTTTAATAGGTATTGAGGCACTCTGGCCCTTATTCTGATCGGTGTGGCCGGATCAGATTATGCGGCCAGGACCGTGCGTGGGAAACCCCGCCTTCCATACGGATCGCCAACTCCGTCCGTACGCGGTAAGAAGCTGGCCGAACGGACCGCACGTGTATTTTTCACGGAATACGCCTCCTCCATCTAAGGGAACCTCCCCCATCATTCGATGGTCGCAGACCATCGAATGCAGGACCGAGTGCTCCACCAGCTCCCGCAACCTCAGACCACACGGACATTTTTCCGTGCAAAAGCAGGGATCTGGGCGGGCAGCTGATATCCGGCGATGTCATATGTCCGCCCCCTACACGTGCGTCACGGCCGCATTACCATACGTACGCCCAGCGTTTGCATGGGAACGCCCATGAAACGCGGGGCGTATGCATATGGTAATGAGCCCAAATAGCCCTTCACGCCCCTCTCCACCCCCTGTTCGGAGTGTTCACATATCATGCGGGATTTGGCCGTACGCCCCGCTCGCACATGCGCAGAAACGCCTCTGCACATGCGCAGACACAAAACATCGGCGGGCCGAACGCACGCGGATATATCCGCACCGACCAGAATAAGGGCCTCTGTATTGCCTCAATAGCAATTGTATGCATAATGCAACACATCCCACCACTGATCTGGTATATAGCTCAGCTGATAGAAGCAGTCCTTTGAGATCACCTGACTTTCAGGTTTAGGACAGGAGATTCCTTCTGAGGCTGCACAGCGTGACATCTGTGCCCCACAGGAAAGGGGGGGGGGGGGTGTAAGACATGGCCTTATCACCAGTGTAGCCATGCCCCTTTTTTGTAATCAATAATTTTTATTTAATTTTCCAAAAGTAATGATGGGGGGATACAGAATAAAAGAGGGAACACAAGTGTGTGTGTGTGTGTGTGGGGGGGGGGGGGGGGGGGGGGGGGATAGTAACATCAATATACAGTAAACAAGACGACCCACTGAGCAAAACAAACATACACAAAGAAAAACATATACATATGTCTTATTACAAAAATAGAAAGCGAAGAGCGAAGGAAATAGCATCAAAACAGCATAAGAGCAACTGCAATTAGTCAGAGCTTGGGAAGTTCAAGAGATTAATGTCTGTGGGTGGCCTATATAGCGTTGAATGGCCCATCCCATCTCTATAGGTGGCCTACACCATCCATTTCATATGTAAGGAGTTTGCAGAGGAGGAATACTCAACCTCTGCTGTCTCCAATTAGAAGTGTTTCTGGATATATGGACCAGATGCACTAAGGTTCAAAATTGATAAAATGGAGAGTGATAAACAACCGACCAATCAGCTCCTACCTGACATTTTTCCAACACAGTCTGTGACATGGCAGGTAGGAGCTGATTGGATGTCTATTTATCATTCTCCATTTTATCACTTTTGAAGCTTGGTGCATCTGGCCGATTGTCCCTTATTATCTCAATACGTGGGATTGCAGCTGTTGCTTTAGTGGCTTATAGGATATGTCCTAGAACATACTTCTCACCAGTGGACAAGTGGCCTCTATATACTGTAGATGAAACAGAGCCGTTTCAAGGTTCTCTTCGATACTGACCCCAACGACACTACAAATCATAAGAAACACTTCTTCCCAAAGATATTTTAGTATGGGGTACTCAAAAAAAAAAAAAAGGAAAAATTGTACAGATTCCCTCACAGTTTCTCCAGCATGATTTAGAGATGCTGGGCCAAATTTTGTGCTGGTGGTCTCCATGCCCCCTTTTAAAAATACAACTAATACCACAAAGTGGCACAAACCTAAACAGGGGGGTGCTTTGAGCCGCTTAGCCATGAGGAAGTCAAGGGGGGAAGGGTGTGATCACAATACAGCAGCGTGTGCTGGGCTACGGCTGTGGCTTGCTAATAGGTATGAAGGAGGGGAGCGAGCACAAACCTGGGCACCATCAATGCTCCTCCACAACACCAGGACTGGGTAATTAGTACGCGCTCCCCCTTTGGCACCATAGCAGCTCTGGAATGTTTTGCATTACTACATTCATTTAGTTTGGCCACATATTTACCTTAAGTACAGTACAACCCTCCCCTAGTGATATTTACATACAGCAAATAGATCTCTTATTAACCATTAATAGCATACAGTACATTCAAACCAAAATAAAATTTAAAATAACATTTAAAAACTGGTTTAACCTAGAGATGTGCAGGTCCGGATTTACCCGGATCTCAAAACGGGATCTTATTGGCTATATGCTGTCACATGTTTTTTCTCTAAAATACCCCACAGCAGAAACATTTTAACAGACCAACTACCTTACATACATTTTTTTTTTTTATTTGCTTTAGTTTATTCATTTGTGATTTATTATGTATGTTTTATTAAACTTTTTATTAATATTATAACCCACTTGTAATATATCCTTGATTATCCACATGTCTGCGGCACACATGCGCAGTCTTTCCCTACAAATATGTTTCCCAGAACTGCCTGTTACATGTTTGGCCAGATCAGACCTTCCTACAGTTCATTATTGTGTACTGTATGTCTGGTAAACTAATGCCAGATTTGTCTGGATTTGTATTGAAGCGCCCCATGTTTTTGAGAGTTCCAGGGGCTGCATGCAAAAACACAGTATTAGTAGTAAATACGGTAAGTAAATTATTCAAACTATTGTCCTGCAGAATAACCACAGGAAGTTGGATGCTGGGGCCATTGTAGCTGCATATGGGATTGCAGTCTTGATAAAGGTCAAGACACGCCCGAGTTTTTCTGCCACTCCGAGCAACAAATGGTCCATGACAGTCAATCACTTTGGGAATAAATCCTAACTTGACCACTACCACAAGATCTTTGCAGCAAATGTGTAGTACCACAATGGCCTTTGACCAAGTTGACCAATAGTTATTCATCTGCATAAATAATGGGTACCATATCTGATTCAGGTCCCTAGTTACCAGTAGATGCCAACCCCAGGAATTCCTTTACCTTTATACACCCTGGCATGCAGAACTGTTACTTAGCAATGGGTCAGAGTACAAAACTGCAGGTTCTTTCTTACATGCCAACACCAAGTGCAATAATCATGGGCACAACAAAGTGACCACTTAAGTTTTAGATCTCTCTATGCCTCCCTGCACTTTGCTCGGGCCAATCAGCATACAGAGACACGGGGATGCTTCATGCGTTCCCCCATGAGTCATGACCACGCGACTGTCAGACAGCCCATACTGTATCTATCTCTGGTCTAATTTATCTTGAACTTAACTAGAGCACAGGTAACTTTGCTACCACCAACTTAACCTGAGCAGCTACTCCTCCATATTGGTAATGGGTAAGCCATGTGTCACTGACTATGATGTCACAGCCCAGCGCTACACTACAAGACTGAGGAGCAATCCCCACCCACTTCAGCTAGAGATACACATCAGATGTGATTATAGAGCTGCCCTCTAAAGCAATTATGTATTTGTTTCATTTTAAAGCTAACAATACAATGTATGAGAAATATCTCATATAAATAAAGTTTTGGGGGTTTTGTTTTTTGCACAATGGGCAACATGTGATACAATGCTACATGACATTACTTCCCCATTACTATAACTACTGTAATGAAAACACTAGGTGAAGTGTGATGACCACAGCACACGAAGGAGTGGAGTACACATAGGCAGCATGACGGCAGAATATCCTGTATGCTGATTTATATAAGATATACCACAAACCATTGCATGTGCGTTCAGCGTGTACTGTCACTGTTCTGTGTATCTGTGCATATAACATTCAATGTAAGATGAACACAAGACGTTACCTGAATTGAACCAAAAACATGGTGATCATAAAAAAATCTCTGAGTATTGTGGGGCATGAAATGGATCTATAGCACCAGTGCAACAAGGATCAAATAAGTGAGAGCTTCATGAGGGTAAGGGGATTTCTATCCACTGTATGCCTTTATATAGTATTGTATAAAATAATCTTGTCATGTGTGAATTAATGAAAGTGATTGTGTAGTATCAAGTTTACCTGTCTCTAAATCTTTTTTATATGTATGATTATGACCAACTCAGGGGCAGATTTATTAAGCTTGGTGAAGTGATAAAGTGTCTGGTTTTTATTACCAGCCAATCAGTTCCTAACTGTGAAGTTACAGGCTTGGTTTGAAAAATGACAGGTAGGAGCTGATTGGCCGGTGATAAAAACCAGACACTTTGGGGGAAATTTACTAAAGGAAATTTGTAAAAAAAATAGGTGTATTTGTATCCAGAAATACACTTATTTTTGACATTTACTATCCCGAAAATACGGCAATTCGTATTCGTATTGATGTGCTATCAATACGAATACGAATTGCCGTATTTTCGGGATAGTAAATGTCAAAAATAAGTGTATTTCTGGATACAAATACACCTATTTTTTACAAATGTCTTTTAGTAAATTTCCCCCTTTATCACTTCACCAAGTTTAATAAATCTGCCCCTCAGTTCCCCCATCCAGACAACTAATGAATGAACTATCAAACATTATTTGTCCTATCCGCAGACAATCACTGACTGTATGGGCACTATAGAGGACACAGATCAACAACTGATCAATGTCCTTCAGAGAAGCCCAAGCAGCTCGTAGCTGGACCTGTTATTTTATTTGCCCTGAGCAGGAACCAACTTCTCTTATAAAAAAAACATCACCCTCGGTCAGTGACTTGCTCACTTCCTTTCCTAAGCCCATTGGCACTTTCTCCTCATTTGACCCCACAAGTGAGTATATTATACTGATAATAAATAAATCATAGCTATGTTTATGTAGCAGCAAATTGTATTGCCTACTATTTTGTATTCCTATTACAGTGGTGAAAGGATGTTTGTATCTTCTCTGGGTACAATTCCACTTCTTGATTCTTATACCTTCTTCTATAGAAGTTATTGAGTTATTGTTGTTAATGTTCTATTATGGTATTGTATCACTTTACAGAAGAAAACCTTATACTACAGTATATATAGTATATACAGTAAAACTTCTCTCAGTGCCGAAGTTACAGAGTGGAATGGTCTGGTTTGTAGACTTTGAGATCTCCTAATATTTCCAAAGAGTCGCTAGGTATGGCAGTCTGCGTCATTTTTTCCTTGACATGAAAGAAGTAAATTTATGGCATAATGGGGCAGATGTATTAAGCTTGGCGAAGAGATAAACTGGAGATAATGAGCAGTATTCAATGCTCTTGATTCACTACTTTTTTCGGTGAACAGGGCTGTTTTTTGGCAAAACTGCGAAACAGTTTTTTTACGGAAATGATATACGCCGTATTCAGTGATCACTGTTCGTCGAAAGCGAACAGCGAATGCCAGCCAATTCGCCGTTTCATAGTTGCCGCTATTCGCTGTTGTATTTCTATGGGGATTTTTGCATAGTTCGCCGAAAGTGTATTCAATGCCAAAATGGAGAACTGTGTAAACTTTTTTTTTTTGGGGTGAAGTTCTCCGTTCTGCATTCAACATATTTTTTAGGTGAACTGAAATTTGTACTTATTAAATAAATGTTTTTTATTCATTTTTTGGTGTCTAAAAGTCAATTTATTTATTATTTTATTTCTTTACCAACGCCGCATTAATATATTTTTCTTTTTTTGTTGATTTTCTTTTTCCTCCATTAGTGCTGTGTTTGCATGAGCCTGTGGTCTGCTGCTGCTGGACCCGTCCCCGTCCTCTGCGCCAGCCGCTCTCCCTCCCTGACACCGCCAGGATGTCTGCCGCTGCCCCCCTGCCTTCTGCCATCCCCTTGCTGCTGAGGGCAGTATTCAGTGCGCTAGATTTCATCAGTTTCGCCGGCAGGGGCAGCAAGCCCTAGACGAATTGAATAAGGTGAAAGGGAGGGCTGGCTGCGGACAGGGAGGATGGCGGAAACACAGCGAATCCAAAACAGCGTATGCTGCCGTGCACTTGCTGTGTAGTTGAATACTACCTAAAGTGGAAGGAGATAAAGCACCAGCCAATCAACTCCCAACACATATTTCAAACACAGCTGATTGCCTGGTACGTTATCTCCTTCTACTTTATCTCCAATTTATCTCTTCGCCAGGCTTAATACATCTGCCCCAGTGTCTTTTGAGGTTCCTTCTGAGGGCATGACTTGGTTTGGGCAGTCCATGGAGATAATGCAGTATGAGTAACACGTGTGAAACGTGCTGTCCACAACCAAGAAAGCAAAAATATACATATGCATGTAAGCAAACGTGTGTCGTTACATGAATGCTTGCTCCTGGTCGGCTAAGATGTGGGAGTGATAGTGTGTCCTATCAGAAGTTCAGTAAGAGTTTAAACATTTAGAAACACATGCAGACCAGGTGACTAGCACGCTGGAAAAAAGCCCTATTATGTGTAGGTAATCAGTGGGATATACTGTACAAATGCTCTGATGTTGATGATGGTCAGCTTGGGATCTATCTTTTCTATTAGATTTGCTTAGGCTTCTGTAGGCATGTTTAGGATTTTTTTTCATACATGGAATGAATAGTTATATCTGCTCTACTATAAAGACTTATTGATGCTTAATTGCGAATGCCTACTGTATTTCACTAACAAAACTAATGAATGTATTTTGTGGCACAATTGCACCAGTTCTACAGCATCAGTCTATTCAGAAGGTCTTGATCTGATGCCGGAGTCATGTTCTGAATTTCTACTTTATAGTAGTGTAGCCACTAAAGCATTAATATTTGTGGTTTCCTTTAATCTTTATGTTGCAATTCTCAGATTGTTCCAACACCTCCATTCTACAGTATGTGTGGTCAGTCCTTCCTTCCAGTTATTACATTTTTATTTTTAAAGGTGGATATGAACTCTGGTCTATAACAGTTTTTTTTTTTTTAGTGTATCTAAAACTGTTTTAGATGTTTGGGTGGTTTTTTTTACACCAACATGAAATGTTGTTTGCTAGGAGATCGCTCAGCTTATTACTATTTTTTAGATTTGATAGTAAAAATGTTTAATAAAGAACTACAGGTGGCAAGTGCTGAACTTTATAACATTTATATATGGCCGTTCATTTGCTGCTGGTTACTTCTTTTTTTTACAGTTTGTTCTTAGTTTGTTTTATCCTTGAATTATTCCAAATTAGGATATATATTTTTTTTCTCATGCAATTCTTGGTTATGGTGTAAAGGGTCAACAGTCAAAAGGTTGATAGTGTTGACCCTTAACTGGTTGACATGGTGAAGGACTAAGTAGAAAAAAACATGTCCCCCTGCATGGCTCGCCATGCTTACTGTTCCCAGTAGGAGTCCATGTAGAATGTTGTCCATTTGATCATGTAATGTAGGTGAAACATATGGTGTCAACCTAGACACTGTTAACCTATCAACCAGATACTGTAATTTTTAGCTGCTTTAGGGGTTCGTTCTGGTTGACTTGCAAAGCTGCGAATTTCACAGCTTTGTGTGCCAATTAAACGCAGCCCCCCCTCCTCGCACGTCGAATGTCCCCGCATGTATGCAAATTGAGGTTTTTCATAAACATCCATTCATAGCCTTGCATGCAGGGCCGAAATCATTCAATGGTCACGATGAAGTCTCATGCGTTCGCAAGTCTAAGTCACTCTATGGTGACTCAAATTTGCAGCACCATGCTATGCGACCAAGGCGGGCAGCTGACATCTGGTGATGTTAGCTGCCCGCCCCCCAGAAAAGCATTCTAGTTTGCAGGGGTATGCCAAAACCCTACTACTGGCCCTGTCTCTGCCTAATGGGGGGGGGGGGGGGATTAGGTGGCATAGAGAAATTAGTTCCCCCACCTCAGCTGATTGCTGACCTTTACACAAGGAGTATATGGGACTGCTTTCCATTCAAGGATAACCACCCACCTCATTTGTGGCGACCGGCTCGGTAAATATTAACTACACCTCCGGAGATACCCCTTACACCTCCAGTATATACGGCAAAATATGGCTATACTATATGCCCCCAAGCCCATTACAGACTGATGTGGCATCAACTATACCTCAGGTCCCTTTGCACTACTATGCCTTTTTATGTCATTGTGATTTTACATTGATTTTTATTTGTGTATTTACTCATATTAAATAGTGTTTATTTTAATTTAATTATTGTTCAGCGCTGCTTTGTATGCTGATGTGATCTTCACAGCAGCATAGTGTTGTGTATTTTTTTGTTCTCAAGAGGACTGACTATCCTCTAATTGAAGCAGCTGCTACTATAGAAAAACCCCTCACATCAACCACTCAATTTGGTAACCTTGGTTACCCAATTGTTATTCGCATTACAACACACCATAATGCTTCTTATTCACATTACACTCTACCATATTGCTCATTATTTACATTACTCCACACCATATTGCTTACTCACTCACAAAACACATTGCACAGTCCCATTAGCATACACTTACAGCCTCCCTAATAGTGTTGGATAGATCCAGTGCATGTTGGAGCCAGCAAGCTGCTGCTTCCTAGTGCCTTGCGGCTATCTGTTCCCCCTGTTTCCTGGTATTGGTACTGCAGCCTGTTGGAAGCTCGCTATTGCTGGTAAGTGGGTACCAAGAGGCAATGATGGATGGACTGCCACACATGAAACGTCTGACAGCTCATTAAAGCGGGCAGCTGCATACCTAGAATACGGCACCGTATCCAGTCGGTTTCCTCTTCACTTATCCATCAGTTTCATCAGCATCTGTCAACACCATCAGCGCATCCCAGTTCCCATGCCACACAATCTGCTGCTGCCTACTGTTAAGATAAGCTGACAATAGGCTTGGGATGTCCTTACCTTAGGCATTTGTCTAGTTTGTCTGTGGCATTGCTGACAGGAATGTGACCTTACAGAAGTCCCCCTGTGTAAGTTACTCTGGGGGCACGTCCACTGTGTGCATCACTCTGGGGGCAGCAGGTGCTGGGCTGCTCTCAGAGACTCAGGCTGTACTGCAGACTCCTTCTCAGTGACGTGAGCCGAGTGCTGCATGCACACACTTCAGCACCCAGCTCCTGACACTGTGGAGTAGCCTGTACCTGCAGCACCCCCTCTGACATAAATAACAGGAATGCTACTGAATTAACATCCATGCAGGTCACTACTCTTTGTTCCTCTTAAAGCAATCTGTGTTTACTATAAATTCAACATAAATCTGCAGATTGATATCAAATGAAACAGTTTCCTATTAGTTTATTTGAGAGTTCAGCCTTTAATGTGGAGCGAACGGCATCCACCAATGTGTTCAGCGGAAAGGAAGTTAATATTACAGAAGCATAAAGGTCAAGCACAGACATGGGAACGATATTCTTCATTAGGATTTTTGAAGGATTGTGGGCTGAGCCTTTAGACTGTAGACATCTTACAAACCCAACACAGATGACACTGTGTGTAACTAACGCATTATGCTCATCTGTACTATTTGACATTTAAACAACTTGTGGGCAGACAATTCCAAAACACTTTTTTTTTTTTCTAATAACTCGGTGTAAGTTGGAAAAGTATTTTCAAGTCAGTCTCCTGGATGCTACTGATCGTGAAACAGAACCAGTATATCATCTATATCTAGGACATGTGAAATCTCTCAGGCGTGCACCTACTAATAAGTCAGGTTAGTATAAACTAAGACAATAGCATTACTGTTACTGCGTGCCATGGGGATTTTCTGTAAGCAAAGGGCTTCTTATAAGACTTGCAAAGTTACCGACCTGCATACGCAGTACACACACACACACACACACACACAGCTGCAATTGTGTACATTGGGTTTTACTTCTGTTTTTTTAAACTTTTATTTTTATCACTGGTATTTATTAAGCATTTGTTGCTGGCAGAAACATTATTTATTTTAGTATTAATTCGTTTTACTGTTTTAAAGTTTCATGAAAGGCTGTTTTATTCTAGGTTTAAAAACTACCTTTACAACCGGATAATTTCTAACTTCTGTGTAGATAAAAAAAAATATATATATAAATACATTGCACAATAAGTCTTCTGGTCTCTATGTCCACTCAGTGCTTGTAGTACTTATAATAAGGACACAGTTTTTTAATTGTCAATTTAATTTATAATCTTGATTAGAGTAGTGAATCTTTATATATATATATATATATATATATATATATATATATACATATATACATACATACACACACACACACAGTATATCTATCTACCTTACACAGCAGCGAGGGCGTCATTATATATATATATATATATATATATAAATAAAATATAGAATGTACTCAGACACAGTTTGAAATACAGGTTGAGTATCCCCTATCCGAAATGCTCGGGACCACGAGCATTCCGGATAGGGGAATTTTTCGGTTTTTGGAATATTTTTTTTTTAGGCATACTTATCTGTCCCCTGATGGTGTCCGGTGGTCCCTCGGCGTCCACGCAGTCCCCGGGCGTCCACAGCAGGCCTCCAGCATCTTCTCTGGGTCTCCAGCGGTCCCAGGAATGCATTGCGGGAGTGTACGCGCGCACAGGTGGCGTCACCGGCGCGCGCGCACACTCGCGCAATGCATTCCTGGGACCGCTGGAGACCCTGGAGAAGATGCCGGAGGCCTGCTGTGGACGCCCGGGGACTTGGTAAGTATGAAAAGAGGGTTAAAAAAAAAATTTGAATGATTCCAAAAACCACGGTTTTTGGAATAATTCAGATAAAGGATGTACGGATACAGGATACTCAACCTGTAATAAAATAATTTTATACAAAACAAAAACTGCCATATATTTAATAGTGCGTAGTGCTCCAGCTGATTCTCTATTAACAAGCAAACTGCTAAAAATTAGGATTTGCTGGAACATGTAGTATTTATCTATAATCCAATTTGCTAATTTCATCTTTATGAGACTGTATTAGAAAATGTTTACATTTCACTGGAGCTATACACGTCAAACAAACTTATTATCATCATTTATACAATTGTTTTATGGTGTTTTATATTTGAATTGGCATCTAAACCGGACATTACAATGACAAACATCGGTCCTCTGGGGATTGGTTAGGGACAGCATAAATTTGAAACACACACGGAAAGAATTTAATAATTTATTCGGAGGCTTTACACAGAAGGAAATACTTTTTTAATAGAAAGCTGGAAACAAGTTGCCGTACATAGAAAATATTGATATAAAAAACATATGTCTTTTATATTTTCCAATATCCATGAAGCAATTTAATAATCTTGATATATAGCAGCAGTATTCAGCACCGATACCTTCCCCTAGTGTATAATTAGACATTTTAAACTTTAGACTAAACGCATGCAAGATGAGAGAATGTTTCAGCTGCTTCAAATATGTTTCAGATAAAATCGTGACAATGAATTAAATGCAGCAGAATATTTGGTACATGTGTAGTTTCACGGCGCCAGCTTGCGGGACTCGCTTCGCTCGCCCACGCTGCGGGCTTGGTGGCTTACTACGCTATCTAAAATCAACTCCATGCCAACATGGATAGTGGGGGTATGAATTATCCATGTTGGCATGGAGTTAAGTTAGTTTGTGCCGAGCGTAAAACCCGGAAGTAGCACGGCGCTATGCTGGAGCCGTGAAACTACACAAGTACAGAATATTTAAAGAGAAATGAGAAAGTGAGTTATAAAATTGACACTTTTTGCAACATTTAGTTGGAAAATATCACCATATTACTGTCATTTATAATGCTGGGACAAAAGACAGTCTGTCGGGGCTCACGAGCTGTTGGGTGAAGCTTTTCGCATTTCTGAAGATCAGTATCTGGACTACACATGCATTAAGCTCCCAATTCTAGTCCATTCGGCCCCCCACGATCGCACGGTGGACCAATGGAGGTGCCCTGCGCATGCTCATAATCAGTTACGTACATGTGCAGGGCTTCTGTGCGAGCGGCCTCGCGGACCTGCACTGTCGACGTGTTGCTCGCACGGGGGGCTGTACGGGGGCGGACTTGGGCGGTTTCATGGGCCTTCCCGTGTAAATTCCAGCGTGACGGCGGTGCCAAGAAAAATCGTTCGATATTCGCCGACCATTAAATGATTTATCCAGCAGTGGGCACATGCGATTCAACGGGGCCGGCAGTCTGGGACTCCGTTACCAAGTCAACCAGAAACAAGCCCTAAGTTCGCACATATACAAAATGGTCATGCATAACTTGCTGAAATTAAGTGAGAGGTGCATTATGGGACAAAACCATGATTGTGTCAGGCTCCTCCCTGCTTTTCGCCATGACTTGCAATTATGTTTAAAAGCATATAGCACTTTTTTTTTAACCAATAGTTTTGCACTGCAAAACTTTTATGTCTCCTTTAAAATGTTAATGAGAACAGTGATTCTCTGCTGTTTCAGTTTTTTAAGCTAGTGTTTACATCTATTTCTCCTGCTAAAAAGCTAGAGAAAATGTCTTTACCACTGTTATAAACAGATCCTTAGCATTTTCCATGTAAACCGTGATTTTAAATAAAACAAAGTTCACTCTTCTCATAAAAAAAAAAGGGTCCTCCTCCCGGCCCCCAGGAAAGGTGGGCAACCCTCCTGGATTCTGGGGGACCCCCATGCCCCCCCCCCCCCCCCTGATTTTGGCGTCTTCCCCCTGACCTCTGCATTTAAATGCAGCAATCTGCGGGTTGCAGAGGAGGAGGCGGAGCTAAAATGTCCACAATCGTGTAATTTTAGCCCCGCCCCCTCCACGGAGATCCGTTAATTGGGGTATTTTACATCCGGGGGGAGGGGCTTAATGGCGTCACCCTAAAGCTTCTCCCAGAGAGGAGACTGATAAAGTCGTCAACCCTGAGATGGGGCAATGTTATCACATCCGCATCTGGTATAACGATTCTGATAAATCTATCCGTGAATGAGACTAGGAAGCTAAAAATGGAAGTGTCAGACTTCAAGAAAAATGTCTCTAGACAGTTTTGCAGAGAACGTGCACATTGAACATGAGGCTCCTTGAAGACACAGAAAAGATTAATCTTGCATAACCTCTGCTACGATATAGCAACATGATCTTATCATGTGAATTTAACATGATATTGCGCTAATTTTAATACAGATTTAGAGATTTGGGTCAATCGTCATTGGCTTGTCTTAACTGCAGCTTCAGCAAGTTCTCATTAACTCAAGCTGTACTTTTACAGCCAGCAATGGTAGTGAAGCACCCCTTACATCAGCAATTTGGCATTTTGCATATAATTGTGAAGGTAAATCTGTAATGTATGGGGTTCACAGACCAAAAATTGATTGCTATTGTTATACCAGGTTGTCCAACATGTTGAATTTCCCAGATCTATTGTGGCTGTAGATTGCTAGTGTATGGTATTTAGTAGATTTGCAGATCATTTCTAGTAAAGCATTCCAAGCTTGGCAGATCTGTAACACAGATGTGTCCACATACATATTGGTTTTACTGTGACATGTATGGCACAATTTGGCACACCTTGGACTGTGCAAAAGCCACGCTTTGTGATTTTTCTAAAAATGTGCTTCTCTAATCTATTACTTTATACAAATTCTACTGTTGCAAAAATATGTTAGAATCCATCTACTTGCTACATTTGGAAAAACAGCTAAGCCGTGTTATACATGTTCTGACAAATTGACAACTGAAAATTGGGTGGCTTTTCAGCCCGTCTCCCAGCCTCACAATGGGGCAGATGTATTAAGCTAAGAGATAAATGTAAGGGTGATAAAGAAAGATAAGCGTCCAGCCAATCACCTGCTAACTGCCATGTTACAGCCTGTGTTTGAAAAAAGTCAGTAAGGCAGTGGCGTAACTATAGCACCGCAGCCCCCGCGTGGGGGGCGCTATGCATGTGCGGGCGCCGGGGGCTGCAGTGCTATAGTTACGTTACACCCCGCCGCCCCAACCCCCGCAAACCCCCCCATCCCCAGTCTTTACCAGTGTTCAGTATGCGCTGGTCCCGGCTCCCTTCTTCTGCTGAGGACCACCACAAAATGGCCGCCCCCATATAGCACACAGTTCTCTGAAACTGTCTGCTGTATGGGGGCAGACATTTTGTGGTGGTCCTCATAGCAGAAGAAGGGAGCCGGGACAAGCGCGTACTGAACCTAGGTAAGACTGCGGGGGTTGGTGCGGCGGGCGGAGGGGCGGGTGAGTGACTGGGTGCCCTCCCTTTAACGGCGGGGGGGCGCCCAAAATGTAGTTACGCCGCTGCAGTAAGGAGCTGATTAGCTGGATGTTTATCTCTTGTTATCAACCTTGCATTTATCTCTTGTTAAGGCTTAATACATCTGCCCCAATGACTGTAATCTCAGCATTGTGTAGTGGGGAAGGGTCTGTGTTGACCCGACTTTGCAGACATGTCCCCCACTCCACCTCTACCTAGCATTGCCTGCCTTTGCATGCCCCCAGAATGCGTGCTATGCCGCCCCTCGCCATGCCGAGCTGGTGGTAAATCAGCATGTATGATCTGATTTTGCTGAAACTAACTGACAAATATCTGAAATCTATGGGGGACTAATGGTGGAGAGGTATCTTTAAATCTGGGATCTGCTTCAGGAAGATGGGAAGGGTTAGGGGGGGGTGCGAGGAGGCAGCGGGGACCGACGAGGAGCTCCGTCGGAAGGGGATGTGTGTGCGTCCCCTCCTAGCGGCTGGCAGGGGCTGGTGGTTGGCGATCCGTCCACCAGACCGCCGCTAGATGAGGCTGGCTCCATCTGTATGTGCCTGAGGACAGACAGCAGCACATTATTTCTTCCACAGTGCTGGGACGTTCATTCTCTGTATTTCTGGCTGCTCCCCTACATCCGACTGCCTCACAGATCTAGCAGGTCTGTGGACTTAGCATGAAACAATGATGCTACCATTTTGCATACCTTGGTGCCCCCCCCCCCCCTCCTGAATCCGCCACTGTGGAGGATAACTGAAACTTGCCCAGTCCTATTATATTGATATCACAAAATGATCCACAACCAAAATCTGTGTTGCCTAAAAAATGCAATTGTAGATGAGGTGTACCAAGTAGCAAAAACTAGAATTTTGATCTATACAATATATTTATATAAATCTGGCAATAACACATATCTTTATCTCTGCAGCTGTTGCTGGAAGTAATCAGAAGCCACAGAAAACGTGCACGTCAGCAAGGAAGACACATCTTGGGGAGGTAACCTTTCAGCCCGGAGGGCGTGAATGAGCCGTTGGAATGTTGTGAACTGTATTCCGCCAAGGTAGCAAGTCCAAAGCAAACAGCCTCCAATAGTTTACAAAGGTTCAAATCCTGCACAGACTTTATGCATAGGCACAATGGCCACAACAACATTACAACTTACTTTCAAATATAACGCAGTAAAAGGCTGAAGAAAGAAAGAAAGAAAGAAAGAAAGAAAGAAAAGGAGGCAGCTGTATGCCGTCACTTTGATCTATTTACTGTGTCTCATTGGTATTTGCATATATTAACTGGAAGCTCTGTAAGCTAGACTGCAATCCATTAGGACGAGACCACACTCCACATAGCTCTGCACCACAAGTGTTGCCATAAAGTAGACAATTAAGACATTCAGCCTCCTAATTGTAAAAATGAGTAACTTCACAGAGGAGAAAGTCAATAATTCAGAAGGTGAATGTGTTCCTAATGCAGATGTGGTCACCAAAGTCCTGCCCACTATATACACTCTGATCTTCATTGTGGGCTTCTCCCTAAATGGGCTGAATTTATGGATTTTCTGCTACATCCCCAGTAACAGGAGCTTCATTGTTTACCTGAAAAACATTGTGATTGCTGATCTTTTAATGACCCTCACGTTCCCAATGAAAATAATAAGCGACGCAGGGCTGGGAAATGCTCAGCTGCGTGTCTTCGTCTGCCGCTTTTCGGCCGTTATATTTTATTTAAACATGTATATCGGAATAGTATTTTTGGGCATTCTTGGATTTGATAGGTACTACAAGATTGTGAGACCAATGCATGCCTCTTCCTTTCAAAGTGTCCATTACAGCAAGGTCATATCTGGCATGGTGTGGGCGACCATGGCTTTTATTTCAGTACCGAATATGATCCTAACCAACCAATACAAAGACGACACAGAACAACCAAGTTGTGCCAAGCTGAAAAGCAGGCTGGGCATCCAGTGGCACAAGGCCTCCACCTATATCTGCATATGCATCTTTGTCATTACCTTTTCCTTGCTTGTAATATTTTATGTGTCCATTTCAAGGAAAATATACAGATCTCGACAAAGATTCAGAAGAGGCTCAAACGCCGGCCGGAAATCCACACGGAACATATACAGCATTTTAATTGTATTCATTATCTGCTTTGTCCCATATCACCTGTGTCGGATACCATATACCATAAGTCAAACGGACTTTGGTTACACCTGCCAACAAAAGACAAATCTGTTTTATATAAAGGAGGTGACCTTGCTGTTATCGTCGGCTAATGTCTGCCTTGATCCTGTCATTTATTTCTTTTTGTGCCAACCATTTAGGCAAACGCTGTTTAAAAAACTGCAAATTAAGTACAGACTCCAAGAAACTGACAGGAGCGCCAGAATCTCATCCACATAGCCGGTGTTCTTGTATAACGCTCGTCTTAGGGTGGATGTAAAAACAGGAACCAGAGGACCTACAGTATCTTAAAACTCATTGTAATATATGTATGAATGTAATTTTATTTATGGCTTACAACTCATCAGTTGTACATTGTCATTCTGGAGTCATAATTATCAGAAAGGATTTCTCCACCTATAAACATTTCTTATACATTTCTATATTTGTATACTGACAACAATGAATATTCATTATATCAGAACTGCTTAGTGATTTATTTCTGAAGAGTAAATATAAGTCTGCTGTATAACACATAGGGGCAGATGTATTAAGCCTGGCGAAGAGATAAACTGGAGATAAAGTGAAAAAAAAGTGAAAGGAGATCACGCACCAGCCAATCAAATTCCAACTGCCATATTTCAAACACTGCTGATTGGCTGTTGCGTTATCTCCTTCCACTTTATCTCCAGTTTATCTCTTAGCCAGGCTTAATACATCTGCCCCATTGTAAGTAAGTTTAATTTATATAGCTCACTTTCTCCAACAGGACTCAAGCCCCAATACAGACATTAAAAACAATGATAATACAGAGGATGTTGGTAGTACAGTAAAAGACAAGTCACAGACAAATGAAACCCTTGAGCACACAGTAAGCCTAATGCAGGATTGGTGCAGCATTTTGGATAATAAGTAGAATGGGGGTTCAGTGAAGCGCTCCACCCCTTTGGTGTTTGGTGCGATGACACAATTATAAGCCGGTTTGTTTTGCTTAAATTGCCTTTAATGAAATAATAGTAGTACAAAGGGTTAACAATGTTACATAGAATACAATATGTGCGGTTGGCACATATACACACAAGGATGAGGCGGGGGGGGGGGGAGGGGTGGTTTGGTAACACAAACAGCGGTGGTGGGATAGTGGGATTGGGGAATGTTCCGATTCCGTGGGTCTCTGGATGGTCATCACCCGACCCCGGACTCTGTCCCTATCCAGAGACCCACGGAATCGGAACATTCCCCAATACCCCAATCCCACTATCCCACCACCGCTGTTTGTGTTACCAAACCACCCCTCCCCCCCCCCCCCGCCTCATCCTTGTGTGTATATGTGCCAACCGCACATATTGTATTCTATGTAACATTGTTAACCCTTTGTACTACTATTATTTCATTAAAGGCAATTTAAGCAAAACAAACCGGCTTATAATTGTGTCATCGCACCAAACACCAAAGGGGTGGAGCGCTTCACTGAACCCCCATTCTACTGCCTACCCTCGATTGGCCCAGTCACCCAATAAGTGGAGCAGCTAACCCCGACCACTGGGAACAGTGCGCAGGAACAAAAAGACCCAACACATTTTGGATAATAACTTCCATGGGTTGTGTACTCCACCCTGACAAGGTACCGAGAGCGGCAGCCATTTTAGGCGCTCTGCGTAGGATTACCCTGGGTGGAATAGATTACCCCTAAAAGAAATTACCCAAAATTGGTGATTTCAGTGTATACTCAGGTCCATGTATTTTTCATCCCACCCACAAGTGCACCAGATGAGGCAGCCATGGTGGGCGCACTACGAAGGTTACACTGTAAGGGGCGAGTCATACAAGGACCTGATGCAGATGTTGGAAAGAAAATACTTGTGTAGTAGCATGATAAACGCTGCACAGAAACATCCACGTGACCCACATCCTGCTCACAGAGAAAGCATCTGAGGCAACCATCTGGGTGCACTGCATAGGTCAGCGCTGGCAGGGTGTGCAATCTGCATTACACATTACAGGAATAGCACATGGTGGGGTAGCTGTATGCTGCATAGCGGGGGAGAAAGAAAAGACATGAACACACCTTTGCAAGGGACTGGCAATATCATTAGAAATAATTTTCATAGTCAGAAATGTCCTGGTCTCAGGTGGTTATGAGCAAGTGGGGAGCACGTTCAAGTATGGGGGAAGTGGTGCTACATAGGCTGGCCCTGGTGCTTTCCCCCCACAGCTCCATGCTCACCATGAGGGGTAGGCCTGAGGGCAGTCCTGGTGTTCTCAGCCATAGGGGTGGTGGGCCTGGTCCAGGTGTTCTCATGGCAAAGGTGAGTAGAGAGCACCTAATGTTCCTGAGTTTTGTGGTTATAATGCAGTCCATCAGAAGTAATGTTGGTTTGTTGTTTGCCTTCTGGTTTCCTTCGGTTTAACACCGGTATAACGCTGCTATTAGATACTAGACCCTTCATATACTAGATCCCTAGAGTCCTGAAGGACTGGCATCCCATCGGTCACTCGCCCACCCATCACTGACCAAGGGAGGTGGATCAGACTTTCAAAGAAATACTGTTCTGCACCATGCAATGTTTATTGTATGTGCCAGCTACACTGGTCCAAGGCTGTTTTTTTTTTACACGGACCATGTCTCAGGAGTTTAGAAGGTAAGTAATTTGTTCAGGAAACAGTTTCTATATAAATTATATCATCTTATATTAAAAGTACAAGGAATTTATAGAGCTGACAATGGCTCAGAATAGTAGGATGGAGCATAAGTCATCCCACTGTAATGGTGCTGAAATCTGTGGTGATATAGTTATAGGAATGTTTACATTCTGAGCTCCAACCTCTTCTGCATCCACTCTCCCTCCTTCTCTCTCTGCACCTCTGACTGACTGACACCTCACCTCTACTCTAGTCACTTCCTCCCATGCCCATCCCCTTTGGTCAGGGCCGGCGTAAGGCTTCTCAGCACCCTAGGCAAAACTTCAAACTACTGCACCCCCCCCCCCCTCAACCCCCAAACTACCACCAATACACTTTCCAACCCATTAAGGCATACTTGCCTAACATTCCAGAATGGCAGGGAGGCTCCCAAAAAAATGGGTCGTCTTCCTAGCCCCACCCTGGGAAGGTGGGCAAGTCCCCTGCTTTCCTTGGGGGACTCCCTTTGCCACTCACTTCAGAGAACAAGAAGAGGGTGTAGCAAAGTAGGGAAGTATGGCTCAAGAGAAAGTATGGAGGTGAGGTCTTAGAAGTTCCACAGCAGCCACCTGCATTCAATACAACAAGGATCCTCTCATAGACAACTTTGTTTTTTTTGTTTTGTTTTTTATTAATGTACTGCATGATGGACAATAAAATACAGTATATAAATACAGTATCCAGGTTATATATTGTTGTCAAAACAAGTCAAGACAAAGTGATAAATTGAGTATGTAACTATCCATATAAAGGTATAATTTGGGATTGTACCACTAAATATTATAACATATTGTCTATAAGTTAGACAACAATAAATCGGTTGTCTGGGATAATGGACAATGTAAAGTACAAACCAATAGAAGGCCCATTGTCATGCATTAATAAACTGTATCTATGGTAGAATTATAGTAAACAAATACTAAAAGGAAACATTAAATATAAAATATATATGTAAAGAAATAATATTTGAAAATAAGGTACGACTCACTCTCTCCTCGACCACCCCCAGCCCATTGCCCATCCATCCGCCAGGTGAAATCAAGTTACTACTGTGTCAGTCAGAATCAGAGGGTCATTACCTATTAAGCTTAGTAAATACCAAGATGTGTTTCGTAAACTTTGATGAATTTGTTGCCTCATATCCACCAATATACAGTAGCTTTCCCATACTCATCTTTGATTTTTTGATGGGCAGACTTGTTGGTAGCGCCCCCTCCAGATCCCGGTGCTCAAGGCAGCTGCCTAAAGCTGCCTACTGGTGGAGCCGGCTCTGCTTCTGATAAATTGGTCCTAATTCTGGTTCACTCTCAGAGGCAAATTCCTTCTCAAATGGACAAAACCATGTGCAGAGAGAATTAGATTTGGGTGAGTTATTTTGTTTCTGTGCAGGGTAAATACTGACTGCTTTATTGCCAAACAGCAATATAGATCTCACTTTGAAGAAAAACCCCAGCAAAATCAAATTCTATCTGCATATGTTATATCTGCCCCACCTGCAGTGCACATGGTTTTGTCCATTTGAGAAGGAATTTGCTTCTGAAAGTGAACCAGAATAATGCCCATTTTTATTCTCCCTTGCCAAGGCTGACTTTCTTACAGTAAACTGCCAAACCCTGAAAGCCTCCTTAAGACACACATATTTACCATAACCTAGCAGCCATCCTCTTAACTAATTTCTCACTCCATGCCAGATATACCAAGCTTCAAAATGTGATAAAATGGAGAGTGATAAAAAGCCAGCCAATCAGCTCCTGTCACAGCTGACTGGCTGGTTGTTTTTTCACTCTCTACTTAATAACTTTTTGAAGCTTGATACATCTGGCCCTAACTCCTCCTGCCCACATTGTCTTCTCCAATTCTCCCCCCAACTGTTTATTCCCTTGTAG
The DNA here is from genome assembly GCF_055691185.1 of Crinia signifera. Lineage (NCBI taxonomy): Eukaryota > Metazoa > Chordata > Amphibia > Anura > Myobatrachidae > Crinia > Crinia signifera. The sequence goes on from NC_139219.1 coordinate 259,364,294, forward strand.
AGCTCTATTTCCTAGGAACTTCCCCTCTTACCTACAGTTCTTCAACTTCCCTATCTACTGTATACTACCAGAGCTTCCTGTATTCTGTCTGCTTACTCATGTGATGGGTACAGGAGCAGGAGAACTGGTTGTGCTTCCCCCTGTGACTCACTACTGCCTGCTGTCTCCAGGTACAGAGATTTGCTCTACCCATTTCCTTGTACTGGTCACTCCCTTTTTTATTTATGTATTTATGCTTTGTGCTCATGGTTGTGCTTTTTATATTTGCTCTCTTTTATATGTACAGCTCCTGTGTGGTGCTGCTTACTGCTTGTGGCACCTAACAAACAAACAATGAATAATAATAAAAGTGTTTACAAGTAACTTTAGGAAATTGATGATGCATCACCCCATATATATAGAACCCCACATATGGCTGGTGGAACGCATGGAGACTGGCTGTGGAACGCACAGCCATGTCTCCAGCATCAGCCTGTAGTTCAGCCTGCTATAAATCACTGCACTAATAGTAAGCCATCAAGGACATGTCCGTTATTCACACAGTATAGAAGTTAATATATTAATGTCATTAGATATGGTAATATCCGCAGGTAAAGAGTACTCATATAATCGCATATCGGCGGGTGCACATCGGTGGGTGGAAAAAAAGCACAGAGGAAAAGACTTGGGGTTAGAGAGGAAGACTTCAGTAAGGGGTGAAGGTTGGCCGTAAGCAGTGAGAAGCGCAGGGCTTGCCACCCTATACTGTACTGTAGCCAGGTAGCACCTCTCCTTCTTGCACCCTCTCACTGCGATGTTCTCAATCTCCCTCTGACACTGACTCCCTCTCTCTCCCTGGTACACACTATATCCCTTTGACACCCTCACTTTCAATCTGTCTCTCCCTCTTGTGCCCCTCTTTCTTTCTCCCTCCCTCTCGGACACTAACTCCCGCTCATACCCCTCCCTCTCTTTTGCATTGGAGTGACAAAAGCAGGGGGGCCATTTCTAGATTTTGATATGGGGCCCAGGAATTTCTAGTTACGCCCCTGCCTGCACCCTGCCGCCTAACCCTAACAACCCCCCCCCCCCCCCCTGCAGCCTAAACATCTATCATCTTCTCTCCCTTTTCTCTTACATTGTTATCCAAACATAACCCAAAGGTGTTAGCAAACCATAGCCCAAGCGTACTACCAGGTGCAATCTGTACAAAAGCATTATTCACTACATACAGTAATATGCACGCCAGCAACAAATATTTCAATATATTTCCATTTAAGCCATCACTTTGTAAGATAATTGTGTATTTAGCAGGACCATCTGCTACAACGCATATCATGTAAGAGGTAACCTAAGGATAAATGTAAAACAAAACGATACACCCTGAAGAACATAAAAGCTTTTATAGCACCTACTCTCCCACTAAGCACATTTTTTTGTTATGCATTTTTGCACTTCTTTACGCCTTTAGATATCTCTGTGAATAGAGAACAGGTCCAGTAAAAACACAGCTGTGGGAGAACACAAACTGGTTTGTAGGACGGGAATAACTAGCGGTCACGGTTTTATGCTTCTGATTGAATTACCAGACCTCCAGCAACAAAGACAATTAGGTTAAACTCTAGTGGCAGCGATATAAACAATAAATCTTCATCTCTGAATAACAGTAGTAAGATTAGGGAACACATGAAATCACTGCTACATATATTACTCTCAGCCATTTGCCTCTGATGTGTAATAGAAATGCTGTTTATTTTCTTGTGTTAACCACACACGTAGATTTACGGGATACGGTCACTAGGTCAACAAGCATAAGGTAGACACCTTTTTTCACGTTTTTTTTTAGCCGACAGGCGGTATTTCATGCCCTACCATCCACTAGGGTGTGGTGGGAGAATAAAATAGTGTGCCCGAAGCATGGAGAGTGCAGCGAGTGTGTTTACACTTTATTTAGGAGTACTGTACTTTGTAGTAAACGATAAATCAAATTGTTGTAAAATACATAACCTAACCTCACATCCTGATGGCAGCCCTGAATGTATGCCAGACATATGATGATCAAGCTTTTCATGTTGTAGGAAAAACATACAGTAGGTGGCTAACTGACTGAGAGATAAACAACTGGATCACCAGTGGCTTTATTACAACTTGTTACTAGATTATAGCAGTCATTTTCCAATCACATTTGCCGCATACTTGCCGACTTTTCAATGTCCCTCTCCGGGAGAAGTCCGGAGAGGACAACAAAATGTGCAGGTCGGGGGGCAGGGAGAAGGCTGCCGTATCAAAGCCCCACCCCCAATGCAAGCAAAAGCCGTGATTTGCGGGTCCGCAAGTAGGGGGCGGGGCTGAAATTACGCAAATCGTGCCCCTCCCCCGGACCCGCGATTTACGGCACTTCTTTCCCCAGCTCCGGTGGGAGGGGGGCTCTGGGGGGAATGCGGGAGCTTTGCTCACCTCCTGGGGGGCCTGGAGGGGGACCTGATTTTCGGGAGACTCCCGGAGATTCCAGGAGGGTAGGCAAGTACGATTTGCCAACATGCCTGTAAAAGTAGGCTGTGTTGCTTTAACGTGGATGGTGGAAGTTGTATCACAGTCATCCACTTGTTACTTAGAAAGCGCCTCTGCAGCCACTGTTTATCTTGACTGCAGCTAATAAAGTCATACTCCTGCAGCTCTCCAAAGGCATGTGATGATTTTCACACTGACAACTTTACAATATCACCTAAATATTCTATTGTTTTCAAATAAATTTTAAAAAAACAATATTTTTTTATATTAACAATGGTTTTAACATGACTGCATGAAAATTAATTATGCCTGCAATTTGAAACAGCTCTCCCACAAATGAGGGGTATGCTTTCAGTTTTGCATGAAGTTCATATTCTTCATCTTAAAATCTCAGGCTTGCAAATTCCCAAGCTATAGCACATCCCCTGTAGTTTTTGCAATAGCGTAGCAATAGTGTGTAGCAAAAAGATTTCAACTGGATGTTGCCCACTGCCAACTTCTCTTCAATACAGCATACAAAGATGAAGCCATCAGGTCAACTGCATGATCATTGGATATATGAGTAACTCTCAGTCCGTGTGAATTATCACAAAGAAATCAAAATAATGTCACCAAATAAAGCGTAATTTATGTTCTACAATGCGAGTGCGGCCTTTCCTATGTCGGGAAAACCTCGAGACAACTGAAGGTCCGCCTCGCGGAACACACATACAATATTAAAAAAGGCCTACTTGTACATACTGTATCTGCCCATTTTAAAGAACATCATGAATCTAACCCATGCAGGATTAAAAATTTCTGGGGAATAGAACAGGTTACAAATAACTGGCGTTCTGGAGGAGTGGAGTTGAAGCTCTCGCAGACAGAAATGAGGTGGATTCACCGATTGAGAACCTTGGTTCCACAAGGACTCAATGGTGAATTCGAGTTGAAACCTTTCCTCACTTAATTCTTTCTGCACACCCACTTCTTTTCTATCCCTGGCTTGGGTTATTTATTGTTTTCAGTGAATGTTCAAGATATTTACCAATCTTTTTATCTATTATAGATCATCCTGGAAAAAGTGACCTATTTTGATCTATGTGCCAATCAAATGCATTTTTTATCTATGTATTAAATTGATTTTTATATTTTAATGTACATATCAGGAGGAAGGTTAGTCACTGAACCAGATTTTTTATATATTTGTATATAACAATTTTTTATATATATTGTTTTTTTACATGAATTTTTATATGTAAATTCATTTACATTAAATTGTATTTATCTGGTCTATACTAGCCAAATCTGTGATATAATGTGATTTTATGTTTATGAAATGTATTTTGTGTTCTTGGAGGATGGCTTGTAATGATTAAATAGTAGAATACGCGATTACTTCCGTAATGCGTTCCAAAGTTTATTTACTTGGAACGCACGGCCATTACCCACCGCTATTATTCCATCTATCCATTTATATTCCATTTATTTGGGTTATGAAATGGTTGATGTGGATGTGTTGATGTGTGGAACAATATTGTTGATGTGCGCCCATATAGACATGCTTATACTTATATAGTCTTGTTCTCAAATACATGTGTCCGATAAACCGGACCTTTGGAACGCACAGCCATCTTCCTTCAACACATATGACACGCAAAATCCGTCACTTCCGGTTGTTCCTACCCGGACATCCGGTACGGACGGACGGAGCGCATTCGTTTCAGCTGGCACAATTTAGTCTGGAGGTATAAATATGCCTGCCAGACATAGAGAGAATTACACTCCTGAAGAAGATTCCTTCGAAACGCGTTGAGTGTTTGACGGTGCACATCCCCATCCAAGGCTGAACACAGGTCGTATAAAGGTGCTGATCGGTGGATCCCTCTTTCTGGTTCCGGACTGGACGTTGGACCCCTGGTTGTAAGACCCTCTTCCATCTGACTGTGAGCTGTTTTTGCCTGGCGGATTGTACTACATGCTGTTAAAAAGCTTTTATGTTGTAAGTGCGGATTGTAAATTAAACCCTTTTAAAAACCAAGGATAATCTGCACTATATTTTCTCCTATCTCACCCTCTCACATAATCTGTGAGTTTGGGTGTGTATCATTTCAGGTTCACCAAAAAGCCTGCAGACTTGAGATCTCCATTTAAAGGGAAACAAATTAATGGTGATATCTCTATGTTTAAGGTTGTACACAGAGCGCTGTATGTGAGACACCCCCTTGTTGTTGTTACCAAATAAAGGTTCCATAAAAGGTAGGATTATCACTTGTTGAATCCTCCAATAGCCACGTCCTCAATAATGGCACATATATGAAATGACACAATGAAAAAAATAATAGTGCATAACTTTTTAAACAAATGAATTTAATAAAGATGTGCACTTACAATTTAAATGCTCAATACAAGCATATGGGTTAAAATCGCTCAAGGCAATACTGCGGTCTGCTGGGCTGACCTGGGGGGCCCTGTGCCCTGGACCTGTCCCAGAGTAGTGTTAGGGACTTGTCCTATTGAGGTAACCTGGAGGCGGTGGACAAGCCGATACTAATGGCCATTACTATGCTAATAACCTCAAATGCAATATAGCAAGATATTAAAAGGTCTAGCATATATATTTAGTGTGCACCTGCAATCTCCTCCTCCTGCTTGCTGCACTACAAGTCTCAGCAGGTAGCACCTCATATGTCCAGGGTGTGCAGTTTAGGGCCCCTCCCCCTATGTACTATATATTGTGTATTCATACACACTGGAAGGAACTAGAGACGCCTTCCTCCTTAACTTGCACCCCACCCACCTGTCCCAAATTGATTTTAATTAGGTTGGAGTCCCAACATTCAAGACTGCACACCTCAGTTTGGCACTATGAGGGTAAGTCCTACTATACATATATGCTGAGTGTTAGTCTGTGGGACTGTGTTTGGGGCGCAGGGCTCTTTGGGCTGCTGTTGCTGGGCTGCTCCATGGCATCATATCGTATACTTCCAATCACCCCTTTAGTTTGTTTAATATATATGTAGCACCCTTCACATTTATTATTACTTCTTACCTACTGTAGGTAAGTCCTATCACATATAATTTCCCCTATCCCTTTTACTATCACTTTAATTTCACACTAATGTGATGCCATGGGGTGGTTCTGCTGGGCTGACCTGGGGGGCCCTGTGCCCTGGACCTGTCCCAGAGTAGTGTTAGGGACTTGTCCTATTGAGGTAACCTGGACGCGGTGGACAAGCCGATACTAATGGCCATTACTATGCTAATAACCTCAAATGCAATATAGCAAGATATTAAAAGGTCTAGCATATATATTTAGTGTGCACCTGCAATCTCCTCCTCCTGCTTGCTGCACTACAAGTCTCAGCAGGTAGCACCTCATATGTCCAGGGTGTGCAGTTTAGGGCCCCTCCCCCTATGTACAATACTGCGGTCCAACAGATTATTCCAGGGTACAGAAGTTTAGGAAAGGTTTTGTCAGTCGCACAGAAATAGAGTTAATTATTATGCACGGGTGGACCCTCCTTGTGTCGTATTATCAATTTAATATTTATTAATGCGAGGGTGTGCTACCACAGACACGGAGTAGACATGTTTTAGAGGACAGAAAAAGAGTGTCTTTTTTTGGTGCACCTGGAGAGTTAGATTAATAAAACATGACTTTTAATGAGTTCATTTAAAATAGTTGCGAATATATAAAAGACACAGACAAAACATGAGACAACATGATGTGATTTAAAAAGGATAACAATCCTCACCTAGTGGGACCCCACTGCACACTGTCCCTTAATTGTTTTATAGTTAGTCTTGATATGGCACGGTGGATTTGGTTATGTTACCAAATCATAGTAACATATTACATGGATAACACAGGATTGTTACTACTTTGAAACAATGTGTCAGTGTAATCCTGGGGCTCTATATGCAGCCGCTGGCAAGCGCTCGAACACAGATATAATACCGTTTCAGCGCTGCTGCTGACTTGCTGGAGCCAGTAGTTCCACAACCTGCGTTCTGCCCGCAGAGCTGTGTCAGAGGTGTGCCTGTGTGCACTCCCTCGCTCATGCGGGTTTAGAAGAGGCAGGAAAACACACGGCTCTGGCGCCAGAGACCGTGTCAGTGTGTTTGCTGGGGACCGTGTCCAACGGAAACCCCAATCCGGCCAACAACAGATCAAAATACAGTTTGTAAGAGGGGAAGGGAGAGTGGGGTTTAAACACACCAGGTGTGTAGTTAGTCAAGCGTACGCTTTCGCAAAAAGCTTCCTCAGGACCCTCAGTACGCTTGACTAACTACACACCTAGTGTGTTTAAACCCCACTCTCCCTTCCCCTCTTACAAACTGTATTTTGATCTGTTGTTGGCCGGATTGGGGTTTCCGTTGGACACGGTCCCCAGCAAACACACTGACACAGTCTCTGGCGCCAGAGCCGTGTGTTTTCCTGCCTCTTCTAAACCCGCATGAGCGAGGGAGTGCACACAGGCACACCTCTGAAACAGCTCTGCGGGCAGAAAGCAGGTAGTGGAACTACTGGCTCCAGCAGGTCAGCAGCGGCGCTGAAACAGTATTATATCCGTGTTCGAGCGATTGCCAGCGGCTGCATATAGAGCCCCAGGATTACACTGACACATTGTTTCAAAGTAGTAACAATCCTGTGTTATCCATGTAATATGTTACTATGATTTGGTAACATAACCAAATCCACCGTGCCATATCAAGACTAACTATAAAACAATTAAGGGACAGTGTGCAGTGGGGTCCCACTAGGTGAGGATTGTTATCCTTTTTAAATCACTACATGTTGTCTCATGTTTTGTCTGTGTCTTTTATATATTCGCAACTATTTTAAATGAACTCATTAAAAGTCATGTTTTATTAATCTAACTCTCCAGGTGCACCAAAAAAAGACACTCTTTTTCTGTCCTCTAAAACATATTCCAGGGTACATAATCACACCAGGTCCAGATGCTGGGAGAAGCTGGAGCCCAGGGATACCACAGTCAAGTCCGTTTGTAGCGAGTAATTAAAAGGCAAGACACGCCAATTGCATTTCGGACCAGAAGGTCCTTCCTCAGCAGCGTGTCTAATGTCATGCCAAAAAGTTCCTTATATAGGGTATGCAATTAGGGCCAAACAACTACACATACTTCTGCCTTTCGGCGTATTTAAAATGGCCATGCGTTCCACCTGTAGCTAACTGGTGCGTTCCACGCACACTGCGGCTTCAAAAGCATAAGGAGAGAAGCACTTCCGCCTTTCGCTCTGCTGAATATGGCTGTGCATTCCACCACTAATCGCTGGTGCGTTCCAACGTACGCTCCAGCACAGTAGGAAAGTGACAGTGCATTACAACTCCTAGTGAATCTTTAATACAAGCCCACAGGTGGAATGACAAATATTTTACCATAAAACAAGGAACATTAAGATATGTTAAAAAAAAATATATATATATATATAGGGTACTTGTTTCCTATCTGGGCGCCCACGATTTTAATCGCGGGCATCGGGGGTAAAATCAGGGCCATCGCGGCCGATAAAAAATCGGGTGCGATGTGCCAGACGCGATGCCCGCGATTTTCCCATAGAGAACAATGTTAAATGCCTCAATTTACCCGCGATGACCGCGATTTACCATAGGAAACAATGTTAAATGGATCAATTTCCCCAAATTATCATAGGGAACAATGGGAAATGGGGCAAAAACACCCCTGAACATAAAAATGTCCCCCAAAAGTAGTTGACGCCACCCCGCCATCAATGTGAACCTGAAGCGTGGCGAGCGCAGCGAGCCCGCGAGGGGCGGCGGTACGCGTCCTCCGACCTTTTCATGCCCTACTATCCACTAGGGCGTGGAGTGAGAATAGAATAGTGTGGCGAGCGCAGCGAGCCACCGAGCCCGAAGCGTGGCGAGCGCAGCGAGCCCCGCGAGGGGACGCGGATACCTTCACAGGTAAACGCGTCCCTTCGCGGACTTCACAGGTGTCCGCGTGGCCACGGACACCTGTGAAGCCCGCGAGGGGACGCGTTTACCTGTGAAGGTATCCGCGTCCGCTCGCCACGCTTCGGGCTCGGTGGCTCGCTGCGCTCGCCACACTATTCTATTCTCAACTCCACGCCGACGTGGATAGTAGGGCATGAAAAGGTCGGAGGACGCGTACCGCCGCCCCTCGCGGGCTCGCTGCGCTCGCCACGCTTCGGGTTGGCGTGGATCGTGGGGTGGCGTTAAAAATTTGGGGGGACATTTAAGGGTTAATTGTGCCTATTTGGGCTCTGTAGCCCATTTAACATTGATTCCTATGGCCACATCGGGTCCATTGAGGCATTTAACAGTAAAATCGCGTCGGTCGGGCCATTTAACATTGATTCCTATGGGAAATCGGGTGCATCGCGTCGCGGGCATCGCGGGTACATTTATGGCCGGCCGCGACGCGACCGACGCGATTTCCATGTTTAACATGGGTTTCAATGGGAAATCGCGGGCATCGCGTCGGTCGCGTCGCGGCCAGACATAAATGTACCCGCGATCACCACGACGGGCGCCCAGATAGGAAACAAGTACCATATATAGATATATACAACAATTCCTACAAAGTGTCATTTCATAAAACATGAATAAGATGAAGAGATGGTCAGGGAATACCTAAAACATCATTTAAAAATTCCTAAAAACATAGCAGCATTAAAAAATATAGCATCTTACAGTATTGCACAACAATAAAGATGTTTTTAGCAGCACAAGACATATTGATTAAAGCAGCAAGAATAATGTATAGCAGCAAATGATGGGTTGGACTAAGACAGAGAGCATCGATTTTATTTTATCAAATAATTATTTTTACTACGATGGAGGCTTTTATCTGCAGTGTGTTGGTACTGCTATGGGCACCAGATTCGCCCCTAGTTACGCAAACCTGTTCGTGTCTTATTGGGAACATCTTAAGATATGGCAGGGTGGCGTTCTGGGGGCGGGTCTGGTGCTCTGGCAGCGTTTCATTGATGATATTTTCTTTGTATGGAGAGATGGTCAGGAGAATCTTTTAATTTTTTTGTAATGATCTTAATACAAATGACTTCACTATTAACTTGACTTTTAACACGAGTCCTGTAGAAATATAATTTTTAGGGATGTTCACCGGCCACTTTTCGGGTTTTGGGTTTTGGGTTTTGGGTTCTGATTACCTTGAGGTTTTGGGTTCTAATGGGTTTTGGCAAAACACCTCCTAAGTGTTTTGTGTTTGGATTTATTTGGGTTTTGGGTTCTGATTTTTTTGTTAAAAAAAGCCTAAAAACAGCTAAAATGGCAGAATTTGGTGGTTTTTTTGCTCCTACGCTATATTGACCTCAATAACATTCATTTACACTCATTTCCAGTGTATTCTGAACACCTCACACCTCACAATATTGTTTTTATTGCCAAAGTTTGCACTGAGGTAGCTGGATAACTATGCTAAGCCACACAAGTGTGCGGCACAAACACGTGGCTCATGTAAGAGTGGCACTGCAGCGGCAGACATGATGGCAGTTTAAAAAAATAGGCCCATAAAAGATACCTATCTGGCTTGATCATGCACTGTTTACCATGTGCAGCCAAGGAGCGGTGGGCATTTTGTGCAGCACAGAGTTTGTCTGCAAGTGTGTAACTGTTTCGATCACTTTAACATCCAACAAGACCCCTATCTGGCTTGATTGTGATTATGATTATTTATAATTAATTTCATCTGATTTTTAATTTGGTGATTAGTAATATTATTCATTTATTATTTATTATTACCATTCGTCTCGTCAATCATTGCCTAATGGGTGGAGGGGAGGGGGCTAATCAATGACTAGGTGGCAGCTGGAAGAGTTCTATCTGGCTGCGACTTCTGTAACTCTATTGATCGCTAGGGTGGATTCAGGTGATCTGGCTCGCTAGGCGGGTGTTCCCTTTGCTCACTGCTTCACATGCGTCCCTCGTGAAGCTGTGCGCTCTGTCGAGGAGGATGTCCTTTGCCGGTAGAGAAGTACTGATCTTCTCTCAAGGTGTTACGACTCGTAGCTGCACTCCCCTGCTACAACCTCAAAACAAGCACCAAGACCCCTATCTGGCTTGATTGTGCACTGTTTACACAGTGCAGCCGAGGAGCAGTGGGCGATTGGTGCAGCAATCAATTACTCTCATTAGTGGAATGCAATCAGTTGTATGCATTTAAAAGACAAGTCCCTCATACGAATGACTCTCAGCAGTGGGCACCAGACCAGACAGGTAGATGAAGCAGTACTAGACACCACACGGTAGATAAGTCAGTACTAGGCACAAGACCGGTAGATAAGGCAGTACTAGGAAGTACTAGGCACCAGACGGTAGATACGGTAGTACTAGGCAGTGGGCACTAGACCAGACAGGTAGATGAGGCAGTATTAGTTGTGTGTGTATCTGTTTTGGTCAGTTTAATATTTAACAAGACCCCTATCTGGCTTGATTGTGATTATGATTGATTGATTATTAATTAATTTTTTGATGTGATTGATTCATGGTCGAAACCCCGTTTAACAACCTGGTTGATCCTGACCCTGATGTGCAGTTTGTCTCTGTGCTGAAAGATCCCAATCTCAAATGGCAGACTGAACAACCTGTGGATAGCCATATTTCAAAAAATGTGAATGGGCTTGTGTGGCAGCCCACTACAGGATACCCCCTGTGCCCCTGGAGTGCCCCCAAAGAAGTTTAATTGCAGCCAATGCTGCTCAGAGGAAAACTGCAGGGATGTGAGGGGTTAAACAGCCCCAGCTCAGTCCACGTGCAGGGAGCCTGACACCCCCGATTGGCTGCCCAGGGATTGTGGCAGTCCACCCCTGGTGTACTCTTGTGCCCCCAAAGAGATTTTAATTGCAGCCAATGCTGCTCAGAGGAAAACCTCCTTTGCTTGTGGAAGCTGCAGGTCTGTGAGGGGTTAACAGACTCAGCTAGTGTCCTAGTGTCCCAGCTCCCCTGCACATGAGACAGGAAGCTGGGAGGTCAGAGGTGATCCCAGCAGCAGTGTGTGAGAGAGAGAGAAAGTGTGCAGAGGGGTGAAGAGCTTGTATCCTGAGCCAGGAAGCATGCAGACAGAGATGCTGTGCAGAGAGAAGCACACATCTGAGACCAGGCACTGGGAGCAAGGACCCAGCAGTTAATGACAGCCAGCACTGCTGACCAGAAGAAGGGGTGAGCAGCATGTGAAGGGAGATAGAGCCCAGTAGGAGTGACTGCAGAGACCTACAGCACGGAACTAGGCAGAGAGGGACATTGCCGCCCATCTGGGAGTCACCCAGAGGACCACACAGCACCCAAGACAGGCAGTGGCCAGCCAGGAGTCGTGACCAGCAGGAGCTGGCAACTGCAGCTGATTGTTCAGGTACTGGGGTGTTGGATACCCCCACTAACAGGACTGCCTGTTTGCCTCTGATACAGGAGATTGCCCTAAGGGATGGGAATCTGCCTGCCCCTCTTAGAGAGGATTTTTGATCACTTTTGTTATACATAAAAGTAGTGTGCACACTAAGTTATGGCCTAATCACCTTGTGAGGATTTCCTTCGCGGGACCGTTATTCAAATTCAGGAACTGTGTTGTTTTGCACCAGGGACTACCGCGCAGTGTATATAGGGTGCATAGCGCCACTTGGCGGACATGTTGTGACGTAATATTATTCTGTCATATTGTTATTGTTGTGATGTAATTTTTTGCGTAATCGTTCTCTCTTTAATCTGGTCATTGATTAGTTATAGCTTTAATTACTGAATGATATAAAGTGACTGTTTTGCATAAGTACGTGAGTGTATTGCAGCAACCCATTTACATATCTCCTTTAAATAAATATTTGTTGCTGCTAGCCGTAGTAGCCTTGTCTTTTGTGGGTTCTCCTTGGGTTGTGCCATTCCCTGCCACAGGTTCTCCGGAAGAAGCCGTGAGGAATCCAGAAGCTGCCGCCGTAATCAGCTCCAGATTCAGGTACTATTTTGCACCACACTGTTACAGGGGCACTGGCACAGGAGCGCAAAAGGAGAGGTCAGAGGTGAAATGAAACTGTGCCGGAGGAGGGTTTGCAGCAGCGTGAGAGAGGATGACACGTGCTTAGAGAGAGAAGACAGGCTGGGCACCCTAAAGATCCACAGAGAGGAGAGCAGCAGAGTGCGCAGCCTGGAAGCGTGCAGAAGTGAGACCCGCTAGAGAGGAGAGAGCCGGGCAGCGTTTCCGTGCAGGAGACCCGGCGGTGATGGACAGCAGCGCACACAGAGAGAGACAGCAGCCAGCATCATGAGGGAGGCAAGAGGGAAGCCGTGAGGAATCCAGAAGCTGCCGCCGTAATCAGCTCCAGATTCAGGTACTATTTTGCACCACACCGTTACAGGGGCACTGGCACAGGAGCGCAAAAGGAGAGGTCAGAGGTGAAATGAAACTGTGCCGGAGGAGGGTTTGCAGCAGCGTGAGAGAGGATGACACGTGCTTAGAGAGAGAAGACAGGCTGGGCACCCTAAAGATCCACAGAGAGGAGAGCAGCAGAGTGCGCAGCCTGGAAGCGTGCAGAAGTGAGACCCGCTAGAGAGGAGAGAGCCGGGCAGCGTTTCCGTGCAGGAGACCCGGCGGTGATGGACAGCAGCGCACACAGAGAGAGCCAGCAGCCAGCATCATGAGGGAGGCAAGAGGGAAGCCGTGAGGAATCCAGAAGCTGCCGCCGTAATCAGCTCCAGATTCAGGTACTATTTTGCACCACACAGTTACAGGGGCACTGGCACAGGAGCGCAAAAGGAGAGGTCAGAGGTGAAATGAAACTGTGCCGGAGGAGACACCAGGGACACCAGGGAGACACCAGGGAGACGCTACCGGCCGGAGCCGGCAAAAGCAGCAGAGTACAAGGGTGCCCTACCCCCACTCAGCCTGTACCCTTCCTGCCCCAGCCCTGACTCCCCCAAGTCAGGGAGATCACATTCTCACCCATAAAGATGGTGACACAATTTTAAAAGAGGACAGAGAACAATCTCATGCACATGAGACCACTGTGCTTGATACAAGACAGACCAGAGTCCACCTAAAGGTGTCGGCTAGTACAGCATCCCTAAAAGTCTCAAGGCTCCAAAAAAAATTAGGCAGTGAGCCCCTGACCAGACAGGTACAGCAGTATTAGGCAGTGAGCCCCAGATCAGACAGGTAGATACGGCAGTATTAGGCAGTGAGCCCCAGACCAGACGGTAGATATGGCAGTACTAGGCACCAGACAGGTAGATAAGACAGTAGTACTAGGCACAAGACAGGTAGATACGTCAGCAATACTAGTATTGTGCACCAGCAGAATTTATAATAATTAATTTTCTTATTAGGTACTGTTCGGCCGTGGCACTCAGTGGCAGACGTCAGTGCACAAGCAGCATGGAATTCTTTTTTACAGTCCCACACAGCACAAGTATTATTTTTATTTTTATCAAATTAGATATAGCAGCTGTGTGGTTGGAGGAATATGGCCGACGTGTCGCTGGATGAACTGATCAGGAAACGGGGAATGTCCGTGGGCACCGGGATGTACCGCAGGGTCAGTAACAGGGGAGGTATAGGAAACGTGAGATCCAGACTCCAACCATCTGTGAACAATCGTCCACTTGCCACCAGTTTTCAGAGAACATTTGATGCTCGTCAGAAAATTGGTGTGACTGATGCACGCCAAAAACTAGGGATAAAAGATGCCCGTGAAAAGTTGGTGGCCAAAGATGCTCGCTTCCGCATAAGGGGTAAAGTGCAGGACGCCCGTGAAATGCTGAATTCGAATAAGCAACAGATCATGGCAGGAGACAAGCCTATCAAAGTGATGGACGCTCGTGAAAAGATTACTTTAAGAGGAGTGCTCCAACAGTGGTCGAAACCCCGTTTAACAACCTGGCTGATCCTGACCCTGATGTGCAGTTTGTCTCTGTGCTGAAAGATCCATATTTAAAAAAATGTGTGGCAGCCCACTACAGGATACCCCCTGTGCCCCTGTGCCCCAAAGAAGTTTAATTGCAGCCGCCCCCAAAGAAGTTTAAATGCAGCCTCCCCCAAAAAAGTTTAGCCGCCCAAAAAGATGTGTAACTAATTGTACCCAACTGGTCATCAAAAATAAATCAATCTTTATTGTGAAAACAAGGTATCAAGTGGCAAAGAAAAGGAAGCCAGTGATGAGAATTTTGTGAGCTGTGAAAGTATTATCAAGGAAACATAACTTTACTTAAGTTTTGAGGAAAGGCTTTATCGGACCATTTCATGAATAAAGAACAGTTGATGAAGAAATTAAAGAAGTATTCATCGTTCTTGTCATTAAATAAAAAGGAGAGAGATGCGAAGGTCAAATCATTACAAAGGTTATCTGATGAGGAAAAAGCAGTTCTCTCTAAAAGGCTATGCACATATGACAAATACTACAAAATGTTTGCAAATCAATTAAAAATTGAAAAGGGGGGCCAGAAGGTTTGTACAGCTTTATCTCCTAAAAAATTTCCAACAACTTGTTCCGAAGCAACTGTGTCTGTTAGTAGGTCAGCCTGTACAACTAACGGCAAAGAAAGTGACTATCTTCAAAACAAAAGGATTTTTGCCGCTTCAGAAACTGATCATGCTCAAGGTGAAGGCAGTCAGTGTACACCTCAGAATGCTAACCAAATACACAAAGTCCATGCAAAGATAAAGGATATTGTAAAAGAAAATTGCACTGACAAGTCTTCAACTTACAAAAACCAAGCTATGTATAAAACTGCAGTAACTGGAAAACTAAAAAAAACTTTAGCCGCCCACAAAGAACTTTAATTGCAGCCGCCCAGGCTTGATTCTGATTATGATTGATTGATTATGATAGATTGATTGATTATGATTGATTGATTATGATTGATTGATTATTAATTATGATGTGCCTGATCCTGACCCTGATGTGCATTAAAAATGACTCTCAGCAGTGGGCACCAGACCAGACAGGTAAAAAAAGGTTAGCCGCCCAAAAAAAGAAGTGTAATTGAGCCTTCCTGCCCCAGCCCTGAGTCCCCCAGGTCAGGGAGATCACATTCTCACCCATGAAGGTGCAGCAATGAGGTGGAATGCAAACAGCTATATGCATTTGAAAGACAATACCCTCATTAAAAATGACTGTCAGCAGTGGGCACCAGACCAGACAGGTAAAAAAAAGTGTAGCCGGCCAAAAATAAGTGTAATTGAGCCTTCCGGCAACAGTCCTGACTCCTCCAGGTCAAGGAGATCACATTCTCACCCATGAAGGTGCAGCAATGAGGTGGAATGCAAACAGCTATATGCATTTGAAAGACAATACCCTCATTAAAAATGACTCTCAGCAGTGGGCACCAGACCAGACAGGTAAAAAAAGGTTAGCCGCCCAAAAAAAGAAGTGTAATTGAGCCTTCCTGCCCCAGCCCTGAGTCCCCCAGGTCAGGGAGATCACATTCTCACCCATGAAGGTGCAGCAATCAAGTGGAATGCAAACAGTTGTATGCATTGAAAAGACAAGTCCCACATATGAATGACTCTCAGCAGTAGGAATAATGAATGGTGATGCAAGATGGAATTGTCCTTGGGCCCTCCCACCCACCCTTATGTTGCGAAAATAGGACATGCACACTTTAACAAACCAAACATTTCAGCGACAGGGCCTACAAAACTGTGGCTGAAATGATTGGTTTGTTTGGGCCCCCACAAAAAAATAAAACAATTCATAATATCTCCCTGTATAAACTGGCTCTACAGTAACAAGATGTCATCGTCACTCATCATCATCATCATCATCCTCCTCCTCCTCCTCCTCTGATTCCTCGCCCCCTTCAGTGTGTACTTCCTCATTCTCAGAGATTATCAATTCGTCCCCACTGGACTCCACAATCACAGGTCCCGTTATAATCTCTGGAGGCAATTCCTGCTCTTCATTGAATAAGTGATAATTCATTTTTATAAACATCATTTTCTCAACATTTTTCGGGAGCAACCTCCTTCGCCGCTCACTGACCAGGTTCCCCGCTGCACTGAATACTCTTTCGGAGTACACACTGGAGGGGGGACAACTCAGGTAAAATAGAGCCAGTTTGTACAGGGGTTTCCAAACTGCCTTTTTTTCCTGCCAGTACAGGTAAGGACTGTCTGACATGTCTACTTGGATGCTGTCACCAAAGTAATCATCCACCATTTTTTCAATGTTGACAGCATCCAATGCACCGACAGTAGACATGTCAGCAATCGTTGGCAGGTCCTTGAGTCCAGACCAGATGTCCAAACTCCCTCCTGCCTGCCCTGCATCCCCGCCAGCGGGTTGTGTGGGAAATCGCAGCTGTTTCCTCACAGGCACAGGTGGGGGAGAAAATGAAGGAGGAGCTGGGGCCATGTCACGGTCCCCTTCAGATGACAATCTCCTGACCAGCAGGTCTTTGCACCTTTGTAGACTTGTGTCCGCCGGAAACAGAGACACAACATACGCTTTAAACCGAGGATCGAGCACTGTGGCCAAAATGTATTCCTCTGACTTTAACAGACTGACCACCCTCGTATCCTGGCAAAGCGTATGGAGGGCTTCATCCACAATAGCGACATGCTTTGCGGAATCGCTCCGCTTTAGCTCCTCCTTCACTTTCTCCAGCTGCTTTTGTAACAGCCTGATCAGGGGAATCACCTGACTAATGCAGGCAGTGTCGGAACTGACTTCACGTGTGGCTACTTCAAACGGCTGTAGAACCTTGCACAACACGGAAATCAGCCTCCACTGCGCTTGAGTCAGGTGCAGCCCCGCTCCTCTGCCTATGTCGTAGGTGGCTGTGTAGGCTTGAATGGCCTTTTGCTGCTCCTCCATCCTCTGCAGCATATAGAGGGTGGAGTTCCAGCGCGTCACCACCTCTTGTTTCAGCTGATGGCAGGGCAGGTTGCGGAGTTTTTGCTCCCGCTCCAGCCTTCGGCAGGCTGTGGCAGAATGCCGAAAGTGTCCGCAAATTTTGCGTGCCACCGCAAGCATCTCCTGCACACTCCTGTCATTTTTTATGAAATGCTGCACCACCAAATTTATTGTGTGGGCAAAACATGGCACGTGCTGGAAATTGCCCATGTTTAATGCCCGCACAATGTTACTGGCGTTGTCCGACACCACAAATCCCCAGGAGAGTCTAAGGGGGGTAAGCCACAGGGAGATGATTTCCCTCAGTTTCTCTAAGAGGTTGTCGGCGTTGTGCCTCTTCTTGAAACCGGTGATACACAGCGTAGCCTGCCTAAGAAGGAGCTGACATGCAGGAGATGCTGCTGCTGCGGAAGGCGATGCATCTACCCAGTGGGCTGTCACAGTCATATAGTCCTTAGTTTGCCCTGATCCACTTGTCCACATGTCTGTAGTTAAGTGTACAGTGGGTACAGCCGCATTTTTCAGGGCACTGAGGACACTTTTTCTGACCTCCCTGTACATCGCGGGTATCGCCTGCCTAGTGAAGTGGAATCTAGACGGGATTTGGTACCGGGGACACAATACCTGCATCAACCGTTTAAATCCCACTCCATTAAAGGCGGACACCGGACGTACGTCTAACACCAACATAGCTGTCAAGGCCGCAGTTATCCGCTTTGCCATAGGATGACTGCTGTCGTATTTCATCCTCATGGAAAATGACTGTTGGACGGTCAATTGCTTAGTGAAAGACGTAGCGGTCTTACGACTTCCCCTCTGGGATGATGACTGACTTCCCCTCTGACTTCCAGGAGCAGCAGCAGCAGCGGCAGTAGTAGTAGTAGTAGGCGTAGTGCTGCAGGATCCTCCGGAGGAATCTATGGAGTCATTCATGCAGGTGAGATGGACTGCAGGACTCCCCCCTATCCGGATCGAGGAGGAATTTGTCGAGGAGGGAGTTGGTGGTGTGCTTTTCAGGCATTTGGCTCCAAAAGGAGGACCAAGTGATTTAGGTGTCGCTGGACTGCTAGCCGCACTTTCTGGACTAAACACTGAACCATGACGCTTCTTTAGGTGACGTTGAAGGGAGGTTGTCCCTAGGTGGGCAAGATCCTTACCCCTGCTTATTGGAGTTTTACATAAGCTACAAATGGCAATACTTTTGTTGTCCGGATGCGGATAAAAAAAATTCCAGACCGCAGAGGTGGATTTATTGGTCCTTTGTCCAGGCATGACGATGGGCTTTTTCATCCCATGGACAACAACTTTTCAGGTGCCTCATTCCCCCCTGGTGCGTCATTTAAGCAAACCAAGTCTCCATCCTCCTCGACAACTTCCTCCTCAGTGACAGCTACATCAATATCCTCCTCCTGGTGTACAACATCATCTTCACTAATAAAATCTGGAACTAGACTGTGGGTCATCCTTCCAGCATATGCAGAGGGCATACTGCAAATGGTGGAAGGAGCCACCTCTTCACGTACAGTGATAGGAAGGTCCGGCATCACAACCACCGCCACCCTCGGACTCTCTGTGGGGATTTGGGATATGTCTTTAGAAGGATGAGTTATTTCCAGATTTATTTTCTGAATTTTTTTCTGTTTCTTTTTCAGAAATTTTGTCAGACTTTTTTGAGTCGGTGTCAGCCTAACTCTCTTTGATTTCCTATTGGGCGGGGAGAGAGGAGGAGGAGGACTTTCCTCGTCATCTGAAGCTGCACCACTAGTCATGAAGTTAGGCCATGGCCTTAGACGTTCCTTGCCACTCCGTGTCGTAAATGGCATATTGCCAAGTTTAAGTTTCTCTTCCAACGATTTACATTTCATAGTTTTATTCCTTTTACGGAAGTTTGGTTTCAATTGTACATGCCCTCTGCCTTCACACTGGGCATCGGCCGTGGCAGACGACGTTGTTGGCATTTCATCGCCTATGTCATGACTAGTGGCAGCAGCTTCAGAACTATGAGGAAGTGCATCTTCATCTTTCCTTTGTTTGTTAACCTCCATATTTTGGATCTCCATTATTATTGTGGAGTTATGTCACAGAACAGCGCCACTGGTGTGCAATTATATATGTCAGTGAGTATGCACCAGCAGGCAGTTATACAGATACAGCAGTATTAGGCAGTGAGCCACACACCAGACAGGTACGTCAGTATTAGGCAGAGAGCCCCAGACCAGACAGGTAGATAATGATATACGGCAGTATTTAGGCAGTGAGCCCCAGACCACAAAGGTAGAGATATACGGCAGTATTTAATTATTTATTAGGCAGGCAGTATTTAATTATTTATTAGCCGGTGAGCCCCAGACCAGACGGTACATACGGCAGTATAGCCAGTGAGCCCCAGACCACAAAGGTAGAGATATACGGCAGTATTTAATTATTTATTAGCCAGTGAGCCCCAGACCAGACGGTACATACGGCAGTATAGCCAGTCAGCCCCAGACCACAAAGGTAGAGATATATGGCAGTATTTAATTATTTATTAGGCAGGCAGTATTTAATTATTTTTTAGCCGGTGAGCCCCAGACCAGACGGTACATACGGCAGTATAGCCAGTGAGCCCCAGACCACAAAGGTAGAGATATATGGCAGTATTTAATTATTTATTAGCCAGTGAGCCCCAGACCAGACGGTACATACGGCAGTATAGCCAGTGAGCCCCAGACCACAAAGGTAGAGATATACGGCAGTATTTAATTATTTATTAGGCAGGCAGTATTTAATTATTTATTAGCCGGTGAGCCCCAGACCAGACGGTACATACGGCAGTATAGCCAGTGAGCCCCAGACCACAAAGGTAGAGATATACGGCAGTATTTAATTATTTATTAGCCAGTGAGCCCCAGACCAGACGGTACATACGGCAGTATAGCCAGTCAGCCCCAGACCACAAAGGTAGAGATATATGGCAGTATTTAATTATTTATTAGGCAGGCAGTATTTAATTATTTTTTAGCCGGTGAGCCCCAGACCAGACGGTACATACGGCAGTATAGCCAGTGAGCCCCAGACCACAAAGGTAGAGATATATGGCAGTATTTAATTATTTATTAGCCAGTGAGCCCCAGACCAGACGGTACATACGGCAGTATAGCCAGTGAGCCCCAGACCACAAAGGTAGAGATATACGGCAGTATTTAATTATTTATTAGGCAGGCAGTATTTAATTATTTATTAGCCGGTGAGCCACAGACCAGACGGTACATACGGCAGTATAGCCAGTGAGCCCCAGACCACAAAGGTAGAGATATACGGTAGTATTTAATTATTTATTAGCCAGTGAGCCCCAGACCAGACGGTACATACGGCAGTATAGCCAGTGAGCCCCAGACCACAAAGGTAGAGATATACGGCAGTATTTAATTATTTATTAGCCAGTGAGCCCCAGACCAGACGGTACATACGGCAGTATAGGCAGTGAGCCCCAGACCACAAAGGTAGAGATATACGGCAGTATTTAATTATTTATTAGGCAGGCAGTATTTAATTATTTATTAACCAGTGAGCCCCAGACCAGACGGTACATACGGCAGTATAGCCAGTGACCCCCAGACCACAAAGGTAGAGATATACGGCAGTATTTAATTATTTATTAGGCAGGCAGTATTTAATTATTTATTAGCCAGTGAGCCCCAGACCAGACGGTACATACGGCAGTATAGCCAGTGAGCCCCAGACCACAAAGGTAGAGATATACAGCAGTATTTAATTATTTATTAGCCAGTGAGCCCCAGACCAGACGGTACATACGGCAGTATAGGCAGTGAGCCCCAGACCACAAAGGTAGAGATATACGGCAGTATTTAATTATTTATTAGGCAGGCAGTATTTAATTATTTATTAACCAGTGAGCCCCAGACCAGACGGTACATACGGCAGTATAGCCAGTGACCCCCAGACCACAAAGGTAGAGATATACGGCAGTATTTAATTATTTATTAGGCAGGCAGTATTTAATTATTTATTAGCCAGTGAGCCCCAGACCAGACGGTACATACGGCAGTATAGCCAGTGAGCCCCAGACCACAAAGGTAGAGATATACAGCAGTATTTAATTATTTATTAGCCAGTGAGCCCCAGACCAGACGGTACATACGGCAGTATAGGCAGTGAGCCCCAGACCACAAAGGTAGAGATATACGGCAGTATTTAATTATTTATTAGGCAGGCAGTATTTAATTATTTATTAGCCAGTGAGCCCCAGACCACAGACCGCCAGACTGGCAGATTCAGTGCAGGCAGCAGTGCAGCACCAGTGGACTATATATATATTTATATTTAATATAATTAATTAATAATTATATATATAATAAATGGCACAGCACAGCACCAGAGGTATGCCCCAGCACAGAGGAGACAGTACTACAGGCAGGTACACAGTTAGACTGTTCTCCTAAGCAGAGGAGAACATAGTACACAGCAGCACTGAGGGAGACAGCCCTAGCAAATAAAATAATTAATTACAGCACAGTTCACCAGAGGTAGACCGCACAGAGGAGACAGTAGTACTACAAGTACACAGTTAGACTGTTGTCCTAAGCTGAGAACAGAGTACACAGCAGCACTGAGGGAGACAGCCCCAGCAAATAAAATAATCAATTACAGGCAGCACAGCACACCAGAGGTAGACCGCACAGAGGAGACAGTAGTACTACAAGTACACAGTTAGACTACTACACAGCAGCACTGAGAGACAGCACCAGCGATTGCAAAAGCTCAAGGACAAGCTCAAGTTTAAGCCCCAGCAGCAGCACCAACACACCCTCTCCCAACCCACTACTTAACTGGAGTGAAGATGGCGGGGGCGCGGCAGCTGCTTATAAAGCCTCGCGAAATCCGACGCCGGGAGATGACGTTCTAATCACGCGGACGGACCGAGTCAGGCGGGAATCTCCGAGCGCTGCTCGGAATCGGGCTCGGAATGATGACGTCCGTGGGGGCTCGGATCTCTGATATCCGAGCCCGCACATCTCTAATAATTTTTAGACCTTACTATATATATCAATAATGGAAAGGTCAATACAAAAACGTTTTGAAAACCTACGGACTCTAATGTTTATATTGAGATGACAAGCCAACACCACACTAACTGGCTCAAGGGAATTCCCTATGGCCAGTTTACTCGAATAAAAAGAAATTGTTCGAATGTGGAGGTATGTAATCAACAAATAGAAGAGGTATCAGAGAGATTAGTAGTGAAAGGCTACTCTCCTGATGTTTTAAATACAGCAAAGAATAAAATTGAATCTATAGAAAGGAGTGATCTCTTGAAAGAAAAGAAGCCAAATGAAACAACAGATAATAAGTTTCAATGGGTAACTATCTCCACTCAAAAATTGAAACTGTTTTGAAGAAAAACTGGCATCTGATTAAACAGGATCCAATCCTTGGTAATATAATTCCAGATAAGCCGATTTTTATTTACAGAAAGGCACCTTCACTTAGAAACCATTTAGTTAAGAGCACCATCGATGTTGGCCCAAGACAAAGTATTAGAACAAAAGGGTTCCATCGCTGCGGTGAATGCCTTATGTGTAGGTCAGTAAAAGCTACCCATCGCAAAATGGTTGACTTTGAGGTCAATAAAAAGAAATACAGAATTAATGAATTTATAACGTGTCATTCCAAAAATATTGTTTATTTATCGGAATGTTCATGCCATCTCTTTTATGTCGGCAGGACTAGTCGTCCACTAAAAGTTAGACTTGCTGAGCACGTTTATAATATTCTAAAGGGATTAACCACTCACGTTCTGAACATTTTAAGAATCAACATCAGTCTAATGAATGTTGTCTTATAAATTTTTGGGGAATTCAATTAATCACCACCAGATGGCGTACAAGAGACTTAGATAAGAGGTTGGCACAGACAGAAATGAAATGGATCTACCGGTTGAACACCCTCGTACCCGAGGGGTTAAACGGGGAATTTGAATTGAAACATTTTCTGTCTTAGTCCAACCCATCATTTGCTGCTATACATTATTCTTGCTGCTTTAATCAATATTTCTTGTGCTGCTAAAAACATCTTTATTGTTGTGCAATACTGTAAGCTGCTATATTTTTTAATGCTGCTATGTTTTTAGGAATTTTTAAATTATGTTTTAGGTATTCCCTGACCATCTCTTCATCTTATTCATGTTTTATGAAATGACACTTTGTATGAATTGTTGTATGTATATATATATATATATATATATATATATATATATTTAACATATCTTAATGTTCCTTGTTTTATGGTAAAATATTCATCATTCCACCTGAGGGCTCGTATTAAAGATTCACTAGGAGTTGTAATGCACTGTCACTTTCCTACGGTGCTGGAGCATACGTTGGAACGCACCAGCGATTAGTGGTGGAACGCACAGCCATATTCAGCAGAGCGAAAGGCGGAAGTGCTTCTCTCCTTATGCTTTTGAAGCCGCAGCGCGTGTGGAACGCACCAGTTAGCTACAGGTGGAAAGCACAGCCATTTTAAATACGCCGAAAGGCGGATGTATGCGTGTTGTTTGGCCCTAATTGCATACCCTATATAAGGAACTTTCGGCATGACATTAGACACGCTGCTGAGGAAGGACCTTCTGGTCCGAAATGCATTTGGCGTGTCTTGCCTTTTAATTACTCGCTACAAACGGACTTGACTGTGGTATCCCTGGGCTCCAGCTTCTCCCAGCATCCGGACCTGGTGTGATTCTGTACCCTGGAATAATCTGTTGGACCATAGTATTGCCTTGAGCGATTTTAACCCATATGCTTGTATTGAGCATTTAAATTGTAATTGCACATCTTTATTAAATTCATTTGTTTAAAAAGTTATGCACTATTATTTTTTTCATTGTGTCATTTCATATATGTGCCATTATTGAGGACGTGGCTATTGGAGGATTCAACAAGTGATAATCCTACCTTTTATGGAACCTTCATTTGGTGACATTATTTTGATTTCTTTGTGATAATTCACACGGACTGAGTTTTTTGAGAACACCACTAGCGCTAATTCTGCAGTTTCACTTTTTTCTCTGTTATATGTCCTATGTAAGGTGATGATTGAATGTCACCTTAACTGTAGATCAGCTGCTTTTGTGTTATGCGCACCTGATCACAAAATATTTCTTGCTTTATACTCTTGATGGCCTGTAAAGTCATGGTGCCATGGGATACTGCGACCAATGTTGAATTAGGCCCCATATATAGTATATTCACAAAGCCGCATTCACTCGCCATTAGGCAGAAGGGAAATACAAACATAACTTGGAAAATTACAGCTTCTGACCACAATATGTGGGAGATAAAGTACCAGCCAATCACCTCCTAGCTACCATGTTACATACCTTCCAACTGTCCTCATTTTCGCAGTACTGTCCCAATTTTTGGGACAGTCCCACATCCCATCAGTGCCCCTGCTACCCGCTGCTCTGTAGATCACAGATCCCCTGGCCATGCCCTGACCGCACAAAAAACGGGGTGTGGCCTCGCGGGACTCCAGAGTTGAGCATTTAACCAGTTGGAAGATGTTACAGGCTGTGCTTGAAAAATAGCAGAAGCTGATTGGTTGGTAGTTTATTCACTATCCACATACCCATATACAACTATTAACTACAGTAGTTTGAAATAATAATATGACCATTTATGTCCTCTGTGTGCGCACCTCTGAGTGTGATAAACATTAGCTGCTGGCACATGAGCAATGAGCACATTAATCAGCTGCCGCTCCCATTCAACCCTGGAAAATAATTCTGTATGTGGGAGGTAGTGAAGACATTACAAAACTGTTAATCTAGTATATCTTTCATGTTTGGCAAGATAAATGTAAAAAATAAAGAGAATAATGATGATATCACATACCAGTAGGAGTACAGTATGTATATGTGTAATCTGTATAGATCAGTAGTATCAACTGTACTGTATACGCATCGGCCCACAGAGTCCTCTTAAAGACTTTCCATCTCTGCCCACATCTACATTAATCTAGGCTTTGAGTAAGAGAATGTGGGATAAATTAGGAAAGTGCATAGGAAAACAGGTTATCATAAAGAACTTCCATTACTGCAAAGCATCCAATAGAGTGGTGGGACACACTGCATGGGGACACAGTGTTTTTTATGGATCTGTTAAACCACAATGACTCAGACGCCATCTTGTGCACACTGCCAGCATTCACCGCCTTTGTAAAAATGTCTTTGCGCAGTATAAGTCTATGCTCGCTCAGGTCTGAATCAGACCTGATCAGACTGGTGCTAGTTTTCAGAGCCCTGCGATCAGATAGTCTCCGCCCCACCACAGTGAAATCCCACCCTGTGCCAGCCTGTGATTTGCTTAGCATGGCGGGTCGCTACAAATCCAATCACAAGCCGTTCACCATCAAATGATTTTTCCAGTGTGTGCAGACAGCGAGTAGCTCAGGACGTACTTGTGGCTTAGATAGAATCAGGCTGTTTGGGTCCAGAACCGATGTCACACGCCTTCCCCTAAAATGCCTGGGCACAACTGCGCATTCCCTGACACTCCTAGAAAAAATCCGGTTACCCCACTCAAATACCAGCTGCATTTCAGTCAACTTGTGAAAGGCCAGCGATCAAAAAAGTTGCAGGATTTTATTGAAGAATGGCCTATTGCATGAGTACTATGGGCCGTACGGGTATGGGTCATAGGGACAGCACTAAGGTCGGCATGTATTGGGTCAACCACTGAAGGTCGACATGAGCCAAGGTCAATACAAGGGAAGGTCGACATGTCATTAGGTCAACACAAACATCAGGTTGACATGGGCTAGGTGGACAGTCAAAAGGTCGATAGAAGGTTTTTCACTTTTTATTTTCCCGAGATTCGACATCGACACCATATCGTAGCACCGCATCCCCTCGAATGGCTCGCTGCGCTTGCCATGCTTTGGGCATGGTGCCTTGCTATACTCAATACAGCCTTAGGGGGTTCTTCTTGTCCATTCGCATTCGCACGGAGGACCGATGGTGCGCGTCTGCGCATGTAAACTTTTGCTTCGCAGGGTGCATACACCCATGACGGCGTGCAGGGGCAGGAGAAGGGCGGGGGTGCTGAGCTGCCCCATTATCATATGGGAACGCCCAGTGATCCATGCACATTCCAATGAGAACGCTGGGCGTTCTCATGGTAATGAGGCGGTGACATGGGAGCGGGCCTGGCAACTGACATCATCAGCCCCTATCCCTGCCAGTGTGCACACATATGTAAGTGACTTAAAAGTCACTTTTATATGCGTGCATGCGCCACATCTTTCGATAGTCGCTGACCATCGAAAGATATGGGCAGTTACCCGAGGCATACGAATGGATATTATGTTATGTTTATGCAAAACATCCATTAGCAGCCTGTGTAGATCTCACTTTGAAGAAAAAATCCACCCAAATCTAATTCTGCACGTTATATCTGCCCCACCAGCAGTGCATATGGTTTTGTCCATTTGAGAAGGAATCTCAGAGTGAACCAGAATAAGGCCCAATATTTTATTCTCCCACCACGCTGCCACTGCAGGTAACAACTCCGATATTTACCTGGAATTCACAGGACAGAGGACCTCACATGAAGCGGAGTGTTCATCCCAATAGACGGTGCTTCCGGTGCATAGGTCAAGTACCGTGATGGTAGGCAGGGCTGGTCGGGCACAAGTGTATGGTTAGACAGAGCAGCTCTCCTAAGACACCAGGTCAAATTTCCAACGAATGACTTAACATGCCCAAAAATGCTTGGTACTCCTGCATTTTTCGAGCCAACTCCCTGTTACATCCCCGAATGCTGACTACCTGTAACTCATCCTCAGTGTGCGACCAGTGACACTCATCCTCAGTGTGTGACCTATTGCAAATCCAATGCTGCGCACATACAATAGAAAACTGCATAAAACATGGATTACTTACATTGAAGACCATATTCTACACCTGCAATAGCATGGGGCAGGGGCAATTTTCAAGGGTAGACGTCCCTGTTCTTGCACACTCAGACTCATACTTGTACACAAGGGGAAGGGCCAAAGCACATACATGCTGACTTTTTAAAACTCCTCTCTGGGAGAAGCCTGGAGAGGAGTGAAAGGGGGGGCTGGACAAGGCTTCATTTTGGGGGCGGGGCGAGGCTGATGTCACCAAGCCCCGCCCATGACAAGGCAGCCGCATCAATTTGCGGGTCCGTGAATGGGGAGGGGCTAAATGACGCGATTCGCATCATGTTAGCCCCGCCCCCTCCTTGTGGACCTGCGAAAATCGGAAATTTATACCATGGGGAAGGGGGGAGCAGGGGCTGTGGCTACAATGCAGGAGACTTGCCCACCTTCCTGTGGGGCCTGGAGGTTGACCCAATTTGCGG
The DNA here is from genome assembly GCF_055691185.1 of Crinia signifera. Lineage (NCBI taxonomy): Eukaryota > Metazoa > Chordata > Amphibia > Anura > Myobatrachidae > Crinia > Crinia signifera. Next base: position 259,392,013 of record NC_139219.1, read on the forward strand.
GACCCTCCCGGCCATTCCAGGAGGGTAGGCAAGTATGCCAAAACATAAAGTCACAGATGACTATGGCAAAATATGTTAAAGTGTCCGAACAGGGTCTAGGGTCCCAGAGAAAAGATGAAGTTGTCAAGTATTCTATGTCTGAATCACATCATCGTAGCCATGCCCCCACTTTTTAATGCAATGGAATGTAAGGTGGGGGCGAGGTCACAGTAATGCAATTACACCATTATATTCTTCCCACTTCCCACCAATCATGCACCATGCCCCCCGCCCCTCCCTGTGGTGCCCACCTGCCAGAAAGTTGACAAGTTTTATCAAACAATGAGAATAGAAAATAAAGCTTTCACTAACACAAATCCTGTTGTAATGCCCAAAAAATCCAGTAGATGGCACAAATGAGATTTCTTCGTTTCTTGTTACGCCTTTGTATCTGTCATTTGCCAACAGCATTTACTCAACACCTAACTCCTGTTTATATTCATACACTGTACTGTAGATATTCTTGGAATTGGACTTTCCTCAGTGTTTATGATGGTGTTAGCACACAAATAGGTGAGATACTTCCATATTATTGTCCCTGTGCTAGGAGCAGTGGGGTTTGGTTAGATCAGGGGTGTGGTTATTTTCTCTTGCTTTTGTTTATATCTATGTTATACTTTTTCCCTGTTCACACATTCGGACTGTGGTGGTTATTCTGATTCATTCAGAAACGCACAATAACTCTCTAATGGACAAAACCATATGCACTGCACCTCCTCGGACCCGTAAAATTCAGACTTTAATGCTGCGGGGAAGGGGGGTGTGGGGACAATGCAGGAGACTTGGCCACCTTCCCGGGGGGCCTGGCGGGGGACACAATTTGTGGGAGCCTCCCGACCATTCCAGGAGGGTAGGTAAGTATGGAGCAGTGTCAGTTGGAGTCCATGGCTAACATTTATCTAACTTGGAGAATGTAAAACAAAAGTAAATACCAATAATTTGCACCATACAGAACTGTGATCATGTGACCTTGCAGAATTTTGCTATGCGATTTTATATCCAGCTAGTGGTGGTTTTGTTGTAATGCAGATGTATCCAGTTCCTCTCATCAGAAAAGGCTTCTCACAGCTTCTCTGCGCTCTTATTTCAATATAATTACACAATAAGAAAACAAAATGATAAATTAACAAAAATTTTAAAATATTACTGGGAAGTACTAAGAAAAAACAATATTTGAATGAGCTAAGATAGTGACTTTGGTGAATTCCACTGGCACAGAAGACAGCGGATATAACAGAGAAGCACCTTGAGGTTTCAGGGGAGCAAATGTAACCATGAGACACATGCATGTTCCTAACAAGGCAGAATTAGTTAACTTACTATTAAACAGTGAATTTACAGGTTCCATAGACCATGGATTTCATACCACATTCTTTCTGTTGTGATGTCCAGCATTTATAAATGTCTTTGATCTTCTGCTCACAAGTGTAGCATATGAACAAGATGTACAGCATTCAAGCATAACAATAAGTGGCAAGTAATTAGTACAAAAGAGCACAGTGCCTCCTTCAATGAACACTAGTAATTGCTGCCAGGTGACAGCATTATGATCCTCTCTGGCAATAAGTCTATTTTATGAGATTCTAGAACAAAAAGGACAATTTGTGAAAGTACTGTATTTAAAACTCTCGAGAGCTCTCCTGAGCTTGAGAGAAAATACGCACCCTGTTTTATCATTGTAATAATCTGGCTGTAGTTGGTTTTATTGTTTATATTAAATTATTGGTTGAATGTGGGTGTCAGTCAGTTAGAGTAGCCAATAGGTTTTAGTTTGGGGTGGGTTTTATGAAGTGTATATTAAAGAAGGCCTGATGTAACTGCTTCCTCTTGCCCATTTTTCTGGATCCTACCCACCAGTGAAGAAGTTTGTTATTTGAATTTTTTCCGTTGGAATGTATACATGATTCATTCCGGCAGGTGAGTCGCAGTAGGCTTCTCGGCGGCTCAATTTATAGCACAGCAAGTTTTGAGTAGCATTTCCCCTTTGAAAAAGGCAAGTCCGTCACTATCTTAGGGGAGGACCACGTCTCCATCTTATGGAGGGGCCAGCAATTAAGAGGAAATGGTTCTACCCACCCCCATTTGTTAATTTGATTATTTAATTGTGCGCTGTAGCCGAGGGGCAATGGTCCTGTCACCACCTTGATCTAATTCTACAGTTTCATTTCGATTTAATAAATTGGGCTTTTTTCCAATTTGACGTTGTTGTCCGAGTCATTATATATTTGGATGGTTAAGATGTTGGAAATAATTAAAACATATGGGTGACTTATGAGAAATGATCCCTGTGTTACATGAAATGTGCAATCATAGGCATGTGCAAACACACTTTCTGCCAGCGGGCCAAGCATTAGTTATCTGCTAGAGCACACTGCAGAGGGGCACTGCCACTGCCCACAAATGGTAATAAAGGGCGCCATATTTACTTGTGGCCCTGCACTATCTACACTGGTGGCCCTTGTTCATTGATAGGACGCAGACAGGTGCCCTGCTCCCTTAAGTACCATGAATGCAAATATTACAACAGTGTAAAGCAGCACACATAGAAAAAATGGGATATCTCAATGTATCAATATGGGCGCTTAAATTAAAGTGGCTCGCCTGTTAATATGTTGACTCCTGATGTTTCTTCAAAATATTAACAGGGGAGAATCAGCCTCTTTTATTCAAGCGCCCATATTGATACATTAAGATATCCCCTTTTTTTCTATGTGTCTTCAAACCTAAGGGTGTCCAGGTGGTCCCCTTTATCTCATAAGGAATACAGGCTGCTTCATTGCGCAGAACAGTTTACCCCATTTTCTTGTAAAGCAGCATACAGACAGAGCAGCTCTCATTTGAGCTGCTCCTGGCGATTCTATCGCCAATCGTCACCTGCCACCATCCTCCGACAGAAGGGGGTGTGCATGCACAAGATGCTTGCGCGCCCTGTTCTGTCGGAGGCTGTAGTAACCCTCCGTCTGGCTCTGCTCCCCTGCCCGCTCTTCCCCAGCCTGCCCTCGCTCCCTGCCCATCTCCCTAAAGTGGAGATAGACATGGAAGAGGTTTCCCACTGCCTTGTTGACATGGATGGGCGAGCGGGTGAGACGCTTGCGCATCCCTGTCAGATGGAGCTGACAGGCTGCTCCATCTGTACATACTAAGGGGGAGATTCTCTAAGCGAAAAATGCGGTAAAAACCCCGTTATCGGGGTTTTTACCGCATTTTGGGATGCGGGTTACCGCAGCGGGGGGCATCGCAGCAGCAGCAGCAGCGCCGGGTGTGTGAGGGAGGGGGGAGCCGCCGGGACCTGCTGGGAGCCGGCGACTCTCACCGCAAAGGACAGCTCTTAACGCAAGAGCTGTCCTTTGCCTTAATTATCGCATATGTTACAACATATGTGATAATTATAAATGCGATGGGCGGCGAAGAATCTCCCCCTATGTGATAAAGGCAGATAACGATATCTTAGCAATATCAATTGAACTCCCTGGAGCTACAGATTGAACAACATAGTGCATACACACTGAAAGATTTATGTTTATTGTTCTTGCACACTGACTGATATGCACCAAGTCATAAATGACATCGGCAAAATTGGATTGCATGGACAGATAAGAATGTGAGTGGATAAAGACCCACAGGAGTGTGCAACTTTATGGTTTGTACACACTGAACGATATGCACAATAAGATCATTAACCATATCATTATCATGCATATCTCATCTGCCTTTATCGCATGTTTTCTACGGGGCTTTAGTCCTGATGACAAAAATTTTGACTAAAAGTAATTACTACGGGGCCTGATTCAGAGTTAATTGCTAATTAGAGAATTCGCAAATCAAGTATTTATGGAGCGACTGTGTATACAAACCTTTCTCATCATGCGGAAGGTAGAATGGCTGGACTTTGGTCCTAATTTAGCGCAGCTGCACAACCGCAAGCCGGGTAATTATCAATAGACTGCGCATGCTTAAGGATCTTAGTACGCATTAGTGAGGCAGTCCCGCGACGAAAGCCTGCTATTTTTTTTAATCGGTGGCCGCTCACAGGGTGATTGACAGGAAACCGGATTTTGTGGGAGTGTCAGGGAAAACGCAGACGTGTCTAGGCGTTTTTAGGGGGTCTGTGTGACGTCAGCTAGACTATCGCAGCCAGCTTGCGAATGCATTTTCAGGTGAATCCCAGATCCAGCTACTTTGAACAAACCGTGCTAAGTCATTTGCAGGCTTGCATAGGCTGTGTGACTGATAGGAAGGCATTTGGTGGAAGAAACTTGAAGTTTTCTGGTTGTGCCAAAAAAATAAAAATAAAAACGTAGGCATGCCCCACCTGCAGTACACATGGTTTTGCTCATTTTGAGAACATATTTGTCTTACAATCAAGTCCGAATTAGGCCCAATATTAGTTATTTATTACCATTTATATAGTGCACACATATTCCACGGTGCTTTTATGTCAGTCCCTGCCCCAGTGGAGCTGACCATCTATATTCCCTGCCACATGTACACGCACACACAGACATTCTAGGGTTAATTTGCTGGGAGCCAAATAACCTACCAGTATATTTTTGGATTGGGGGAGGAAAGCGGAGTACCCGGAGGAAACCCACGCAAGCACGGGGAGAATATACAAACTCCGCACATTAGGGCCATGGTGGAATTGAACAGCTTGTCTTGAAATTATATTTCTATGATATCAGTAAATGTGGTATATTTTATGAGTGTTGTTTCTTATATATTCTTCTCTCCCGCAATAACTGCCATATGTCCCTTTTTGGGATAACCCTTCCTTTTCTGCATCTCTAGATAGTCTTGGCTTTAAAAAGTTGGATGTGCGAGGATATTCAGTCTCTTAGTGACATATATGTCCCATCAGGCAACGTTCTAATCATTGTGACAAGTATGGCATTTCCAACATAACTTCATGTGACTTCAAGCTTGACATTACATTAACACAATTATATATACCCCATCTGTTAAAGATGGATTATGCAACATATTTAGTTGACAAATTTGGTAAATTTAAAATCCATAATCTGTGTCACGGACCTACTGGTCGCTCCTCCAGATACGTCATTTTGAGCAGCACCAGCCGTGACTTGGGGGTCACTCTGGACACATCGCGGGAGGGGGCACCGGAGGTGCTGTGGGGTTCCGTGAAGCGCGGGAGGGGGTCCGCAAATTCCAGGGGGGGGGCGCATCGAATCGCGGGGGGGGGGGGGTCGCGGGGGTGCCACGAATGGGGGGAGAGGGGGGTCGCGGGGGTGCCGCAAATCGCGGGAGGGGGTTCACGCGAATCGCGGGAGGGAGGGTCGTGGGTGTCGGGGGGTGGGTGTTTGCTGGTAGAGGGGGGGTGTGCGGGAGTAATGGTGGATGTGTACTGTAGCCCTGGCTGGGCGGGGGGAGGTGATGTCAAAGGGGTGGGATGTGTAGAACGTTATACACATAGAACACTTTTCCCTGAAGGGGGCGGATTTGTGTATCCTGCTGGGCGGGAATGTTACCTACACAGGGGATGAGTGACAGATCTGGCTAAATATATAAGATATATATATATATATATATATATTTACAGGTAGTGTGGACTGGCACTCTGGTTGAGTTAAGCGATTGCCGGTGTTGCCTTCCTTCTTTTTATACAATGTGGTATCTCTCTCCTCCTCTCTGGGTTGAAAGAATCAGGCGGCACTCCACGGGCTTTTCAATATGATTTTTAGTGTTATAATGGATAACAAATTACATGTTCCAACAAAATGTCTACGACGTGCCGTTTCAAGGCCATTGGCCCCTTCCTCAGGACTCAATGCTGTGACATGTGACTCTTTAAAGTGCAGAGTGCAGTGCTACGTGAAAATACAAAACAAACAACAAGACTTACTGATACCTGGGTAACATATATCTGGTCTGATACACACGTGTAGGAGCCTCTCCTCCCCACCCCGGGGGCTGCGGCCGCCGGCAGATCGTTAATAAGTTTCTAGAGAGGGGATATCCATACAAAGCTTTACAAAAGGACAAAAATGAGGTAATGAAAATCCCTTGACAAAATCTATTGGAAAGCAACACCAAGAAAAAATTAGGAGAAAGAATCCCTTTTGTCACAGAATACTCCACTATGAGTGTCGGACTACCCAGAGCCATAAATGCACTATGGCCCATTGTGGCTACTGATAATAATCTTCCTTCCTTGTCCAAAATTAAACCTATGCTGAGTTACAAGCGTGGAAAAAATTTAAGAGACCTTCTGGTGAAAACCAACATACCAGCAGCCAACCCGCCAGGCACAACGGTAAAGAAACCAGGATGTTACAAATGTCCAGCATGTACCACTTGTGGTTTTATGATAGCTGGACACACGTTCAAACATCCCCACACGGGACATAAATATAAAATCCAACACGTGTTATCATGTATGTCACAGTTCGTGGTGTATCTGATCATCTGTCCATGTGGCTTATACTATGTGGGTCAGACTATCAGAACATTTCGCGAACGCATGGCATTACATCGCTCAGCCATTAAAAAAAGCCTGGAAGGAAAAGACATAGACCAGCCGGTAGCCCGGCATTTTAAAGCTGCAGGACATACCCTCACTAGTTTAAAATACATAATAATAGATCATGTGCCCCCTTTAAGCCGTGGAGGCAATCGCCAAAAAATACTCATCCAGAAGGAGAGCTTCTGGATACACACACTCAATTCAGCAGCGCCTAAGGGTCTGAATGAGAAGATCTCATGGAATGTATTTCTGTGAAGCATAAAAAACTAAAATTGTAGAATCTTGCAAAATAGTAAAAGCTTAAATAAACATATGTAATAAGCAATAATTATACCTGATAACCACTCAGTAGTGATGCTTAATCCATAAAGAACAATGAATATTGTATGTAAAAATAGTTTAAACAAAATGAATTATAGTTTTTAGAGATAGCACTGTATATTCTTGGTATTTTAATGGTCTTAAATTGTTCACCATTCACTGTTATAATGTATCAGGTCTGTCTTATGAAATTATCACATTGTTTTTGTTTTGTTTTTTTCAGTGTAATGTTAAATTGCAATCCCCCCTATCTAGCCAAAGCGTCTTCGGTTGCTAAGCAACAGCTAGTGCTGGCCGGACTACACCAACAGCCGGACCCGGAAGTACCGGCGGCCGCGGCCCCCGGTGGGGGGAGGAGATGCTCCTACACGTGTGGATCAGACCAGATATATGTTACCCAGGTATCAGTAAGTCTTGTTGCTTGTTTTGTATTTTCACGTAGCACTGCACTCTGCACTTTAAAGAGTCACATGTCACAGCATTGAGTCCTGAGGAAGGGGCCAATGGCCTTGAAACGGCACGTCATAGACATTTTGTTGGATGTAATTTGTTATCCATTATAACACTAAAAATCATATTGAAAAGTCTGTGGAGTGCCGCCTGATTCTTTCAACCCAGAGAGGAGGAGAGAGATACCACATATATAATATATATATATATATATATATATATATATATATATATATATATATATATATATATATATTTGTTTAACCCTTTCAGTGCCAACATTTCTATGAGAGATGTGCAAAATATCTGCTTAAAAAAAAGATTCTATTTCCTATATAAGGTAAACATTACAGGTCATTATGGTGAATAAAAATGTTTGCTTGGCAAATTTTACACCTAATTTGACAAATTCACTTGGCACTCAAAGAGTTAAGAAACTGTAATGGACAGGAACAATGGGAAAATCTTTTTAGAAAAAGTTGAGTTTCAACTACGTCAATTGACGTGTTAAAGCAAAACCACTAGCACCACAGAGCTGCCTGTTTGCAAGAAGGGGAAGGAGGATATATCGAATGCTGAGAACTAGATGACTGTTGCAGCCGAACGCTGCCAGAAGGTCCAAAAGGACAGAAAAACAGGTATTATCTTTTATATCTGCTATATGTGCAAAAATTAATAACAATGAATTAATGTGCTAGTATAGATTGCAATGAACATTTCCACCAAGGTGTTGTCAATTCCACTTAACTCTAGTAAAGATTATGATCATAGAAACATAGAATTTGACGGCAGATAAGAACCATTTGGCCCATCTTAGTCTGCCCCTTTTTTTACCCTTCAGGTAAACTAAACCCTTTTTAATCCTTATTTCTTTGTAAGGATATTCATATGCCTATCCCAAGCATGTTTAAATAGTTCTACTGTCTTAGCCTCTACCACCTCTGATGGGAGGCTATTCCACTTATCCACTACCCTTTCTGTGAAGTAATTATTTCTAACATTTCCCCTGAACCTACCTCCCTCCAGTTTCAGTGCATGTCCTCGTGTTTTATTACTTCTTTTCCTTTGAAGAAAATTTCCCTCCTGTACAATGCTAAAACCCTTGATATATTTGAAGATTTCGATCATGTCCCCCCTTTCCCTTCTCTGCTCCAAACTATACATGTTTAGATCTTTTAGTCTATCCAGGTAAGTTTTGTGATGTAGGCCATGCACCATTTTAGTTGCCCTTCTTTGTACACTCTCCAATGTATTTATATCCTTCTGAAGATATGGTCTCCAGAACTGGACACAGTATTACAGATGAGGTCGTACCAATGACCTATACAGTGGCATTATTACGTCTTTTTTTCTGCTACTGATTCCTCTCCCTATGCAACCAAGCATCTGACTAGCCTTCCTCATTGCTTTGTTACATTGCCTCCCTGCCGTTAAGTCACTTGAAATAGTGACTCCTAGATCCCTTTCCTCCTCAGTAGTTTCCATTATAGTACCTTTGATACTATATTGAGCCTTTGGGTTTTTGAGTCCCAAGTGCATAATTTTGCATTTTTTAGCATTAAACTGTAGTTGCTATTCTCTTGACCAATTCTCGTTTACTTAGATCATAAATCAGTAATTATGAATCATATGTTTGTAATTTTGCAACAAATTGTGAATAACGGGAAAAATAATGAGTTTCTCTTTTCACATCGGGAATCTTATAACCTTTGGCCGAGACTTTTGATAAAACAGCAAGTTAAATGTAAGACTCTTAAATCATCATATTTGCTAACAAAGCGGCTGGTGTAGAGTTGTACAGTATGTATTTCCTTTTGGTGTATACAGGTTGAGTATCCCGTATCCAAAATGCTCGGGACCAGAAGAATTTTGGATAACGGATTATTCCGTATTTCGGAATATTTTAATATTTCAATGATGTATTTTGAAGTATCTTGCATTAATGCTGTATAAACACATAATATACACACAAATATATTTTATTACCACATAAAATACACACAAACATATTTTAATTGTTCAAAAAACAAGGTTTCAAAATGTGAAACAAAATGTGTGTACTATCTCAGCACTGAATTTGAATGCCAAGCAATCATTGTCTTGCACATATATAGTGCCAGTTACATATCATGTCCCCAGTGATGCTGTTACATATGTCCCCAGTGAGTTTTTAGCAAAAAAAAAAAAAAATTTTCACTTTCTGGAATGTCCGTATTTCGGAATAATTCGGATAACGGATATTCGGATACGGGATACTCGACCTGTAGTATGAAGCACACAAAAAAGATTATAGGAGTATACACACAGGGCGATCAGTTTAGATCGCTTAGAAATGAAGCACAGATCCCTCATGTGTATACCCCATAGGGATGGTAATTTGTGATCTCGTGGGTCATCACCATCGCCGGCTCAGATCTTGAGCACAGGCAGTCCAGATATAGTTAGATTTCCTGCATGTGCTTCAAGGACACAGCGTTAGCACAGATCGCTCAGCAGACATCACTATGTGTGTATGGGCGGACTAGCCAGCGTAGTGTGCGATCTGTACTAACTAGATGTACACCCCATGTGTACAGGGCTTTACAGTTCATTAACAACATTTTTTATTGAGACATCATGGATAAATAATACAGACATTCAATGTATACACAAGGTAGTGCATCAAAGAAAAATGTGATTGTCACAAAAATTAGACATAACAATAAAATAAAGAAATATTGTTAAAAAAATAACAGTATTTTTTATAGTTTGTACAGTTAATTTGTAAATTAAGGAGTTTGTGTGGGAGACCATCAACTTTTCTTAAAAAAAAAAAACCAGTGGATGCTGCGCAGCCAACTTCAGAAGATACCAAGTGGTATTCTTAAGGCTAAAGTGTATCTGTTGCTGTGTGGTAAGAGGAAGGGTGGATATCTACGAGTCCCATAAAGTGAAAAGGTTTTCTACTGGTTTACCTTTATCTACAATTGCTTCCATCCAGTCCATTCTGAACAGAAAATGCAGTTTAGCCAAAAATAAACTTTTTTTTAAAGCTTGTATGGACGACGACGATGGGGAAAATTGCAGTGGTGAAAAACGCTCAGTGCATACACACTGAGCGTTTTGCCTGTTTTAGCGATTTTTCCCAGGGTGGACGGCTTTCCATAGCGGGATGCTATGGAAAGCCGACCGTCCACTTAGTCAGCCCTCTGCTGGTAATACCAGCAGATAAGCGGCCGGGCCAGAATTGATGCAGGAGTGCACATCACAGTTTATCACTGCCCCATACAGACAGGGTGACTTTCGAGCTGAAAGCCGTTCAAATGAGTAAACTGAACGGCTTTCAGCTCAAAGTTGCCCAGTGCATATGGACCTTAAGAGATAGAAGTAGCGTTTTGCTTTCTCTAGTCATTCTTAAGGTTGGATCAAAAACACCCAATATTGCCCACTCTGGGGTAAAAGGTACGAAAGTGAAAAGTTTGGCCTCTGCATAGTGCCTAATGAGATGCCAGAAATATTATATTATGGGACATCTATAAGCAGCGCTAGGTGCATGTACATGTATGTGTTTCAGAGTTTCCCATTTAGACATTCCTCCAGTTATCACGGCACGGGCTATCATTTTTCTAAAAAATGTATAATGAATGAGTCAAAACACCAACTAACGTATTATTCCAATCCCTGTCCGAAAAGAACATGAGTAATTTAAAATTTGGTTTGCAAAAATGATGACTGGTAAGGTTAGGGCCAGCCCATGCCTATTTTTTTGGTAAGCAAACATGGATTTTAGCACCTCTCACTGTGGATATTGTGGGTTTTGCTACAATGTGGGTGGAGTATCAAGATACTTACAAATAGGTCGAGCGCACGCTGGAAACAATTTAGGGCTTGGCCACATAATAGTACCAATTCACATTACACCACACAGTAGTACCAATTACACACAATGCACCAGCTAGAGCCCCATAGATGCACTGTGCCAGGAAAACACATACCATAATGCCCATTACATATTATGCCACACACCATGATACCCATTACACATTATGCCAGACACCGTAATGACCATTATGCCACATACTATAAGTGCCGCTTACCTAAATGCTCATTGCTAGGGGTTTCTTGCTCAATGCCAGGGGTTACAGGCTTACTGCTATGGGCTTCATGCTCGATACTGGAGGTTTCTTGCTCATTTCCAAGGGGGTTTCATGATCGTTGCCAAGAGGATTACATGCTCATTGCTACGGGGGAGTTAAATGCTTGCAGTATAAATCTAGTTATTGCCCGTGTTCGCTCTATTAAGAACACTGAGTAGACGGTGATGATCTAAATATTCCTGGTATCCAGGAATATTTAGATCATCACCGTCTACTCAGTACTAACCAACATGGGTTCGTGAAAAATCGTTCATGCCAAACTAATCTACTAGGGTTCTATGAAGAGGTTAGCAAAAACCTCGATAATGGAAATGCTGTAGATGTGATTTTCCTAGATTTCGCTAAAGCATTTGATACTGTCCCACACAAGAGATTGATTAATAAAATGGAGAACCTAGGATTGGGTGAAAATATCTGCAGATGGGTAGGGAATTGGCTATGTAATAGAGAACAAAGAGTGGTTGTGAATGGTGCCGTATCAGATATGATACCGGTACTAAGTGGAGTGCCCCAGGGTTCGGTTTTGGGGCCCATTTTGTTTAACATTTTTATTAACGATATTGGGATAGGGTTACTCAGCAATGTATCCATCTTTGCGGACGATACAAAACTTAGCAAAGTCATCAAATCACCAGAAGATGTCACCATGCTTCAAAATGATCTTGCAATTCTAGATGAGTGGGCAAAAAAATGGAAGATGAGGTTCAATGTAGATAAATGTAAGGTTATGCACCTTGGGAGACACAACCAGTGTGCAAGTTACAACCTTAGCGGAGAGGAACTGGGTAATTCCATACTTGAAAAGGATCTAGGAGTCCAAATAGACAGCAATCTAGGATGTAGTGCCCATTGTAATGTAGCTACAAAAAAGGCCAACAAAATTCTGGCATGTATTAAGAGGGGAATGGAAACTAGGGACTCAAGGGTAATTATGCCACTGTATAAAGCATTGGTGAGACCTCACCTAGAGTACGGAGTACAGTTCTGGGCCCCACACTATAAAAAGGACATCATAGAATTAGAAAAAGTCCAAAGGCGAGCAACAAAGCTTATTAGGGGAATGGAGAATTTAAGCTACGGGGAGAGATTAAGCAATTTGGGACTATTTACATTAGAAAAGAGACGTTTAAGGGGGGACATGCTCAACATGTACAAGTATATCAAGGGCCAATATAAGGAACTGTCACACACCCTATTTTCTACTAGAAAGGAATCTAGGACGCGAGGGCATGAGTATAGATTAGAAGAAAAAAGATTTCATTCAGCTAGTAGAAAGAATTTCTTTACGGTCAGAACAGTCAAACTCTGGAACTCTCTTCCCAGAGAGGTGGTAACGGCTGGCTCATTAAATGCGTTCAAGGCAAAGTTGGACAAACATTTACTGGAGAAAAACATCCATGGGTACAAATAAGAAATATAATTTGTCTGTAAAATACCAGAACCTACCAAATCAGCAATGGATATCTATACCAGGTTGAACTAGATGGACGCAAGTCTTTTTTCAGCCTTACCTACTATGTAACCTACTATGTAACTATGTAACACAGGCAGTGACAGATTGCTCAGCACACAGCACTGATACATTGCTGTGTGCTGAGGGATCTGTACTTAATGTGTATGGGGCATAAGACTTCTGTTACCACTACCAGCCAGTATCGCCAAGGAGCTGAGCTTTATACATTAAATGGCATTGATACAGAATCTGGTCTTTTAGTATACAGGCCATCAAGTACTAATATACCTATAGTAATATATAAATGAACCCATATGTAAACTGGTTAGAGAAGAGAAACATTCTAATCATATGAACCGCTTCAAATTCAGTATTGTGTGTTTTGTGTCGCAAAGTCCTATAGAAAGTCACTCATGCTGGGTACACAATACATAATGTGTGTGCAGAGCAACATCACCTGTGATGGGACCCAGTGGGGGACCCAGCAACTACATACAATCGTGCCAATGCCAAAGAAGCATGGCCCTCACTAGTAAATGTCTTCCATTTGCCCTGCATGTCCACCGGATCAGAACACACATGGTCTAGCGTACACACAGCTTAAAATACTCTGACTAGAAGAATAATTTATAATATACTGTGCTTAGAATATTATAATATGTATAAGGTATAGGCACCAGCTGCGTGACAATATAAACGTGTTTACAAAACAAAAACACAGTTATGGCCAACACCCTTCTGTACAGTATGCTTCTGTCAAAATGAAAGTCTGAATCACAGATGTGTCCACATACATATACTGTAGAATCCTTGCACTGTAAACGGCCTTACTGGTCTTACTATGGCATGGCATGGTAGCGCAGAGTGTCTTTGCGTGCAACATTTTCCATGATATTAGTTGCAAAGCCGGGTGGAATGGAATGCACAAGCAGCTTTTGCTGATTAAAATTATATATGGAATATCAAGAGTCTGTGTGTGACTGCAGGTATATATATATGCATATGAAATGCTATGTTACAGTGTTTTCCTGGAAAACAATATAATATAGCATTTTGTATGCAGATACATTCACACTCAAACACAAAATGATATGTAGAATGTCTGTTCTAATTAACAGAAGCTGCTTGTGCATCCTATTTACCCTGCTTTGTGAATAAGATGTACTAAGCGGACATTATTCACACCACTTAGTGAATAAGACACACGCCAAAATGATTGGCGCTACCGAATCACATGGAGCTCATGCGTTATGTGTATCGCAACTTGTTGTCCATGGAGGAAAGTGATCACATCTGCATTAGTGTATATTTTAATTAAAATATGTAATCCTATTTAAACATATGAAATATAATATATAATCATAACATTATTTCCTTTTCTTTTCTGTGTCTCGTTAACTTTGCCAAGCCACCTTTGGAGCTGAAATACAATGACAGACTATGCCAACACTACCTACTGTGCCGTGAACAGAGACTTGGAACCCTTCACATATATCTATTGGCTGATATTTCTGGTTGGATTTTTGGGGAGTTGCTTCGCTCTGTGGGCGTTCACTCGGAAAGACAACACCCAGAAATGTATAAGCATATACCTGATCAACCTGCTGGCAGCAGACTTCCTACTGACTCTGGCCTTGCCTTTTAAGATAGTGGTGGACTTGGGTCTGGCATCTTGGAACTTGAAGATCTTCCACTGTCAAGTGACAGCTTGTATCATTTACATCAGCATGTACATATCCATTATATTCCTAGGATTTGTCAGCATGGACCGCTGTCTTCAAACTATACAGAGTTCCAAGTTGCACCAAATACAGAAAAGGGGATTTGCTAAAATGCTATCAACAGTTCTTTGGGCTCTGGTGCTGTGTATAATGTTACCCAACATGCTGATCCCTATAAAGCAAATCCCAGAGCGTGAAGCTGTTGGGTGCATTGACTTCAAGCAGCAGCTGGGGAGAGACTGGCACATGCTCAGTAACTTCGTCAGTCTTGCCATATTTTTCAACTGCTCTGGTATCATTTTGATCCTTAATTTTATTACTATTAAAAGACTTTATAGAAAAAAGGACTGCGAAGAATTCAAGGACATCAAAGCAGCCTTGGTCCAGATCTTCCTTGTGACAGCGGGGTACGTCATATGCTTCCTTCCCTACCACATTGTGCGGATCCCATACACCTTGAGTCAAAATGATGTGCTGACTGACTGCAGCCTGAAACAAGTCCTCTTCCATGCCAAAGAGTCCACATTGTTACTCTCGGTTTCCAATCTTTGCTTTGATCCGATTGTGTACTTTTACTTTTCCAAAAATTTCAGGTCCAAACTAACCAAAACATTCTCCATAAAGAAAGACGTTAGAGTTGTGACTGGAGATAATGCGACTATGGACACAGCAGTGTAATACTGATAAATTAGGTTCAGATCCGCATTCCTTTTACAGTATATATGGGGTGAGAAATCCACCTTCCTCATACAAGACAACAGACTGCACTTCAATGTACTCCAAGTCTACCAGTACTTAGTTGTGAAATAAGTTCAAGTCACATTGTGCTTCAAATGATTTTTTTAAACTAAAGTGATTTATTTGCACAATAGTTAAAAGCCTGTCAAAATGACGGCTTCGGAAATGTACTTTAACTTTGAGCTGTGACAGTTTTTAGCCCACAAACTAGCCACCCGACCCCAGTACCTATCTGCGCCTACCTTTTAATCTCTGTCTTCATAGCTCCCTCTCTCCATATCCAACAAGTTTGAAACAGATCAGTGTCCCTGTAAAAAAATGCTTTCACTTTCTGTTATGACATCTTTTAGCACACAGAGGAGTAATTTGATCCGTTGAGTGGCCAGTGGTGGAAATTCACCTCTTATAGGTTAGGTAAGTAGTTAGCCATTTATACAGATGAAGAGTAAGAATAAACCTTCTATTTATATTTAGTATAGTGTAACCCAGATATAGAACGGACTGTAAATAAAACAGGTCGATGACGCCTTTTGTACACAAATAAAGAACACAAATAAAGATGAGGTGCTGATGAAATAATCTGGTGTATGCATAATAATCTCAAATATAATCTGTCTTTTTCTATAATCACTATAATACAAAGGAAGACAAAGATGTCAACTTTATTCATTATTTTGGACACAAAACTATTTTCTTGCCCTAAGGCAGGCATGTCCCAACTATGGCCCTCCAGCTGTTGTGAAACTACAACTCCCATCATGCCTTGCCCTAGTTTTGCTATTAGGGAATACTAAAACTATGGCAAGGCATGCTGGAATGTGTAGTTTCACAACAGCTGGAGGGCCACAGTTTGGACATGCCTGCCCTAAGGATATGCATCTGGGCTGAATAGTCTCTCTTTTGTTTAAGACATTGGCCTGTAGGCAAGTGATCTTGCCATGAGGCTTGGCGGCCAAAACAACCAGGTCTACTGTATGTCATTTTTGCCCACCAGATAAACAATGGATAAAGAGGGATAAAGAGGGAGATATATTAATCAATGAAAAGAGTGGACAAGTTGCCCATAGCAACTTATTGGCTTTAATGTAGGATATATATCAAGTACATTCTATAAAACATAGGTGGAATATGTTTGGTTGCATTTAAATACTTTTCTAATGGTCCACTTCTCCACTGTTTTCATTTCTTAATACATCTCCCCCTCCCCCCCCCCCCCCCCCCCACTTAAAGGATATACAATATAGGGGATGTACAGTGTCAATCATTTTAAAGAGATAAGTGTAGAAGTTGCCTGTAGCAACCTTCAGCTTTGACCCATCACTTATCAAGTACAGTCTATAAAATGATAGACACAGCCACGCTTCTAGGTGCCACGTTCACAATCTCTCCATATATGGAATGAGACACGCCCTTTGGGTGGAGCAAGACACGCTCCATCAATGGGGCGCTGTGCAAAATTCTACGACCAACTATAATTTCCCTGAAACTAGTTTTCAAAAGTAGGCAATTATGGGATGTATAGAGTAAAGCTGGGTAACACTGGACAGCATTTTTAATGATATGCACAGTAATGACCGTTTGAAACGTCAATCTTGTGTATCGTTAATGATGTGCGCTCCCATGTGTCGCTATCGCAGTCGTCTGTCATTTGCACATTCGGCTCCGTTTTTACAATATTGTTGGCAACTAGGGGTATATTGTCCAATATGTACGCTACAAAAGACAACGACATGAACATCATCCTAGCCCAGTATTTACATTAGGTAGAAAGAAAAACCCAACAATTTGGTAAATATCGGCCAACTCCTGTTTATCGTTTGGTCATTTATTATTTGTGAAATCGCAAGTCAATGGTGAACTACTGCATTTGAGACTCTAACATGATCAATGATCCCTATGTATATAACAGAATTATGTACATTTACATAAACTTCTGAGACGAGTGCAAAAGTATGACAGAAGTCTGTTTTCTAAAATGTCAGTGTTTGTGAACATACAGTATAATGTTAAAATGCCATAGATTTCTGGAATGTCCAGCACTATTTTCAAATAAAAAATCTTGAAATATGGTACGCATGTAATTGACTGTCAGGAAGTATAAAAAAACTAATTGCGCTACACTTCCATACATACCTTGTACATAATATTACTGCATTAAACATGAAGCTACAGCTGATCCTAACATTGGTTCTATTGGGTGAAAGGGCCAACAGAATGGATAAATACAACATTATCTACTACTGTATAACATGTGTAATCCCTTACTGCTTTGACCGGCAACCTGATACAGTCCTGCCTCATCAGACCTACAGTAGCCTTCACAAGGGCTGCACATTACTCTTAATTTCAGTAGTAAGTGAAATTAATATATTTAATGAATGAAAGAGGCCCCTTGCTGCACTAACACACCAGCGGCCTGCTAAACAAGTGCTACAATCTATTACCAACATGATTACAAAGCAGGAATCAGCTGGGTGCAGCAAGAGGTGGGGCTGCATGGCTTGGCGGAGATCAATGCTATCCAAAATGACATCCAGATGTAGGATAGCTAGTATTCAATGCTGGACAACAGCAATTGCTGCTTTGTGGGCTGTATGGAGCCAACTAAATGTGACCCCTATTAAGATGGGCACTTGTGTCCCCAGGTAGAGCAGACACAGTGTAGGTGGATCTTCCAGATGGTACAGAGAGATTTTAGAAGACCAAAACAAATGCATTATTTACATTTTCATTTGCTGAGGTATCACTTGCATATAACATACTGTAGGGCTACATCACAACTTTCCAGGAAGGATATAGAGTATACGGTCCCTGGGTAGACAATGTCTAGGTCGACAGTGACTAAGTTGACACCTTGAAATGGTTAACATTGACAAAAAAGGTCGACACACACTTATGGTCAATGACATGAATAAGGTGAACTTGATTTTTTTGCAGAGGGCAGGGAGGCACCGTGCCCGAAGCATGGCGAGCGTGGTACACTTATACGGTTTCCATATTAACATAGACACCAAAAGACTTGAAAAACTCAGGTCGACCTTATTTAAGTCGACCATAAGCTTAGATTAAGCGAGGGCTGCATAGTCATGAGGGCATATAAGAGCCGTGCAATTTTGTGATTGGTATAATAAAGTTAGTGAAATGTTTCTCACCCCATAGAGTCAAGTGTTGTAGGTGTAGCCAATCAGGTGTAGAATGGGTGGTAGCTTATGCAGGGGTATTTAAGGGGTAGTCAGGTGATCCTTCTTCCTCTTTGAGTCTGGATTCCCACCCTCCCTCCCTTGCTTTCTTCAATTACCACCCGGCCTATCGGCCTTCACACAATTTGGCTTCACAAATATTAATTTATAATTGTCGGGAGGGCACTCTCGATCAGCGGTCAAGTTTGAGGTGCAGGAGGTCACTGTGCGGTATTGCCACCCTCTGCTAGGACGGCTGGTGAGTCCTGCCCCCGAGGGGGGACGATGGCCACTTCCTTGAACTGTCCTCACCATGCAATAGGAGGGGCGGTAAGACCGTCACAGTGCGGGCTGTGCCTTGAAATCAATGGGGGCGGTTCATCGCCCTGGTTACAAGTTGGGGCGTTGTAGTCGCCGCCATTGTTAACGTTTGTGACTTAGCTGGTCTCCAAGCGCTCTCCTGGCCATCCCTTTCAGTAGGGTTATACCAACAATATATACGGTTGACCTTTTAAACTTACGCAGTGGTTGTCCGTGTGGTTATTTCAGGTTAACGTGTCCGAGTGATTTATTTCTAGGGGTAACAAATGTTAAGGTAAAGGTCAATCACAATAATTCAATAGGCGCCTTATGTGGACCTTCTGTCAATGTAGATCTTGGGTATGTGAAATTGTGAATCATATCAAGGTGTAGAGACCTAGTCACTGTCGACTATTTACACTAGAGATGTGCAGGCTCTGATTTACTCTGAGAAGAAGGATCTTATTGGCTATCCCAAATCACATGACAGTTGTTGACAGTTGATAGCCAATAAGATCCTGCTTTGAAATCAGAGTAAATCAGAGTCTGCACATCTCTAATTTATACCGTAACCAGGTTTAGAGTAGTGGTTCCCAAACTGTGTGTCATGGCACCCTGGAGTGCCTAATAGTACTTGCATGGGTGCCTTGTGTTTGGTCTAGGACCAAATCAAATTATTTATGGTCATTGTAATAGGCAAACAAGTGCTTGTAGCTGGCAAAAGAAAAAAGTGGACAAACATAAACAAATCTTGTCCCTCACCACATAGTTAGAAACAATACTGTATATACACACATTTTACAACAACACAGTACACAGTGATAAAACAACCCGGTACCAGAGAGGTACTGTAGGAAGGTCTAAATTTGGAAGTTTGTATCATTTTTCGCCCTATCTAGTAGTAACATATAAAAACAGTAATTTACCCATCTGTCAAATAGTCACGTCTGAAAACATCCGGCCAGCTAGTCTGACAGTTATATTAAGATACACTCAATGTTTCTGTTCTAACATACAGGAAATGTGGTTTTAATAACTGGAAGCAACACCTTAAATGCAATACCACTGACTTTAAGGGTAATGCAAGGAAAGTAAAATATAGTATCAGGCTATCTATTAGGATCAATGAAGCATATAAACTAAACTGGCTCCGATGGTTCGATCAGGGGGTTCTTACTACCTGTGTCCGTAATCCTTCATAGAAATGCAGCATTTATCCATGTACAGGTACAGTATAAACACATTTACTGCATCTAACAATGACTAGAATGGTCAGACAATTCCTGTGATGCCAACACTGGTGTATGTGGTTCTCTACTGACCGCACTAACATGTGAGCCCAGAGCCGGCGCCACCACTAGGCAAATCTAGGCACTTGCCTAGGGCGCCGGCCACTGGAGGGCGGCATTTTGTGCCGCCCGGTTACCTGTCCTACGGCGCTGTGTATTTAAATCTGGCGGCGGAGGCAGCGGGGGTCCCTGCAGTCCATTAGAAATCACGAGCGTTATCCGCCGGGCTATGCGGAAGCGCTTCTAGTGTGAAAACTCTGGCAGCACGGCGCACGCTGATCTCAGCCAATCAGCGTGCTGCCAGAGTTTTCACACTAGAAGCGCTTCCGCATAGCCCGGCGGATAGCGCTCGTGATTTCTAATGGACTGCAGGGACCCCCGCTGCCTCCGCCGCCAGATTTAAATACACAGCGCCGCAGGACAGGTACCCCCCCCCCCCCCCCGGCACCGGGGCGCCCCCACCCCGACTCACCGGCCCTGTGTGAGCCAATGCTCAGTCCAAACAATCCTTGTATGTCTGTACCAGTCCGAAGTAGCTGCTCACATCTGTCACCAAACAGGTTATAGACCCTATTGTAAAACATTCTAAAACAATTTATTTTTTTAATATAACTATTGTCTTCGTTAATAAGTTTGTCCAACAGTCTTAATTACAAACAGGTTCTCACATCTCTACGACCATAATCACTGTGAACCACGTAAGCATAGTGTGGTAATGTCCTGTTTGTTTTTCATTTCATGTATCCCAGTTTTTAGTTAGAGCTGGTCACAGTCGCCTGCCATTGAGTGATGTTACTTATGGGTCCTACACTTGTAGAGATTTTTCTGAGCGATGCTAGAACGCTGAGTAAGGTCGATCAGCACACAGCGCTGCACAGCATTTCCTTCCCAGAGTGCACGCATATGTAAGTGACTTGAAAGTCACTTATCTATGCGTACACCTTCCACATCTTTCGATGGTCGGCGACCATCGAAAGATGTGGGAGGTTCCCCCTGCCCTGCAAATGGATATTACTGTGTAACATCCATCACAAGCCCCTGCAAGTGAATCACCCTTGCGAATGGGTGGTGCCAGCCAACCATTCATAAGGCGGAGTTTGGTGGACTCAACCAGAATAACCCACAAGCGATGTAGGGGCATTTTCTAAGCGATCTAGAAAATGCCCTGAAATCACCCCTTGTGTAGGCCTCATTAGTTTAGTGCCCAATAGTATTCCTAAATCTTTTTATAAATGCAAAACAGCATTAGTCCCAAAATGTCACAAGTACTGTAATTATGGTATGTTTAGCAATCTACATATATCAGTTCGTATATATGGGAAAATATTATAGGTATTATCATACCTCCCAACTTCTGTGCTGATGAAGCCGCGCGAGCGTCCGAAAAGGGGGCGGATGTATGCAAATGAGGGTGCGGCTTATGCTAATTAGCCGCGACCTCATTTTCATACGAGAATAGACGCTGTGCGCATGAGGAGGAAGGAAGGAAGGAAGTTCACAGATAAAGTGTAGTTGTTGCATCACTGAGCAGGAGTTCACTTGTCCTGGTCTCAAAGCCCACGCGGGTAGGCTAGCACTCCGAGATGTCACAGAAACCACTTTATCTTAAATTCATGACTTATTACCAATATAATATCAGCGAACAAAAAATGTAGGCTTGCACCTACCTCTAAAATGAAATCAGGCACTTACCAGAGGAATGGGAAAGTGTGTTGCATACTGTAAGTGGCGCAGAAGCTCATAGCTGGATGGAAAAATGATTTCTCTCTTTACGAATTTGTCAGTAGTGCCAGAAACTCTTTGATGCAGCGATAGAGGGTTGTATTGAAGACAGTCTCCAGATGCTGGTGAAAGTGTCTAGAAATCACATGTAAACAATATATAAAGTGCTTAAGAAATGACAAAAGTTAACGTTATGGATAATAAAAACAGCATGCATGGATAGCATCACACTATGGAGGTTATTCTGGTTGACCCAGCAAAGCTACAAACCATCAAAACTCCGCCGCACATCCATCTGTTTCATCTCACACGCCGATTTCCCCGCACGCATGCGAATGGATGTTTAGTAGGGTTTAAATTAATTTGATGGTCGCCGACCATCGAATGCTTTCTACAGCCGCAGAGAGGTGTCTTAGGTCTGCGGGTCCCTGTACATCGGCTGATGTCAGCAGCCCGCCCCCGCACCACCGGCGAATTTCCATTGGAACACACAGCATTTTCATGGGAACACCCAAGAAACGCTTGGGCGCCACATGTCCCCCCACCCGCACTGCTGTGTCCGAGCGCACAATGCGGCTGCAAATGAGCATAAATATTTATGTGCATGCGCAGTTGCAAAACATTGCTAGCGATCAAACTAGAATAACCTCATACGAGTATAACACAATGGCATAGGATATATTCAGCGTTCATTTGCAATCTCTGCACATGTTCATGGCACTGGATAGCCTAAGACAGTGGTTCCCAAACTTTTTTAAATCATGGCACCCTAGAGTATCAGAATATTTTTCAGGGCACCCCTAGGCCAATAGTTTGTTACCAAGAATAAATAATAATAATAATTCATTTAAATAAGTTGTGCTTAAATGTTATCCTTAGGTCCAGTTACAGATGTATCGGGTCTCATCTTTGCCGCCAGGCCGCCATGGAGGAGGTTCTGGCGCATCGATATTCTCCTGGCGCTGGCGTCTGCCAAGGGGCGTGGGAGCACGCCATGTAATACAATCCGCCACCAATGGGTGGCTAATGCTCCATCAAGCTACAGTCGGAGTGATGTGCCAGTGGTATCCCGCTATTCGCCGTAAAGAGCGCGCTTACAGTATGAGACGCTCGTGCACAATGAGCCGCTCATAGGAAATGAGACGCTCGTGGCCGTAGGAGTGAGCAAAAGGGCTACAATACCTTCACGTTCACGTTGCCGTAATGTGTAACAGTAATGTGTAATGTGTAATGTGTATGCAGCTGAAGGCAACCGCCTCCTCCCCTTTCAGACTTGACCTACAGTACACAAAAGTACAATACATTATATTACAGCGCTAATCCATGTAAGGACCTTCTCAGACGCTGCCAGTAAGGAATATGATTCACTGCTGTTTATCCACATATTTTATAATTGAAAGCCACAAGCACTGATTTCGCCCATTACATTGACCATAAACAATTTGAATTGGTTCTGGACCACCAACCTGAGGCACCCCTGCAGGTGCTCTGATGCACCCCAGGGAGCCTAGGCGCACAGTTTGGGAACCACTGGCCTAAGGCCTCCATGTTTCCTTGTGTCCCTGCCCTCCCTTTTTGTTCTGTGGGGGTGTGGTTCAACAGATCTGCAGCAAAACGATAGACAATAATTGTGTCAACCCCCCAAAAAAAAAATCGACAAAATTAAAAAGGTCAACATGGAAATGGACAACGTAAAAATAGTCTACACAATATTTTTTTATGTCATTTTGTATGTTTTACCAGATCTGAGCCAATTTAGTGGAGAAGTGTACCCTCGCCACACTATGGGTGTGCTCTGCTCAAGTTACTATTCCCAAATGGAGACTATATGGATATTTTTACCCAAAATGTGCGTCGATCATGTCTGTCAACAGTTGTCATGTCAACCTATTGAATCTACCATCCTTTTGAACCTGTCAACCTTAAGAATTGTGTACTTTTTGCCTACCAACCATTTAACCATGTCCACCTGATAGAGTCAACCTTTTGCATTTCGACCATTCGGGGTCAACTAAAATGTCTTTTTACTGTAGATCTATCAACCGGATATATAGGGAGGTTCAGTGGCATAAGTTAGACTTAGTTGCCCAGAGTGAAAATAAATATGGTTGCCCTTCCCCCCACACAGACAGCAATGAATATAAATATATGTATGTACTGTATGTTATGGATATTATGTTTAAAATAAAGAGAATGTGATGTCTACAGTCCTACTAGGAGGGGAAGTCCGCCACAGAAGTGATATCGTTGGCTTTCAATTAACTAATTTAAACTTGCAGGGGATGAGAGGTGCCCCCTTGGGAGCAGGAGCCTGGCAGCAGATTAATCCACTGCCTCCCAGAGTTCTGCCTCTGGGGAGGTTGCTAGAGACTCATATGGCTCCATATTGTATATGTACTGGCACATGAGGATAGACCGAGGAATTGTGATTGTATGGAGCTTAGAGACTTATGGGAGAAGCTGCTCCTGCTTCGAGGTGAACCATCGACATGCTTGCAATTAACTTTATGCCTCACTACTTCTTTAAGCATCTAAGTGTAATTTTCAGCATACTTTACATTAAAAGGTCTGTTGAACATTTGTACATTATATAATCTGTAGGTTTATAATAAGCAAGATTATCATTATCTATGGTATTATGGTGGAGTGTTATGAACATGTATTATATGAATATTATGTGACATTCCATGCACACTTATTTAGCAGATGTGTCTCCCTGGAACTTGTGTTGCCAACTATGCTAACATGCAATTAAACATAAACTTGTGCACGATTGGAGTTCTCCAGATGTGCCTGGATTTAATTGTCAAAATAAAGTAATATTTCAGCAAATTGTGGTTTTAAGTAGGAAATACTTTTAAGAAAATGTAAGTATACTTGGGGAGTAGATAATACAGTATATGGTAGCATGCAGCCAATATATGTGTAGAGCAGACATGTCCAAATTATGGCCCTCCAGCTGTTGTGAAACTACAAGTCCCATCATGCCTTGCCACAGTTTTGCTATCAGGGAATGGTAAAACTATGGCAAGGCAGGGGCTGAACTACTGGCGGTGCAGACGGTGCAGTGCAACGGGGGGCCCAAGCAAGTTCATGGGGCCCGCTGCCGGCCAGCACTGCTCCACCTAGTAACGGCCGTCACAGCCACCAGTTCTAGTGCAGAATCAGTGCAGGCTGTAACGGGTCACGACTGTGTGATTGTTCGGAAGTGGCCTGGGGCGGGACGGTGGTAGTAGAGGGAGAGTGTCACTCACTGTGCCCGGCGTTATGGCTCTCCATTAGGATCATTGCCTGCTCTTCCTGGAAACTGGCCCCTCCCCTAGGACCAGTCACCACTGAGCTGCCTTCTTTTCCTGTCCCGCCCCTTATCCTCCTGTCCTCCAGTCTCCTCCACTGTCTCTGTACTGTGTGTCCTCCAGTCACCATCCTCTCACCTTCCCCCTCTTCTTAGGTGTCTTCTCCGTCCTCCAGTCCCCCTGCTTTCCTGCTTTTACCCCGTTCTCCATGCTTCACACCTTGAGATCTCCCCTCCTGTCCTCATGGCTGAGAGCACATCAGAGCAACTAATAGTAACTAAAAGGCAGTGTGTGTTCTATAATAAATACAGTGTGTTACAATATAATATGCAGGTTGGACAATATTGGTATATTGGTGGGGCATTATTTACAGTATAATATGTGGGGGCATGTATTATTGGTGAGGTTGTGTTGTTATTTATTATTCCTAGGGTAGGTGTAAGTGTTATATAGGTTCTAATGGAGCGGTATATTTAAATTCAATCTCCTCATTGTTGTGTTTTTTTATTATTTAATGTTTCTGTTATAAAGAAATGTGGTGGTTTGTACTAAGGGCCTAATTTTGGTTGGCTCGGTGTGGAGCAAAATTTGCTGCTTACCGAGCACTCATACGCCACCTGGCCGAACAACCCCCCTCCCGTTGCCATCGAATCCCCTCGGTACCACAAGAGGGGATGTGTTCGCTAACAAATCCCCTCGCATGTGGCCGCTTGCAAGGGAAATCATTTGATGGTCGCCGACCATCGAAGAATTTCTCCTACTTTCGATTATAAGAGTCAGTCTGAACTAAAAGATGGCCGAATACGGGGCAGGCACTGACGTCATGTGCCGTCATCCTCCCGCCCCGAGCAGGCATCGGCCTGCATGCATTCCCTGGGGAACGCCCAGCATTTACATGGGGACACCCATAAAACACTGGGTGTTCCCCTGCTCTAGACCGGTTTCGCCCCCACTCCCCGCAATGAAAAGCCCGGTTAGTGTAACTCGCCAAAAACGTTGTGTGCTGGGGTTTGCTCATGCGCCTGCGCAAACCTCAACCAGCCAACCACCTGATTATTCAGTTTGTTGCTTTCACATAACACCTCAACCTGGCAATAACTCGGGTTATAAATGGTACCTGAAAGGGGTATAAGGGGTTCTACCTGGTGCAATGTGTACAAGTGGCACTACTATGCGGTGTGAATAACGGACACTACTGTGGCACTATTAGGTGTCCACACAACATTCTCACAAAGCTATGCCCTACATTTTTGGCACCCACCTTCGACGCACACCGTTCCCGTTTTGAGTATGGAGTGGGGGGGCCCTGAAGCATAATTTTGCACCTGGGCCCACAACTCACTAATTCCGCCACTGTGGCAAGGCATGCTAAGATGTGTAGTTTCACAACAGCTGGAGGGCCACAGTTTGGACATGCCTGTTCTAGAGTCCCACAAATAGTACAATCAAATAGCCAGTAAGCTCCATACATAGGTTGTAAGCTTGCGAGCAGGGCCCTCCAACCATTTGACTGTCTGTAACAACCTAATTTGCTTTATTCCTATTTATAAAATTGTAAAGCGCAACGGAACCTGCTGCGCTGTATAAGAAATAATAAACTGTTGCCATGTTCTTGTCCATTTCTATATTCTACTAAGAGCCTCAACCATTTGTTTCACCCTCCTGGTGTGTCTACCGCGTTACATATCTTCGTGTCATCTGCAAAGAGGTATATTAGTTGGGTGTACTCTCTCCTCTGGCCTGGTTCAGAGATGCACCTAAATAAATTTGCAGCTGTGCATTTGTATGTGAACAGGAAGCTGCACCTGGAACATGGCCCAAATTGGTTGCAAGAAGCCAGCACTTTCAGCACTACTCTCTCTAGCTTCCCCAAATGGTCCCTGTAAATCCTCTCTGAGATCGCCATGGCATATGTGTAGTCACAGCACATGCGCAGTGCGTATTATACACCTGCGCAGAGGAGGGAAAATCAGCAGTTATTATTAGTATAATTGTCCCTGAGGAAGATTGTGACACTGCCTGTGCAGGTGTGTTGAGGGAATTAGTTACTTTAAACACTAATGATTATGGAGGTTATTCTGATCGGTGCGGCCAAACGTGCGTACGTTCCATATTAGCGTACGCTCTCCGTACGCGGCCGTTGGGGTTAAGTCCACCCACAAATCAGCCGCATACGTACGGCCAGAAACAACGTCGAAGGGGAGTGGCGTACAATTGAGCGTACGCCAACGTACACGGACGGACCAGCCCTTACACTCCGACAACTAGCGTACAACAGAGCGTACGCCACCGTTTACGGACGTCTCTCGTCCGTCTTCCCACCGACTTCTTGCGGCTATCTGAGCGTACGCCAGCTTGCACGGACGGGTCCCTATTGTTTTCAATAGAAAACTCAGCTTATGTCACCGCTCGTGAGAGTGAGCGTACGTCCGTGCACGCTGGCATACCCTTCACATATATGGACCTGCAAATCTTGCCTTTCAACTACAATTCTGACAATTAATTAATTATTCTAATTGTTATTCAATTATTGTTTTCTATTAACTCAATTGAGCATACCTCCCAACTAGGGTGGCCAATCCCGGGATCGGGATCGGCGGGATCCCGGGATTTGGCCCCCAAAATGCCGGGATTTCAATCCCGGGATTGGAGATTCCAATCCCGGGATTTCGGGATTAGACTGCGCATGCGCAGTCTAATTCCGGACAGCGTCTGAGCACTCGCTCAGACGCTGCCCGGCTTCTCCCATACCCGGCGTGCGGCCTGCGCAGCGTGATGAGGTCAGCTGTCACGCTGCGCAGGCCACACAGCCGCCCACACGCCCAGCAACCGGGCTCAAAACACCTTATCAGTCCAGCACAGTGCACGCCCGCCCAGCTATCAAGCTACCCGCCCAGCTACCCGCCCGCCCAGCTACCCGCCCGCCCAGCTACCCAACTACCCGCCCAGCTACCCGCCCGCCCAGCTACCCATCCACCCATCCAAGCTACCCGACCGCCTGCCCAGCTACCTGACCGCCCACCCAGCTTCCCGACCACCCGTCCGCCCCCCTGCCCAGCTACCCGACCTCCGGACATACACGGCTCCCAGCAACCCGGCTAGCAGACATACCTGCAGCTCACCTGGCTCCCAGCAATATCTGCACGCTCGCCCACCCACCCAGCACCCGCAAATGTAAGTACTGTGAATGTGCAGGGTGGCCGGGGCGTTTTTTTCAAATTAGGGAAGCCAATCCCGGGATCCCGGGAATCCCGGGATTGATCATTTTTCAATCCCGAATCCCGGGATTGAAAAAATGCCCCGGGATTGGCTTCCCTACTCCCAACTGTCACGATTTTAGAGGGACAGTCCCGATTTTCGGGTACTGTCTCGCTGTCCCACCCGCGGCAGGCATTGTCCCGCTGCGGGGGGGTGACCGTTGGGAGACCCCCAATCTAGTAGAATAGACGCTGTGCGCATGCGCACAGCGTCTATTCTCGTATGAAAATGAGGTTGCGGCTAATTAGCATAAGCCACGCCCTCATTTGCATACGCCCCGCCCCCTTTTCGGGCGCTCGCGCGCCTATTTCCTTCGGCCAGAAGTTGGGAGGTATGATTGAGGATTGTGTGCAAAATAGTGGGCATGGGCTTAAAACATTGCTGAAACATCCTTTGTAGGTGTTAGATGTGGTTTATGTTATTGTATCATAAATACAAAACCTATGTTTGTATTAGAGTGAACACGTTGACACATGTCGACTTGTGTAGATTGAGTGTGCTACTGTGTAAAGTCTATGAAAGCACGTAGTGAATGTGTATAACTGTTTAACAAATACCTACCTTAGCATATATAAGCAGGTCTTAAAAAGATTCGTACCTTAAATTAAACAAACCTTTAAATGTAGAGAAGTATAGAAAGATAAGCTTCCAATGTGTTTGAGTGCTGTGTGTGGCTTGCAGGTAGTGAAATCATGGTTTGGACTTAATAGACTGCAGCATTGCTTATTACATTCAGGTGTATGTGTTTGAGTAGTAATCAGCGTAAATTAGCAAACCCAGGCGCACGCTGGCATGCGGTATCTGTAGGGGTGGTCTGAGGTGGCGGTTGGCGGCCGCCTGTTTTGTGTCCGAAATGAACGGTGCTTTAGGCGATCGTGCGGTAGTAGCACCGTTCATTTTTGGTGCACACCCCCGTGTACACCCATATTTACGCCCATTTTCCCTCATTATTTCGGCCGCTCCCCTCAACACGCCCCTATGCCGCCCCCAATGCCCGTACTCTCGCGTACAGGTTTTTTCGCACGGAGAGACCCGTCCGTAAGCGTTGTGGGGTGTTCGCGCCTGCGCATTGGCGATTGTACGCATGCGCAGATAATGAAAAACCCCGGAACGTACGCGTACGGCCCGGCCGCACCAACCAGAATAAGGCCCTATGTTACTGAATGTGGGCCAGATTCTCTAAGCTTCAAAAGTGATAAAATGGAGAGTGATAAACATCCAGCCAATCAGCTCCTACCTGCCATGTCACAGACTGTGTTTGGAAAATGTCAGGCAGGAGCTGATTGGCTGGCTGTTTATCACTCTCCATTTGATCACTTTTGAAGCTTAGAGAATCTGGCGCTGCATGATAAAGGAGAACACCACTGACTAGTAATATGAATTTACATGACCTTATATTCAATATAAACAATAATATTTGTGTATGCTAAAGCCACAATGGAGAAAGTCAGATAAACATACCGGAAATTCTGAGGCAAAATCCGTTCTAAAGTCATTTTTCTCAATGCCATCAGAGACGGGGGCAGTTCCTGAGTCAATTTCTATTTGGTCCCCTAAGCCATGTTCCTAAGGATAAGATCAGACTGTCAGTTTTGCAGGATAAGCACTTGCCTGGGTTGTTTTTCAGCAATGCAATCACTCAATAAGCCCTGGTGATGCAGCACTGACACTAACCTCCTGCTTGGCAGTAAGATCTTTTGCATAATTGTCATCCATATGTTCCGCAATGGGTGAATGAGATCTATAACTTGCAGACAAATCACCACGTGATATTAAAGTACACATGTAGGCGTCGTGTGAAAATATATCATGGCGGATGAACTCACAGAAAAGTAACACCAAATTTACAAATTCCTTTTTTTCATGTTCGTTGTTTGGGTCACCTAACAAAAACAAAAGATATATGACAGTGTGATATACAACGGTGTCTCCCATGGTCCAAATCCAGAACATATCACTACCCCCACAATGTGTACAGGTGTTGGGTATGAAATCCCAACAGCCAGGATACTGACAGCGGCATGCCGACATTAAAATCCTGGCAGATCCCAGTAAGTATTTTAAGCCTGCCCCCACTCCTATCACCAGGCTCGGACTGGCCTGGCGGGGAACCGGGGAATCCCCCGGTGGGCCCCGATGACTTCTGACCCCGCCCACTTGTTTAGGGGGACGGGGCCTTTCATAGGTGTGTGCACGGGGGTCTGGCCATCTGCGGCTACCTAGCAGCATTACCTTTAATTCCATCTCCGCCCGCATCTGCCCCCCATCCCCCCTTCGCCCGGCAGCGGGAGCCCCGTCCCCTCCACCTGGCACCTACATCTGCCGCTGGTGCCCTGGTCTCCTAGTACAAGTACAGGACCAGTGGTTTTACAAGATGCCTGCCTGTCCTGCGGCTCAGGGATTGGCTGAGGCTGAGCGCGCAGGGAAGGAGGCGGGATTCCGGTCCGGCCGAGTCAGCACAGTGTGACAGGGAGCTGCTCAGCCAGGTGACAGAGGAGTCATCGGCCGGGTAGCAAACCCACTGTAATGGAAAACCTGCCCGCACGGTCACCGGCTGCAGGATGACACTCTGGGGCTGCGGCGGGGGTAGATGTCCCGGGAGGTCTATTCCCGGCTGGTGAAGAGGGAGCTGCTTTTGGACCCCATCTGGAAACTGGTAGGTAAATATCCATGTGCTGCAGTAACTTTTTTATATTCTTGCTATATGTGCTGTATTGTGTGTGGGAGGGGTGACCTATGTGTCATATTATCTGGGTAGGGATGAACTATTTTATGTATTACATGTGGGGATACATATGTGCGTTATTGTGAGTGGGGGACCTATGTAATGTATAATAGTACAGCACATAGCCCCCCATATAATACATTATGTATTATATGGGGGGCTATGTGCTGTACTATTTGAGTGGGGGGACCTATGTGCTGTATTATATGTGGGGGGACCTACGTGCTGTACTATTATCTGTGTGTAAGTGACCTATGCAAAGTATTATATGTGGGGGTACATATGTGTGGTATTATGAGTGGGGGGCGGTGTACAACAATGTGTAATTGTCATCACGGTGTGCGACAATGTGTAATTGTCATCACGGTGTGCGATATAATGTGTAATTGTCATCACGGTGTGCGATATAATGTGTAATTGTCATCACGGTGTGCGATATAATGTGTAGTTGTCATCACGGTGTGCGACAATGTGTAATTGTCATCACGGTGTGCGATATAATGTGTAATTGTCATCACGGTGTGCGATATAATGTGTAATTGTCATCACGGTGTATGACAATGTGTAATTGTCATCACGGTGTGCGATATAACGTGAAACTGTCATCACGGTATGCGACAATGTGTAATTGTCATCACGGTGTGCGATATAATGTGTAATTGTCATCACAGTGTGTGACAATGTGTAATTGTCATCACGGTGTGCGACAATGTGTAATTGTCATCACGGTGTGCGATATAATGTGTAATTGTCATCACGGTGTGCAATATAATGTGTAATTGTCATCACGGTGTGCGATATAATGTGTAATTGTCATCACGGTATGCGACAATGTGTAATTGTCATCACGGTGTGTGGCGACATGTGTAATTGTCATCACGGATAAATAGTGTATAATGATTCAAGTAGCCTGTCATTGTTTGGCCTTGATCCGTGAGGCATACTAGGTCACTGTGTGGGCCTTTTATATTTTTATGTCACTGTGTGGCCTTCAGCCCGCCAACTAAAGTGCGGGAGTACAATGACAATTCCTGAGGTAACCAATGTCTGCTCATGCAGGCTGCAAACGTAAGATGTAAGGTAATTGTTTTCCTGCTAGACCACGCCCTTATATTAAGCCACACCCCTTTTAAAAATAAACCACGCCCCATTTTTCGGCGCGCGCAATTTCTTCAATGGCGTGTTAACTTTTTTTTAGGGATGGGGGAGGCGCATTTTTATTCCTTTGCCCTGGGAGCTAAATTGTTTAGAAACGGCCCTGTTTCTGTATTATTATCTGTGGGACCGATGTGCATTATTATCAGGGTGGGGATTTAGGGATCAAATGTCATACAACTGCGATTTTGTGTCAATTTTGCCCGATTATCGGCCCAAAGTGCCGAAATCAGATGAAAATGCCCCAAAATCGCATAGTGTATAGCCACTCCTCTCTGGTCAGGTGGCCACACCCCTTCAAAAAGACCACACACCCCTTGGTGGGCCCCTGTGAGTGATTTCCCTGGTGGGCCCTTCATGCCCCAGTCCGACACTGCCTATAACTAACCCACCCCTTCTGCAGCCTAACCCTAACCACCCCCCAACAGCCTAACCCTAGCTCTTCCCTTCTGTAGCCAGAATTTGCAGCGCTGCGTGTGGATTAAACACCTCCCGCAGTGCAGGCCGCCTCTATGGTGTCTCTGATCTGCAAGCGCCCTGTGCGGGAAGCAGGCGGGCAGCTGACATCCGCGTCACCGTGCGATTTGCATGGGAATGCCCAGAAGTGCACGGAGAATCGAGGCAAAATAGTGGGATCGAGGGGGATTGTGCTTTTACTGTGCATTGTCTAAGCAGTAAATAGATCATTTTCTAATTTTCTGGAGAAACCTCTAATTTTGTTTTGCATTCATTGACAAAGGACTCGGCGTGGCTGCCAGTATCTGTCTGGTTCCTTTGTTTGCATGAAACATGCTTACAAGCAAACTCAGGTCACCTTAGGGGTTTATATTATTTTTTGTCCCGAATGTCGACACTGTCGTCATGGACACCGTATTGGTGCTATGCTCAGCACACTATTTTATTCTCCCTCCCTGTCGGCACATGTCGGTAAAAAAACAACAACGTGAAAAACCCATGTCGACCAAAGGCTTGTGTCGACCTAAACCAATGTCAACCTTTTTCAGAGTGTCGACCTAAAGCCTGTTGACCTTTCTATGGTTGACCTAATGAATGTCACGTATTATGGGGGTTATTCTGAATGCTTCAATTTGAGTCTGCGCATGCGCAGGGTCGGAGCCGGCATGGAGAACTACATGTTCGCCATCCGGCTTGTACCTAGCAGTGCAGCCGGGGGCGGCGTTGGAGGGCACAGCCCTAAGGAACGCCCAGCATTTCATGGGCGTTCCCATGGTAATTGCTCAGTGACGTGGGGGCGGGCAGCTGACATCACCGGACGTCAGCTACCCACCTGCTTCTCGCACATGATGATCGGAGATCAGAGACACCATAGAGATGTCTCTGATCTGCGAGCTCTGGAGAAATCATTCGATGGTCGCCGACCATCGAATGATTTCTCCCCAGCTGTGAATGGATGATTATGCAAATCATACATTCGCAGCCATGCGGGCATTCACGGGCGGTGTCTGGTGGATTGGTGTCTGGTGGACTTGCAAGGCTGTGAAACTCTCAGCTTTGCAAGTCAACCAGAGTAAGGTCCCATGTGTTGCACAAGTTAATAAGAATGAACAGCTTTTGGTACTTATGTAGTATCTGGGCGTCCGATTTTGTGATTGTATGCCTTACCTTAAGGCATACAATCAGATGCGACGCGATGCGATTTTGCATAGGATTCAATGTTAAGAAGGTCCTGTTCATTTCCCCACTATCCAAGTGGGCATAGAGTTGATTTCATATAGCGTGGCGAGCGCAGCGAGCCACCGAGCCCGAAGCGTGGCGAGCCCCGCGAGGGGACGCATATTTCTTAAAAAGAATTCTGTGTCCGCTCGCCACAGGTTTATATCCAACTCCATGCCCACTTGGATAGTGGGGAAAGGAAAAGGACTTTTTCCCATTGAATTCTATGTTAAAATGGACTCGGACCATTTTAACATTGAATCCTATGGAAAAATCTTGACCATCGCATACGATTTGGTCGCATGCGATGCGATGCGATCCGATTTCTAAATCGGACGCCCAGATACTACATAAGTACCCAGCTTTTTAAATGACGGTTTTTATATTTTTTAGTGATTTTTTAATGTTAGATGTTACTGAACATAAACCAAGTTGGTGATGGCCAGTTCTGCAGAAAGCTTGGCACACTTTACAGCATATTGTAGAGCACAAAATAACTCACGGAGAGATGGAGCTTGTGAATCTAAAAACCGAAGCAGGACATTCTGGAAGATGGGTAGGCTGGATCCAGCAAGAGAACCAGAAGAGATAGATTCCTTCTCATCCATGACCTCTAACTCACTGCATCGCTGTAATGATAAAACAAGATTTCACCAACCTAATGGAGATAGCGGGATCTATATACAAAGATGAGGAAAACATGACATGGCTCTGGGCCTGATTCAGAGTTGTACGCTATGCTGATGTTTTTGCAATTGAGCGATTATTGGCAGACTACGCATAAACCACGATTGCGTGCACATGTGTAAAGGGGCCTTTACGTGTCTGTTCACACTGAGGACTTCACTGCAGAATGATTGCCAGAAATGGACCATTTGGGGATGTTAACAGGGAGTGGTGGCAAAAACTCAGGAGTGTCATGGCTGTTTAGTGGTGTGTACATGCTGTAAGCAGAGAAACATGGTGCGGCTAGTCTGTGCAGCTAAAGGGCTGTGCTAGGATTCCATATTCTCCCTTACTGTGTGTAGGCTGTGTAAGCAGTTGTGCATGAGTTGCACTAGCTCTAGTGGGTGTCTCTTCATTTCTGTTAGGTAGCTTCACATGTAACATTAGCAGTTCTGTTGCCAATCACAACTTTATTAGTGTACAACTAAATCAGGCTCTCCATCCAAAGCAGCTAGCGCAATAGTGACTGTATTTAGGAAATTCTATGTAAACATACATGCTATCATCAATATTCTAGTACAATAATCATGCAAACAACAATCAATTATAGTGGTTTCATTATACATTGCTGAGATGCTAGCAGAATTGCGTATTTATTATTTTATTATTATTATTATTAATACTATTTATCAGCAGCGGTTCCTATGTTATTGTAGGAGGGGGCTCCCTAACATGCTACAATGTAGATGACAGGCATAAGGACTGGCGTATGCACAGTATCGGCCTCAGTACTGCGTTTCTGCATACACCAAGCTTCCATGGGCTGCTTCGGCTGTAGCCCATAGAATTCAAAGGGGCAACCCCAGAGGGAGGGAACACCTCCCAATAGGACTGCCTTGGGTGACTGGCAGGTCAGACTTCCAATAGGCAGGCACTGCCAATCACAGTGAAGCCAGTGCAGTCTCACGAACTGCATCTGTCTTCACTACAGTCCTGCAACCCATAGGTAAAGACCGCCACTGATTATTATTATTATTGCACATGATGTTCAGTATTGCTAGATATTATCTCCCTGTTCCAACTCCTCATTTTCCTCTCCTCTTTTAATACCGCTTGAAGTTTGATAAACAAAAGAACAAATTTTGTTATGCTATGTAACGTTTAACATTAAAATGATCCACATCATACAAAACACAATGGGGTCAATCAGACTGTGTGGTGCCAGGACTTATAGCGGTCTGAACTTTCACAAAAGTGCTCAGAGTCCTTTGTGCAGATTTTGGCAGGAATGCCCTGGTGACCACACTTGCACCCTTGGAATAAAATAATTAGACTCCAAAGATTGCTCAACGATGTAATTGTACTGCTGTATACAGTATATGTGGTCAATCTACAGTAGGTAGAGTAGGAAGCATGTCTAGAGTAACGATTTGCTTGTTACAAAGCTGTGAAAGAATTCACTATACTGTACTTAGGGGGGGGATGTATCAAGTCTTCTATAGAGGGGATAATTATAGGTATTACTCAGAGCAGCTAATCAGCTTCTACCTATAATTTTATATAATGTACGTGATAAATACAGTAATAGCTAAATTCTCATTGGTTACTGTGCTAACCTCTTACATTGGTAACTTCCTTAATTGTCTACTTCTCCATTCTTTAGAAGACTTGATACATCTGCCCATGAACTTATACGGGAACACTGTATAACTCCAGCTTTGCAACCTCGGTCAATGAAGAAACATTAGGGTGGGAAGCATACAGGATAGAAATGCTGGCAAACACCTGAGTTTTAGGAGGTTTGCACGCTTACAGCATATGTCCAAAGCTTAGTTGCCTAAAGGCTTCTATCAAGTTTCCCCACATAGAGGGATCCAATCGGATCCTTCCCAGCCCCCTTTGCGGCATGCACGTTACTAAATACATGCACAGATAGGTCATAAACCCTGTTGTCCTATCAGTGCAAAGGACCGCTCTTACCACAAGAGCTTTCCTTTGGGATTTTCTGCATGTTTGGGTTTCTATATGTTGCTTGGCTGATTTACTTCTTGTTTGTATTTCTACTTTGTGTACTGACTGGACATTGCCGTACATACTGAACTGTTCACAACACATTCCTCAATATAGATTGTTATTAGCATTATTTTCATTCAACTTCAACCCAAATTTATCTAAAGCACATCCTCCAGGGGATTATTTTCTGCTATTAAATAGTTTACCTCATACTTGCCTACCCTCCCGGAATGGCCGGGAGACTCCCGCAAATCGGGTCCCCCTCCCGGCCCCCGGGAAGGGGGGCAAGTCTCCCGCATTGTAGCAACATGCCCTGCTCCCCCCTTCCCCGCGGTAATAATTTAAGAATTTTGCGGGTCCGCGGGGAGGGGCGAGGCTAAAATGACGCAAATCGCTGCATTTCGCAGCATTTTAACCCCTCCCCCATCCACGGACCCGATAATTAATGTGGCTGCCGGTCGTGGGGGCGGGGCTTGGTGATGTCAGCCTCACCCCGCCCCCAAAACGAAGCCTCGTCCAGCCCTGCTTCCACTCCTCTCCGGGCTTCTCCCAGAGAGGAATTTAAAAAGGTCGGCAAGTATGGTTTACCTATAACATATACAGTACAGTACACTTTCTTATGCATGTGCCATGTTACCACTTACTCCCTGTCACTCCATATTAGAGATCTCTCTATTTCCCACTGCCCCTTCACGGTCCTGTACTGAATCAGTTACTTGTGTCCAGTTCCACTACGGTCATCCTTTTAGCATTAAAGAACTTATTTTCTACAGTGACAGCTCCATACTTTTCTCCCTCTTCCCGCTAATCAGCTCCATTCCCCATATCTCCAACATCTTAGGTTACTTCCCCTGAGCTGATAGATCCACAAAAGGTCAACAGGGTCAAAAGGTCGACATGAAAAGGTTGACATGAGTTTTACACAATTGTTTACATTTTTGGGGGGACTTTTTGATACTTTACCATCCATGTGGACTACAATTGGGAAGGCCTGAAGCTTGGCGAGCTAAGCGAGCAATGCAAAATTCCACTTTACCCGAATGAGGGGTCCAAATGGAAAAATGGCACCATTGACAGCAAAGAATTGAAGAAATGTAATGACGTTCTCATCTTTTTTTCAGGTCGACCCATTGGCCATGTCAACCCTCTGAACCCGTTGACCTATAGCATGATGACCTTTTGATGGCTATCTAATAATCCCCATCCCCTGTACTGTAGCTCTGATAAGTATAATGAAGACTACAAGTGCTCCAATACAGGGCCATATTAATGCATGGGCTAACTGGGCAGCTGCCCTAGTGCCCCACAAATCTTGGAGCCTTCGAGCAGGGTCTGCTGGTGCCTCTGGAGTTTCTTGTGAGGCTAGTAGAGATTGCTGGCCAGCTGGACTGGTTGTGAAAAATCAGAGCTGCTGGGAAACATTCTCTACCGGCCTGCAGCCAAACACATAAGGGCTGTAAGCATGCCGATTGCTGGATGGCTGATAGCAGGTGGAGAGACGCCGCAGGAAGTTAGGATTATTCTTTACCATTCCTCCCAAGTGTCACGATTTCAGCGGGACAGTCCCGATTTTCGGTCCTGTCCCGCTGTCCCACCCGCGGCCGGCATTGTCCCGCTGCGGGGAGTGGCAGTTGGGAGGCCCCCCAAGCTGATTGAATAGCGCACAGCGTCTATTCGCGGGCGAAAATGGGGTTGCGGCTAATTTGCATAAGCTGCGCCCTCATTTGAATATGGCCCGCCCCCTTTCCGAGTGTCCCTATTCCAGCAGCCAAGAAGTTGGGAGGTATGGTTTACTAAAGTAGGGGCCCCAGTGCATTGCTTTGTCTAGGGCCCACAATGCTCATAAGACGGCCCTTCCAATATCTTCAGCTTCCAACAGCACAAAGCAGAATACAGCACAGGCGATGTACCTGTAAGCTAAAAGCATGGTATGTAAAGAAATACAAACCACAGAGAGCCCACATTATAGCACCATCTCAAGGGTCATCTGTTGAAGGCTACATGGGTAAAAGAAATGAATGTACAATAGATGTTGTGAACAGTAGTGATTTCTACATTGGCGGCATTCAGAGGTCCCTTCTGAAACAGCATTAGCTCTACAGGTGTGCTCCAGGAATGACAGAATACATAGAAGTACTGTACTGTGTATACGTCAGTGTCTGGCTGATAAAACCGGATATGTATAATTAAACTAGTGAGTATCAGTGAGCAGGAACAGTGATATGTCCCTAAATATATTAATGGGTAAGGAATATAGGTCTACAGTGTCTAGGTAGACAGTCTATAGGTCGACATACAAAAGGTTGACACAACCTAAACGTGCATTTGGCGGCTTCCAGTGCTAAAAGTAGAAATAGATTGTGCAACACAGTCTATTTCTACTAGATCGGTAAGAAGGAGGCCATGCTGCTCAATGCACCTACCCCCCTCCTGCTCCCGCACCACCCCATCCTCTGCCGGACACTAAATCTCACTGTGTACACACGCTTACTTTCAAATAATAGCATAGTGTGAGGGGATACTGTACATTTCTGTCAGCATGTCAAATGTTCAAAATGTCGACTACAATACTGTAGACAAGTTTCCAATGTTGACATAAGAAGAGATGTAGAGGGCGCTATTGAGATTCCCACCACCTTGTCATGTGCTCAGGTTTAGGCAAATAGACAATAAAGCATTCTCAATAACATTTATTTACAAAACACATAAATGAAGCATTTGCAGATTAGGATTCTTTGGAACCGCATGGAAAAACCCGACGCGTTTCGTCTCCGAAGAGACTTCCTCAGGGGTACACTGTGGGTGGTACAGAATGCTATATAAATAATGTACATACAGTATAATATGCATTAAAAATAGAATAAAATAATGTATAATTTGATACAATTAGGGACATTGTGGCATAAACTCAAGTG
Source organism: Crinia signifera (assembly GCF_055691185.1). Lineage (NCBI taxonomy): Eukaryota > Metazoa > Chordata > Amphibia > Anura > Myobatrachidae > Crinia > Crinia signifera. Next base: position 259,431,544 of record NC_139219.1, read on the forward strand.
GACATGCATTATTTCAGTTGGTCATTTTTTATACACTGTATATTACATTATCTAATGATGTCCCAAATATGCACAGTACATCACTGCCATAAGGCATTAGTGATCTTTTCACATAATGTGAAGTTTATCTTGGCGAATAAGTTGGACCACTAGTCATTTAGTTGTTAAAGGCCCTTAGGGGTACATTTTGAGTTCCCTTCTGGGATGACCTACTTGAGATATATAGTGTTTCACATAATCTGTAGCACTGAAATTACCTGTGATCATCCCTTTTCTAGGTGTTAATCCCTCCCCTTTTCTCAAGTGCCCTGCCTCTTTTCAAGGGCCCTCAATAAAGGTTCATCGTCATCGGGTATGTTTTTACCTTTTATATACCTCCTTCTTCCTCCTCATATCCTCCTCTCTCTCGTTTCCGTTACACCCCCCGGTTTCGCCGCTGTGGGGCCTGGCCAACGGCTCTGTGAGCTGCTAGCCATACCCCAGCCCCTCTGGCTGCAGGAATAGACGCTTAATACATATTCCCATACTGACATTTACATAAAGTATCATTTATTTTAAAATCAAAATAGTGTAAGTAATAGCCCTCATATGCCAAAAATACTCCACATCAACATAGGATTATAAATAGGGAACACAGAACTGTCAAAAGACAGTGGATTAAACTCTGTTTATATTACTACAAGATCACACAGTTGTTCCGCTCAGCCTCCCATCGCCTTCTGTACAAAACACAAACATTCTCCAGAACTCTATTTGGGAATAAAGTGATCAAATGCCTTACTTATCTACATAGTGCTTTAGAAAACATGCCAATTGGTAACAAAAATACAACTGTTACTGTAAAGCATGTTTCATTAACTTTCAAAGTTATTCTGGGAAGTATAGGGGGGAGTCATTGAAAATGCTTCCACGAAGCGCAATTATTATTTCACAAAGCAAGATATATTTTGAAAAGAATTTCTACTGAAATAGCACAATGTCCAAAACATCTCAAATTTAAAAAAAAAGGTCATTTATTACTTGAGCACAGGGGTGCTGGTTTGTTGTAAGAGGATATGTGCTTTTATGGAGGAGAATACTGTCAGTATCAGAAAGTACAAATTTTATTTAAAAAGAACAACAAACAATTTACAAGTTACAATACCACCGGCCGGTAGATTAATTCAATGTGTACACAATTGATTTTTACCATAAAAATAATTTAAAACTGATCCATTAAGCTGCAGCATGCAAAGCTAACGGCCATAACTAATTTGGCCTAATAATTTGAAGACCCACTTGGGCCGATATGTCTTAAGGTGCATACACACTCTACGATTTTTTGACCAATATCGTTCATTTTGGCACTAATGAACGATAATGCTCAAAAAATTGTGGAGTGTGTACGGGCAGGCCGATGAGCGGCGAACGACGGTGCGCGTTCCCGTCGATCGGTCGTCACCCGCCACCGTCGCCCGTGCAGGGCAGGTCAATTTTACCTGCTCTGCCGTCGTTCGCCGCTCGCCTGGAGGAAAGCCTGCTGGAAGGATGCGCCGGGAGGAGACTGCCGCCGGAAGCCGCACCCCCTGCCCTCCGACCTTCTCCATCACACTCTGCAGTGAAGACGGAGGCGCCGCTGGACAGAGACATGCTGCTGGGAGAAGACGCCACTGGTAAGTATGTCAAAGTATGAAGGGTCCCCACTGTCCACCAATGTATTAAGTGCTTTTTCACACTGCCACCAATGTATTTATTTAAATAATTTATACCCCACTGACCACCAATGAATGTAAATGAAACTAATTACCCCACTGACCACCAATAAATGTAAATTAAACTAATTACCCCACTGACCACCAATGGTTAATAAACTATCAGCCCGGCACCCACCAGCAAAGGGTGTCGGGGACGGCCCCAGGCTTCAACCCTGCCTGGGGTGGCCATGGGGGGGAGGGACACCTTTATTGGGGGTGTCCCCACTCTCCCAGGGACCCAGGCAGGGCTGACCAGTCAGGGTGTTAATGTGACGGCCGGGGCAGCTTATATAAAAAGTCTCCCCCGGCTGTGGCATTACACCACTGGCTGTTGGAGCCTGGTGCTGGTTCCAAAAAGACCCACTTGGGCCGATATGTCTTAGACCTGAGGCTTGATGGATGATATTTCACTTTGATGTAATCTAATTAGTGATGATTAATTCTAAAGTCTCAGCAAAGGCATAGAGGTTTTACCTTTAAATAGCAAGCATATTAGTCAGTCACACAGAAAGCTTTGAACATACACAGCCTTTATAATGCTCAATGCTCTAAATAGAGCTGCAGATGCCCATTCATTCAAGCAAAATTGCGTGTAATAAGGTTTGCAGAAATACTTAGGCTTCCACTTGTATGCAGCTCCAGCAGTTTAAATGATTTGTAATCCACTTTGGGAACAGAACCGTCCTGCTGTCCTGGAGCGGGTCCCCGCTGCTGGTATTTGTGTGCAGCTCTCTCTAGGACTCCCTGCTCCGGCAAAAGGTCTCCCCTGGCTCACGTGGCTAGCTCGTTTGCGGCAATAGGTGATGACGTGCGATGACGCGTTTCCCCGCCTCTCTCCAAATCAGCGGCTTCATCAGATGGTTTGTAGCACTCCGTCCTCATCTATTTGTTTACACTTGTGCCGCCCTATGTGGGCGTGTTTACAATCATTCACCAGCGTTATCTGCTGTTGTCATAGCTCTGCGCAGTTTCTCTGTATGCTCTAAACCAGGCCTCGTTATCATACAAGTTCTTCCTATTGCTCATCTAGGAGCTTCCTTTGTTTCTTTACGGACACCAAGCCTCGTTTTCATACCTCGTCTCTCTGTTATATATATATATATGTGTAAGCTCTATAGAAAATATATAGAAATATTTTATTAATTATATCTATTTTGCTAGAGAATACTGTCTGTTTTTTCTATATACCTGATTCAACCTTTCTTCTTCTTTTAAGTTCTCCTTTCTTAGTATTAAGATTATGTTTGTGGAGACATGGCGATAAAACAAAGTATAGTATCTCAATTCTGTATGCTGTATAAAATGTTATAAGTAACAAAACTGGTAGTAAAACTGAAACTGAGGCTTGAATATATACCAAAACAAAGGAAGCTCTCATATGAGCAAGATGGAGACCGGGTGTAAAAACGAGGCTTGGTTTCTATAGTGCTTACACACAGGGCCGGTGTAAGGCTTTTCAGCACCCTAGGCAAAACTTCAACCCACTGCGCCCCCCCCCCCCCCGCCCATGCTGCCACCAATAACCACTTTCCAACCCCTTAAGGCGTACTTGCCTAACATTCTGGAATGGCTGGGAGGCTTCCAAACACCGGGTGGTTCTCCCAGCCCCATGGGAAGGTGGGCAAATCATCTGCTTTCCCTGGAGGCCCCCAGAACCCTCCACTTTACCACCCACAACAGAGTACAGGGAAGAGGGGGCAGCAATGTAGGGAAGTATGCCTCAAGGGAAAGTATGGAGGTGAGGTCTTAGAAGTTCCACAGATGCCACCTGCATTAAGTACAACAAGGATCCTCATAGATATCCTTGATTTTTTTTGATAGGCAGACTTGATGGCGCCCCCCAAATCCCGGCGCCCTAGGCAGCTGCCTAAAGCTGCCTAATGGTAGAGCCGGCCCTGCTTACACACACATATATATATATATATATATATATATATATATATATATATATATATATATGTGTGTAACAGAGAGACGAGGTATGAAAACGAGGCTTGGTGTCCGTAAAGAAACAAAGGAAGCTCCTAGATGAGCAATAGGAAGAACTCGTATGATAACGAGGCCTGGTTTAGAGCATACAGAGAAACTGCGCAGAGCTATGACAACAGCAGATAACGCTGGTGAATGATTGTAAACACGCCCACATAGGGCAGCACAAGGGTAAATAAATAGATGAGGACGGAGTGCTACAAACCATCTGATGAAGCCGCTGATTTGGAGAGAGGCGGGGAAACGCGTCATCGCACGTCATCACCTATTGCCGCAAACGAGCTAGCCACGTGAGCCGGGGAGACCTTTTGCCGGAGCAGGGAGTCCTAGAGAGAGCTGCACACAAATACCAGCAGCGGGGACCCGCTCCAGGACAGCAGGACGGTTCTGTTCCCAAAGTGGATTACAAATCATTTAAACTGCTGGAGCTGCATACAAGTGGAAGCCTAAGTATTTCTGCAAACCTTATTACACACAGTTTTGCTTGAATGAATGGGCATCTGCAGCTCTATTTAGAGCATTGAGCATTATAAAGGCTGTGTATTTTCAAAGCTTTCTGTGTGACTAGTATGCTTGCTATTTAAAGGTAAAACTTCTATGCCTTTGCTGAGACTTTAGAATTAATCATCACCAATTAGATTACATCAAAGTGAAATATCATCCATCAAGCCTCAGGTCTAAGACATATCGGCCCAAGTGGGTCTTCAAATTATTAGGCCAAATTAGTTATGGCCGTTAGCTTTGCATGCTGCAGCTTAATGGATCAGTTTTAAATTATTTTTATGGTAAAAATCAATTGTGTACACATTGAATTAATCTACCGGCCGGTGGTATTGTAACTTGTAAATTGTTTGTTGTTCTTTTTAAATAAAATTTGTACTTTCTGATACTGACAGTATTCTCCTCCATAAAAGCACATATCCTCTTACAACAAACCAGCACCCCTGTGCTCAAGTAATAAATTACCTTTTTTTTTAAATTTGAGATGTTTTGGACATTGTGCTATTTCAGTAGAAATTCTTTTAAAAATATATCTTGCTTTGTGAAATAATAATTGAGCTTCGTGGAAGCATTTTCAATGACTCCCCCCTATACTTCCCAGAATAACTTTGAAAGTTAATGAAACATGTTTTACAGTAACAGGTGTATTTTTGTTACCAATTGGCATGTTTTCTAAAGCACTATGTAGATAAGTAAGGCATTTGATCACTTTATTCCCAAATAGAGTTCTGGAGAATGTTTGTGTTTTGTACAGAAGGCGATGGGAGGCTGAGCGGAACAACTGTGTGATCTTGTAGTAATATAAACAGAGTTTAATCCACTGTCTTTTGACAGTTCTGTGTTCCCTATTTATAATCCTATGTTGATGTGGAGTATTTTTGGCATATGAGGGCTATTACTTATACTATTTTGATTTTAAAATAAATGATACTTTATGTAAATGTCAGTATGGGAATATGTATTAAGCATCTATTCCTGCAGCCAGAGGGGCTGGGGTATGGCTAGCAGCTCACAGAGCCGTTGGCCAGGCCCCACAGCGGCGAAACCGGGGGGGTGTAACGGAAACGAGAGAGTGGAGGATATGAGGAGGAAGAAGGAGGTATATAAAAGGTAAAAACATACCCGATGACGATGAACCTTTATTGAGGGCCCTTGAAAAGAGGCAGGGCACTTGAGAAAAGGGGAGGGATTAATACCTAGAAAAGGGATGATCACAGGTAATTTCAGTGATACAGATTATGTGAAACACTATATATCTCAAGTAGGTCATCCCAGAAGGGAACTCAAAATGTACCCCTAAGGGCCTTTAACAACTAAATGACTAGTGGTCCAACTTATTCGCCATCGTCATCACCTATTGCCGCAAACGAGCTAGCCACTTGAGCCGGAGAGACCTTTTGCCGGAGCAGGGAGTCCTAGAGAGAGCTGCACACAAATACCAGCAGCGGGGACCCGCTCCAGGACAGCAGGACGGTTCTGTTCCCAAAGTGGATTACAAATCATTCTTAAACTGCTGGAGCTGCATACAAGTGGAAGCCTAACTATTTCTGCAAACCTTATTACCCGCAATTTTGCTTGAATGAATGGGCATCTGCAGCTCTATTTAGAGCATTGAGCATTATAAAGGCTGTGTATTTTCAAAGCTTTCTGTGTGACTGACTAATATGCTTGCTATTTAAAGGTAAAACCTCTATGCCTTTGCTGAGACTTTAGAATTAATCATCACCAATTAGATTACATCAAAGTGAAATATCATCCATCAAGCCTCAGGTCTAAGACATATCGGCCCAAGTGGGTCTTCAAATTATTAGGCCAAATTAGTTATGGCCGTAAGCTTTGCATGCTGCAGCTTAATGGATCAGTTTTAAATTATTTTTATGGTAAAAATCAATTGTGTACACATTGAATTAATCTACCGGCCGGTGGTATTGTAACTTGTAAATTGTTTGTTGTTCTTTTTAAATAAAATTTTTACTTTCTGATACTAACAGTATTGTGCATTAGCGCCGTTTACTTTTTGTGTTTAAATTTGTGTCAGTCTGAGGGCCGAGTATCCCTCATAAAACGGCAGCTGTGATCAATACTAGTGCCCTGCGCTTAGTTATACTTCGCTTGTTTCTTGTTATGGAGGAGGATGGGAGTAAGCAGTACAGGCACAATTAGGTAGAGATGCAGAAACCAGTGTCTTTTTTTTTTTAAAGGGAGGAAAGCAATGTCAGCATAGACAGAGGCACTGGCGGATTCAGGGGGGGGGGGGGCACCCGGGCTGCCCGCTCCCCCGATGTGCCCGGCCGGGAGAGAGATGTGCTACTGTATAAAATTCACTTCTCCTGCTGGACCGCTAGCCAATGGGCGCTTGCGGTCCAGCAGCCAATCAACTGGACTATTGGCTAGCGGTCCAGCGGGAGATATGAATTTTACATAGGATAGGAGCACATTTCTCTCCCGGCCGGGCACACTGTGGAACGGGCAAGCGGGGAGACGCGGGCGAGCGGAGCGGGGCGGGCTGGCTGGCTGTCAGCACAGGCGGGAGGTTGCACACACAACCCTCCCACCCTACTGCACCCACCCTTCTGCAAACACCCTCCCACCCAAGCAGATTCAGTCGAGCATGAAGCCCCTTGGCATCGAGCATGTAGGTAAGTGGCACTTATGTGTCAAATGTGGAATGGGCATTATGGTGTGATATATAGTATGTAATGGGAATAACAGTGTGTTATATAGTATGTTATGGGGATTACAGTGTTATATAGTATGTCAGGGCATTGCGGTGTGTTATATAGTATGTAATGGGCATCATGTGTGGGCTTATGTGTAATTGGAATTACAAAGTTCACTAAAATGTGCAATGGGCATTACGGTGTGTGGTATAATGTTGGTCCATGCCCACTTTTAACTCAGCAGGAGCCTCACCTACTACAAGTTGAGAGGGAGGGGGGGCGCGAAACATGCCCTTGCTCCGGGCACCTAGCTACACCACTGCCGCTGCCTTATAGGAGACAGACACTAGAGGTACTGCTATACCTCTAGTGTTTGTCAGAACAGAAGAGTGTGGCCAGCGCTACCCGGAAGTGTGGATTTGGGTAGCGCTGGCACGCTATTTAAATGGAACCCTTCACAAGCATGCACCCTGGCTCCCCCCTGGCAAAAAAAAAAAAAAAAATATCAATCCCATGGCATGGCAACAAGAATAAAACCCCTGGCAAGAAGCATGTAACCCCTGGCAACAAGTGATATTCCTCTGACAATAAGTATGTAGGTAAGCAGCAATTAAATGGTATGATATATGTAATAGGCATTACAGGTTGAGTATCCCTTATCCAAAATGCTCGGGACCAGGAGAATTTTGGATAACGGATTATTCCGTATTTCGGAATATTTTAATATTTCAATGATGTATTTTGAAGTATCTTGCATTTATGCTGTATAAACACATAATATACACACAAATATATTTTATTACCACATAAAATACACACAAATATATTTTAATTGTTCAAAAAACAAGGTTTCAAAACGTGAAACAAAATGTGTGTACTATCTCAGCACTGAATTTGAATGCCAAGCAATCATTGTCTTGCACATATATAGTGCCAGTTACATATCATGTCCCCAGTGATGCTGTTACAAATGTCCCCAGTGAGTTTTTAGCAAAAAAAAAAAAAAATTTCACTTTCTGGAATGTCCGTATTTCGGAATAATTCGGATAACGGATATTCGGATACGGGATACTCGACCTGTATTATGTTTAATGGGCATTTTGGTATTGGCATTATGTTTAATGGGCATCACAACGTATGGCATTGTGTTTTATGGGCATTACTTTGTTGGCATTATGTGTAATGGCCATTACAATGTGTGACATTATATTTAATTGGTATTACGGTGTGTGACATTATGTGTAATGGGCATTACTGTGTATATTTTTGGCTCGCCGACGGCGCACAATGTCCCTATTTATACATCATTATCTATACTATGGCTTAATCCATGAGGCGTTATCTGAATTTTGGAGTAATCCATGTGGCATTATGGAAATTTTGTCTCATTCTTTTTGGCATCATGTGTAAGCGGCAAGTATAATAGGGTCCACTATTTTGTTGCATAATGTGTAAAAGTGGTATATGGTGTGGTACACTACACTCAAGGACACGCCCCCTTTGGAATGTCCATGCCCCCTTTAAAAAAAAAACTCCATCCTTCACTTTTCACTCATCAGTGGGCCTGTGGACTTAAAATGTCAGAGCCTATTTTTAATCCCATTCCTTCCCCCTCTCTCTCGCTTCACTCTCTGAGAATGCACACTGGCACTACTAACACCGCTCACTCCCATCCCCCTGTCATGGTGCCCCCCCTGTCATTTTCTACTGGATCCGCCCCTGGACAGAGGGAACATGGGGATGGGGCACATGTAATAGCTTCCAAATTTGTCCGCCAGAGGAGGAGAAAGGTACATGTCTATTGTAGAGGAAGGAGAGACATGTCTATGTAGAGGAAGAAGTACATGTCTATGTAGAGGAAGGAGAGGTACAGGTATATGTAGAGGAAGGAGAGGTACAGGTATATGTAGAGGAAGGAGAGGTACAGGTATATGTAGAGGAAGGAGAGGTACAGGTACAGGTATATGTAGAGGAAGGAGAGGTACAGATATATGTAGAGGAAGGAGAGGTACAGATATATGTAGAGGAAGGAGAGGTACAGGTATATGTAGAGGAAGGAGAGGTACAGGTATATGTAGAGGAAGGAGAGGTACAGGTATATGTAGAGGAAGGAGAGGTACAGGTATATGTAGAGGAAGGAGAGAAATGTCTATGTAGAGGAAGGAAAGGTACAGGTCTATGTAGAGGAAGTGGCAAGTTGGGTGTGGGGTGCGCTATTATCAGCAGCTGGCTATGGGGTTGTCAATCCCCTAATTATCATAGAAGAAAAGTGCAATGTAGAGGAAGGAGAGGACCATGTCTATGTAGAGGAAGGAGAGACATGTCTATGCAGAGGAAGGAAAGGTACATGTCTATGTAGAGGAAGGAGAGGTACAGGTCTAGTGTTCATTCTAGCACCCATGCAGTTCCTCCTCCCTGCCTGGGGTGTCGCTGTCTGCTGTGGTGCTTCAAGCACAGTGTGGTCTGTATATCAGCACTGATATGCAAACCAGACCTGTGCTAGAAACACCACAGCAGAGAGTGATACCCCAGGCAGGGAGCAGGAACTACATGTGTTTTAAAAGATGGCGGGTGCTAGAATGAACACTACATGTCTATGTAAAGGAGAGGTACAGGTCTATTTAGAGGAAGGAGAGGTACAGGTCTATGTAAAGGAAGGAGAGGTACATGTGTATGTAGAGTAAGGAGAGACATGTCTATGTAGAGGACAGAGACATGTCTATGTAGAGGAAGGAGTGGTACTGGTCTATGTAGAGGACAGAGAGACATGACTATGTAGAGGACAGAGAGACATGTCTATGTAGAGGAAGGAGTGGTACAGGTCTATGTATATGGAGAGGTACAGGTCTATGTAGAGGAAGGAGTGGTACAGGTCTATGTAGATGGAGAGGTACAGGTCTATGTAGAGGAAGGAGAGCTTTAGGTCTATTTAGAGGAAGGAGAGGTACAGGTTTATGTAAAGGAAAGAGATACATGTCTATGTAGAGGAAGGAAAGGTGCATGTCTATGTAGAGCAGTGGTTCCCAACCCTGGTCCTCAAGTACCCCCAACAGTGCACGTTTTCCAGGTCACACGGCAGGTGCACTCATTATTAAGGCACATTTGAAAAGATCCACAGGTGGAGCTAATTATAGCACATAGTGATTCTGTGTGGAGACCTGCAAAACATGTACTGTTGGGGGTACTTGAGGACCAGGGTTGGGAACCACTGATGTAGAGGAAGGAGAGTAACATGTCTATGTAGAGGAAGAAGAGGTACATGTCTATGTAGAGGAAGAAGAGGTACATGTCTATGTAAAGGAGAGGTACAGGTCTATGTAGAGGAAGTAGAGGTACATGTCTATGTAGAAGAAGTAGAGGTAGATGCCTATGTAGAGGAAGAAGAGGTACTTGTCTATGTAGATTAAGGAGAGGTACATGTGCATGTATAGGAAGGAGAGGTACATGTGCATGTATAGGAAGGAGAGGTATAGGTCTATGTAGAAGGAGAGATACATGATCTAGTACTTTTGAAGTAACAAGGGGATGCAAGGCAATGCATATGGAATGTAGTCACAATTTTTCCAAACAAGGTGACAATATTCACAATGTCAACAGCAGAAAGTCGACATGATTATTGTGACATGGTTGAAATGTCAAATTCCTTATGGTCAACATTGTCATAATGTCTATACTAGTAGGTTAATTGGAGCCCAACAAAAAATTAACCATAGAATGTCTGTGTGAGGCGTGTACATGTGGTAGGGAATATAGATTGTAAGCTCCATTGGGGCAGGCACTGATGCGAGTGTTCAACTATTCTCTCTGTAAAGCGCTGCGGAATATGTATGCACTATATAAGAAACTGTTAATAAATAAATAATACATTTACATTAGGAGAGGATTAGTGTTAGGATTTCCATTAGGATAACCATTAGGGTTATGGACAGAATAACCCTAAATGTGCTAAACGTCAACATTACGTAACATGTTGACATTAAGACCATTCGCATATCGACATAATGAATGTGGAGGAAATATACAGCACCACACCTGTGCATAAATCCGCAGTCAGTTTCACGCTTACCTCAGCCTCGACCTCCAATTGCCTCTTTTCTAGGAGTTTGGCCACCACCATGGCCCGGTGCTTTCCAGACCTTTTGCAACTGACTGCCCACTCGCAAAGTAAAGTGACCACTGCTTCATCATTAGGAGGCACCTACTCCAAACAGAGAACAGATCACAGTTATCAGGATGTATCAGCCATTATAACAGGAAACATTAAATCCCAACATTACAACTTCCAGTAATGATTTATGAAAGTGAAATGCATTGCTCATTGTTCAGCAATCAAGTCTCGGCGGCTCTTTCAAAAGAATTGCATCGTCGTTACATTACAGGCATCACAGTCATAATGAGATCTGACCAGGGGTGGTTCTACCATTAGGCAGCAGTCTAGAGATCTGGGGGAGCACCGCTGAGTCTGCCTATCACAAAATTAAGTATGCCCATGAGGAACGCATCCTTGTTCTACTTAATACAGGTGCTAGCTGTGGAGATACCACCACCATAATTTTACTTGAGGGTCTGGAAAGTGGGTATTTATGGCAATGTGGGATTTACGGGGGAAGTAGTTTGAAGTTTTAACTGAAGTACGAGAAGCCTTACTGTACATGGATCTGATACACTCTGATACCCTGCCATGGGTCTGATAGCCTCTGCTGGTCTCCTATTTGTGGGGTATCACAACCCGACCATTTATGGAAAATGAAATTAAAACCAATTCAAGTGACATTTTCATTACAATGATCTAAAACAAGTTCTAAGATCTTAAACTATGTATAAAAATAAATTATAAAGTGAATTCTTTTTCGCATATACTGTATACAGTTAGCAGCTCCTACCTCTTATTACCAGGGGGTCTGCCAGTCTGAAATGTGCACGTGCCTAGGTACACGATCCCACACAGGCACAAATCAATAAGTTTACTTTTGCATACCTTGCAAATGTCCCAAATTATCAGGACAGTCCAGTTCATTTTTGGGACTGTCCCACCCACAGGATACGGTGTCCCGCAGTGCGGGGGCAGTTGGGACTTGGCAGAGTAGCAGTGAATAGATGATATGTGCACAGCATCTATTCATGGGAGACATAGGGACTGGGGACATGCCAGCAGCTCAATTGAGTCCTGGGCATTCCTCCACAGGGCGTAAAATGGGTGCGTAATTTTTCCAAAGCCACGTCATTTTTTGGAAGAGTCCCAGATGTGTTTATGAAGATGTTGGGCAAGTTGGTTTTAGGGACTGCATTGGCTGCATTTTAAGTGATTGCTGCAGCTGGGTGATTTTACATAACTAGGAAAAATCCACCAGTGATAACCGTGCTTTCTATGTAACCCAGTATTTCGCCTTAATGCCACGTAGAACACTGTTTGATGTGGTCTATTTTTCGAAAATATTCAAATGTTTAAAATATAAGGAAGACACTGGTCACATGTTTTTTTTTGTCGATATTGTGAATAAATAATAATTTTTTCATTGTGTTTCTTAATTAAGCCTAAACAGGCCAAATATGTTCTAGATGGTACACCACCACAGCGCCCTCTTGATACTTCTTTGCATATATTATACTAGTAAGCCCGCTCCGAGCAAATGCTTTGAAAGCTAGATGTAGTTTCAGTTGCTGCCAGCAGATGGCAGTGTAAGCCCGCTCGGAGCAAATGCTGTGAAAGCTAGATGTAGCTTCACTTGGTGCAAGTTGGGCTGGTTATAGCTGTTGGGGGGACCCAACATCAAATATGAATATATAGATTAGTAAATTGCTTATTCCCATATAATTAATTTCTAAGGAATACGGCCGTTCTTGGTCACATGTACCCGGGATCGGCCGTATGAAATTTCCCCCATTAGGCTTTAACATTTATTTCACACTCATCCACACTCAGACTCCATACTCACCTTCTCCATGTCTTGACAAAATAAAAGAATGCTTACCTGATCTACTGGACAAGGAAGTACTTGATGCTTCCCACGTTTCTTCCTGCACTTGATTATTTATTGACTAAGAGTCACTCACTCAGCCAGTCAGTGGGCGCCATCTACGGCAGCGCCTTCTAATTGGCAGAGAGTGAAGGGATTTTAGTGCATTGGTATAGGAAACCATGTAGGCAGCTGTCAGAATGAGGGAAGCGCTGTATATACAGTATGTATATACAGTGCTTCCGTGTTCCCTGGGTCTGGCAAGCATTGTTTTATTTAGCCAAGACACCTGGAGTGCATGTGGGACTGCATGCAGTGTTTTTTGCTTGATACCATTATTTGACCATATTTCTGAGATTAAGGGGGGTATTCAATGTCTGTCGAGTTTTCTGAAATCGCGAGTTTTTATGTTATCTCGCCCAGAATCCTTAGGTTTCTCGTCCTCGATTATTCAATCTGCATTTTTTCTCGATTTTTTTATTGTCCCGTTTTTCATATTTTTTCGATTTGGTCGACTGTCGAGGGCACAAAAGCTCGCATTATTGAGCATTTTGACCACACATTTTCGTCGACTTTTCTCGTAACCTATGCAATCTTTTCTGTTTTTGGTTTTCTCGACGTCAGTTTCACCAGTCCTCGTCTTGCAAGTCTCGCCAGGCTTGTGTGGCGTGATTTTAATATTATGTATTTATTTTGGTCCGTATAACAGATTTGTGATATATACCTATATGTAATAGTCTACTATTGTTATCTATTTTGTGAACTACTTGTTAAGAGTGCCAAAAATCATTTTAGGAAGGGGTCATAACTTTATTCTTGCTGGCTTCTTCCGCAGCAAAATGCAAGCAATATTTCTGCTACACCCACGTACAGCATACACTTCCTCCTCAAACTCGCTCGCTCACACGTGGCGAGCAGCACAGGGACTTATATAGAAGATGTCGAGCCGGGAAACGGGAAAAAGTGACGCCCACAACTCGCAACATTGTTACAACCTCGACGGGAGTGGTCTCGCTTGATTGGCACATTGAATACCCGAGATCTCGCTTCGTCGAGCTAATATAATCTGTCGAGCAAAACGAAAAAGTAAAATACTCGCCGAGGAAAATAAAATCGACACAGATTGAATATCCCCCTTAGAGTAACCCATAGTTCTATTCAAATGTAAAAAGCCACAAGAGGTTGCCAATAGCTGTACAATACACACACACAGTACACTGATCTTTCTTTATTTTAGCATAATTTCTGTCTCCTACTGTATATCTACAGTAGTAATTGATTCCAAGTAATGCATAAATAACATGTGTGGGGACAGACGCTGTGTCTTCTTCCTTAGTGCCAACAGAGCTCAGTTCTGCAAGAGACTCTGAGCAGCATGAATGAGACCCATCCATCTGCCCCCCCCCCCCCCCCCCGGGTCAATTAGTAATGACACCGTGGGCGCTGTCCAGAGGGCGTGTGAAGCACAGGGCGCCCTGTTACGGTGCTGGCTAGCAGTGGACGGTACTGGTTTATGTCATATATACAAATATCACTTTCAGATATAAACCACACCGCCTGTCGCTGAGCTATGTTACACAATTCACATTCTATATACTTTATCTGAAAAGGCCACTGCAAATGGGTGGAGGAAATTCCCTTCATGATATAAATCTTCTCTATAATGCAACATAGTCAAACACTGAAATGACTCAGAAGAAATCCATCATCGCAGTCTGTAGTTCACATGGGGAAGTAAGTAATCACATTCGCAGCACAGCTAGTACCAATCTGACTGCAGTGTTATTTCTTGTTTCTTGTTAGTAAAATAATTACTAAGTAAAAAGTAGAAATATACCCAAGGGAAAATACAAAGTGACTCGTCTAGCACTTCCATAGAGCAGTAGCCATATAATCAAGGCAGATTTGAAAACAAAGAGTGTATTGAGAGCATACTTGCCTACCTGACCCTCTCCATGTGGGAGAAAATGCTCTGTTTCTGGACTTCCCTGGTAATGTATGATTGCCATCACCTGATGTGAGCTGGGTAAAGGTGTTTTACCACAGGTACTGGCAATCATACATTACCAGGGAAGTCCAGAAACAGAGCATTTTCTCCCGCATGGAAAGGGTCAGGTAGGCAAATATGATTGAGAGTGTATTGAGATTAATTTATTGGCATAAGGGCAGACATAAAACAAGAAGAGCAAGGTGGGGAGGGTGGGATGTAGTAGAGTTTCCAGAGAAATATAAAGATTTCAAGGCTGGGGCAGAGTGTGATCAGGTGACCTAGTGCTCAATGTTTTGGGAATTGATAGTGGAGGGTCGAATAGTTTTATGCCATCTTTGGACGGCTTGCGATGGCAAGATTGAGGGCGTTTGCACTGGGTGCTCATCGTTGCTGCATTCAGCTGGCTGCTGGCCCGCCGAGAGGTGCACGCATGCGCAGAACAACCTTAAACTGGATGGATGGCTAAAGTTTCTTCTGCGCAAGCGCGCACATCCCGGCCAGGCAGGCCGCCCGCAGCGACGTGGCTGCCCGTTGCTCTGTGCATGCACAGCGATTCGATAGCAGGAACCATCGATGATAGGTGGTAAAATGTTTTAAAGCTTTAAATCCTGTTGCAAAATCGCCAAAAATCATATATTTGAAAATGCTGACTGACCCTCTGGTCCATGATGGGTTATTCTTGCAGCATGTTGCTGCAGCTGTGTTATGGTTATGGAACGGTCTGCAACCCAATAGCTCTCAAACAAACAACACATGTTCAGGATTAGATAAATAGCAGGTGAATGTAGAGGTACCGGCCAAAAGGCATGGTCATGTGAGACATCCGGTTTTCCTTTGCCTATGTGGAGTGTCTGGCCCATCCCATATTTATATAATTACATTTAAGTAATCAAAATAAATGCAGCTGCCATAATTCACATATGTATCATATCTGCACAAACGCAACTAATAAACTCCTTTGTTTATTAGCAGGAAGCATGTATTGTTAGAATTTTATTTGACATGCTTTTTTTCTGCAACATGTTGCTTGGATAAGCAAGTTTTTTTTTATGCCAATTAACGTTAACATTCCATTTTTTTTTCTTTATGAAGTCTTCCAATGTTTATTAAATTCATACGGAGGTCATACTGACAGTGGATTTGGGTGTTTTTAAATTTCCAAAAAACATTGCCTGGGTGTCTGTCGAACATGAGAGTGTACAAAAACAATCAGGCTACAGTAATTCAGCACGGGTCGCTAATGTGAAAACTCGCAGTGGACTGCGTGGCATAACCCGACGCGCGGACAGAAAGAGAAAGCACCCTTTGCTAAATTGCAAATAGATTGCTAATATTTATCCATTCACAGATCCATAAGCAATTTTAAAGCATAGAATCGTTTTTGCCATCTGTGCAAATGTGAGTAGGTCTGAGGCTTCCATTAATCTGCGACTGAGACAAGGTGGAAGTTGTTGAAGTCGGATTGCATCTCCGCAACATTAAAATATTATGGCCGCCTTTTGAGATCACATATTTACGTAAATAGTACACTGAGGAAAGTGAGAGACTATGCGTTTGCCAATCGCAGTCATATTGTTACACATAACTTCATGCTCATACTCACAAATTTAATAAAATATAGTCATTTAGATTAAAGATGCACTACACATAGTTTAATGTTAAAACACATTCTTTCCCCTTCATGTTTGGTATCTGTGTGATTATAGTCTCACTCGCAGCGCTCTGGTATTTGATTGGGAACAGCAGCCTAAATCATCTGCAAGTTATGGACTATAGATATAAAACATACCGTATATACTCGAGTATAAGCCGAGTTTTTCTGCCCATTTTTTGGGGCAGAAAACCCCCTCCTCGGCTTATACTCGAGTCAAGTGGAAAATCGGCGGAGCCGGCAGAACACTAGCTCCGGGCGCAGACATATCACAAAGCGCCGGAGCTGTGCACTGCTGCCGCCGGCTCCCCTGCCTTATGCGCCCGCTCTAACCACTCAGCCTTACCCTACCTTACCCGCCCGTTCTCCCGCCGGCGCCGCGCTGCAGCAGGACAGAGCAGGGGCCGGACACACGCAGGAGTGTCAGAGGTTGACACTTCCTGCCTGGTGCTCTGCTCCCTCTGCTCCGTCCTGCGTCTAAAGTACCGGTACTCTGTGAATAAAGGTACCGTACCAACATTAAATGATAAATACATTCCGGTGTGTGTGTGTGTGTGTGGGGGGGGGGGGGGCAGTGAGGGGGCTCTGGGTACCATATATGCTGTAATAAATTACCTTTATGTGTACTGTGCATGTCTGTGTGTGTGTATGTGTGTGTATGTAATGTATACTGTGCATGTTTGTGCGTGTATGTATACTGTGCATGTCTGTGTGTGTATGTATACTGTGCATGTGTGTGTATGTATACTGTGCATGTGTGTATACTGTGCATGTGTATGTATACTGTGCAAGTGTGTGTATGTCTGTGTCAACTGTGTGTATACCATTTGTGTGTTTTTGTCAGTATTGTTTGTATACATTGTGAGTTCTTCGCTGTTTGTATGTATACTACCGGTAATACCGTATGTGTGTGTGTGTGTGTGTCAGACCAGTAACCGCTGTGTTTCCTACCCCCGGCTTATACTCGAGTCAATAAGTTTTCCCAGATTTTTGGGGCAAAATTAGGGGCCTCGGCTTATATTCGGGTCGGCTTATACTCGAGTATATACGGTATATGTATTGCCACGTGGAAAGGGAACAAATGGTGACCAGTTTAAATCAGTTTAATATAATATATGATAAACCCAATAGCGCTATCCCAGTACGGACACCACAGTGATACGGCTAGATGAATGTTGATACTTCCCTTCATTCATCTAACCATATCACTGTGGTGTCCATACTGGGATAGCGCTATTGGGTTTATCATATATTATATTAATCACATTCAGTCTCTTTAGGTCCTTAAAAGGTTAGACCTATTGATACACCCCAGCTGCCATCCCCTAAGAGCGCTTGAGATAGAGCCCAAACCCTCTTTTTCTCCAATAGTTTAAATCAGTTGCACAGTGGGGCTCTCTAGACATGATGACGAGCCTAGAACAAAGACCCAACTGTGCGGCCTTACTGTGCCAATCAGAAGAGGTGAAAACTGACCCCTTGACCAATGAAAGACCTTTTGGACCCTATTGTCTATGCCCTATAAATTGTTGATCCCTGGGCCAGGAACTCAGAACGCTGTGCTCTAACCTTTGAATACAGTTCCCTGGTCCGGGAGGCGCAGTGAATTGATGACGGTAACTGTACTTTTTGTATTGTTTAGTTATATTATAGCTGATTGTACTTACATTGGTTTTCCCTTGTTAGTGGATATTGTTAGATTGTGTCTGTAATGTATATCTTGTAATATTATACTTTGTTATCCCTTTGTGTCCGCTAGGGACTTAATACATAAGGTTAGGGATTTTGTACCGAACATATACCAGTCTATATATTAAGGTTTGTTTGAATACATGGATATTGCTAAAGGTACCGCCATAAGGGTGTCGCTGTAGCATCACAGATACTGATAAGGTACACTATGCGGTGCTATGCTTAGGTTCAGTGAAAATATTAGGCCAACTGCGAAACTGACTTATTGTCCATCGGTTTATTATATTATGGAATTTCACAAAGTGGTCATCGCTGACATCACAGACTTCTCAAAAACACCTGGGCACGCCTGCATTTTTGCAACCACTTCCAGAAAACAGCAGATGATCATTCCTAAATGCCGGCTTCTTGTCAGTCAAACTGTGGGGGGGGGATTACCTTTACGATCCATGGGCATTTTCAGTTGCTTTTTCTCCTTGCGCATGCATGTTGCATACATACGTATGCGCTGTCATTTGATAATCAATGGATTTGCGAAAGATCTCTTTAGTGATTCATGCTGAATTGGGCCCAATATACAGCAAATCTGCAGTTACATACAGAAACATACCTCCCAACATCCAGTCTCCCCTGAAGTACAGTAGGACTCCTGTGCAGTGTGAGAAAGGCCTCAGTGCCAAGGCCTCTACAAACCTAGGACGTGGCTTCATGTGAATGTCACAATCGCCAGCCCCACCCCCTACAATTTGCCGCAGTGCAGAGACGTAAAGTTATGGTGCAGCTCCCAGCTCCTGTCACTGAGCCGTGGTTGGTGTCACCAGGGCCAGATTGACAATGGGGCAGATGGAGTTGCAGTAGGAATCCCAGATTGAATACCCCCCATAATGTCTCCATAAATATATAGAACAGTACAAAAATTGCATAAATGTGTCAAATAGGAATGCAATTTTATCACCATGTGCCCAGCTGGTGTCTTTCTGGTGATCGTCATGCTTTCATGATGAAGGGTGGAGGCCCAATACTGAGCTGCATTTTTGTTTCCACTGAAGAATCTAAAGCGCAAACAAAAATAATTGTCGTGTCTTATTGCTGGGCATGAACACATACAGTTCCAGGGCACATAGCTTTTTTGAGCAGATTGGCGTCAGGTGTGCTGCTGCTGGTTTTGTTATTAAGCTGTTGCTAAGCAACCTGGAGTGGGTTCTCTGTGCAGCAGTTCACCTGCACTGGATATCTAATTAGCTGGTTACCCTTCATTAGGGATTCTGACCAGCTGCTCCCCGCCGGTGATACTTCCTGATTAGTTCCAAATGAGTGTTCAGCATTAGTTGCTCACTGTGCAGTTCGTTGGTGTATTTCTCCAGCCTGAGTTCCTAGCCATGTGTCTGCAGCCCATACTCCTGTTTCACAGGAAAAAAGAAGGTCTGGTGGCGCTGAATCTTTGTATAGTCCACAGGATGATGTTTGTCTCGTGAAGTGGAGAAACAAAAAATAAACTTGTGTTAGAATGGGGAACACAATAAGAGTGTTGAGGTGAAACACCCAAGCAAGGGAAAGGGATCCGTACCCAGACTCACAGATAGAGGTGTGTGTACACGTGTATCAAGGTATCTTTAGGGGACCACCGATGTGTGTGATCTATGGACCAATACCGAGTAAGATGGGCTGGTATCCAGCGATTCGTACCGTACTCACTGTATATACAGGAGCTTGACACATATAAAGGTATCTTTCACTGACACAGTAACCGTTTATCCAGGTGAAGTATCTCAAAGGCCAAGGTGAGTGCCTACCATACTCACTGAAGGAGTGGATGAAATACACACGTAGCGGTTTCTTTGTAAATAAGGACAGGTCCCTCTATTCTCATTACCTCACAGCGGAGGCGTGTATATGAAAAGAGGAAGAGGACCGGTCTCAGTAAAAAAGCATTTATTAAAGGTAACACCTGAAATGTGGCTTATGGCCAATAACCACATACAGAAGTCCAAATAAACAATACTTAAACAATAATGAATAAAAAAGAACTCACTTCTTCTGCCAACATGTTTCGGCGGTCGCAGCCGCCTTTTTCAAGGTGAAGAGTGAGTAACCTGGCAGTGTTTAAGTAGCACATGGAGGAAGCACATCCGGGTCAAATCCAATTAAAAAATAATAGTGAAAAACAAATGTGGTGATGCCTTAATAGAGTCCTTATGGACTCGTTTTATCCATTAATGGAACAGCTAAAATGATGGCATTGAAATAAAAGGGTAAATGTTATAAAAAGCGGGGTAGAGTACAGTGGAACGCTTAATAGCGTTCCTACTTCCGCGTCGTGGAACGCATATTGGTAACCCTCGTCCTAATAGGGCAGCGTGTGTCACATGTATATTCACTGACACGCAGATCGGGCACCGCTTCCGCGCTGTGGAACACACAGCCGGAAGATAGTGTCATCTTAGATGGATCAGCGCGGCACGTGTGACATACACGTACGCTGACTAGAATAGCTGCTTCCGCGCTGTGAAACGCACAGCCGGAAGCCAGTGGTGCTTATTTCTCAGCCGTGACACGCAAGGCCAAGAATGGCGATCGTGTCACAGGCTGTGTGGTCCCACAGTGGGGATAATAATATACGTGGGGCGAAAAATACATATACAGTGTAATATATGAAAATATGCTGGCATAAGGTGCCAATATAAAGGGCGATAGGAATATGTGTTGGTGCACCAATCAAATGATTCCCCCTTTTTTTGAAGGGGAACAGGGATATTGTATGTGATTCCTCCATTTCCAGAACAATAATATAACGAAGTACATAGTGCAAAAAATGCAAAAAAGTGCAAAACAGTGCATATACATAATGTCAATCTATATAATTACAATGTTTTTAATATTAAAACTACATGATCAATACATAAAAGCCTATATATAAAAACATATAAAAATTATAGTTTAATATATAGAGAAGATTTGCATGAAAGATAGGGACATATATATAAAGAACCTATACAAATGTATATAGAAGAGTATATAAAAAGAGGATAATATAAGTGTTAAGAACAGACTAAAATTACAGAAACCATTTAAGCTCGAAATCATGGTTTAAGCCTTCAGGGGATAGGGTGGACAAATTGAAAATCCACCTCATTTCTGTTTGTGCGAGGCGGACATCTCTATTATTATGCCTCCAATTATTCTTAACTGCCTCTAATCCCCAAAAACCAGTGATATATTTGGGGGAGCTATTATGTGTTTCGGTAAAATGTAATGAAAAAGGGTGTTCTTTAAAACCTCTTTTAATATTCCTCACATGCTCGGCAAGGCGAACTTTAAGGTTTCTTTTCGTTTTGCCGATATACAATTTGTCACATGCGCATCTGATGCAATAAACAACATAATTCGTATTACATGTAATGAATTGTTTGGGTTTAATGGTAGAGTTTTTAAGTTGGATTTCTGTGAATTTTCTGACCGCTGATGGGCATGCTTTACACATAGCGCAGTCTCCACAGCGGTGAAACCCATTATTACGCGTAGAGATAATATTCTGTTCCATCAACGCGCTATTGACAAGTTTATCTCTTAAATTCGCGGCGCGTCTATATATAAACTTGGGTTTATTCGGTAAAATCTTAACTAGGATGGGATCCTCAAGTAAAAGTTTCCAGTTTTGTTTAAAAACCTGTTCGATAGAACGATGGTATGCATTATATTGTGTGCTGAAGGCTATAGTATACTGCTGGTTTTGAGAGGTATCTCCTATGGGTTTATCTTGGAGTAATTCATCCCTAGACATAGATCTAGTTTCTTCTAAGGCTCTCTCCAGTGATGTATTATCATAGCCTTTATTTAAGAACTTGTCCTTCATTTTTTTGGCACTAACTTCAAAATTGGTTGAATTCGAACAATTGCGTTTTAGACGCACAAATTGTCCTTTAGGGACATTCGATACCCATCTTTTGAGATGGTTACTGGAAGGACAAATATAGGAGTTGGAGTCGGAGGGCTTATAATACACTGTGGTTTCAAGTTTACCATTCTCCACAAAGATCTTCAAATCAAGGAAATTAACTTCTACTTTGCTGATGTTAAACGTTCCACTGTACTCTACCCCGCTTTTTATAACATTTACCCTTTTATTTCAATGCCATCATTTTAGCTGTTCCATTAATGGATAAAACGAGTCCATAAGGACTCTATTAAGGCATCACCACACTTGTTTTTCACTATTATTTTTTAATTGGATTTGACCCGGATGTGCTTCCTCCATGTGCTACTTAAACACTGCCAGGTTACTCACTCTTCACCTTGAAAAAGGCGGCTGCGACCGCCGAAACATGTTGGCAGAAGAAGTGAGTTCTTTTTTATTCATTATTGTTTAAGTATTGTTTATTTGGACTTCTGTATGTGGTTATTGGCCATAAGCCACATTTCAGGTGTTACCTTTAATAAATGCTTTTTTACTGAGACCGGTCCTCTTCCTCTTTTCATATACACGCCTCCGCTGTGAGGTAATGAGAATAGAGGGACCTGTCCTTATTTACAAAGAAACCGCTACGTGTGTATTTCATCCACTCCTTCAGTGAGTATGGTAGGCACCCACCTTGGCCTTTGAGATACTTCACCTGGATAAACGGTTACTGTGTCAGTGAAAGATACCTTTATATGTGTCAAGCTCCTGTATATACAGTGAGTACGGTACGAATCGCTGGATACCAGCCCATCTTACTCGGTATTGGTCCATAGATCACACACATCGGTGGTCCCCTAAAGATACCTTGATACACGTGTACACACACCTCTATCTGTGAGTCTGGGTACGGATCCCTTTCCCTTGCTTGGGTGTTTCACCTCAACACTTTTATTGTGTTCCCCATTCTAACACAAGTTTATTTTTTGTTTCTCCACTTCACGAGACAAACATCATCCTGTGGACTATACAAAGATTCAGCGCCACCAGACCTTCTTTTTTCCTGAGGCATCTACCAGCGGGACTACTACAGTGGGTCTCCCTTTTGGTCCAGTGGCAGCAAGGATACTATAGCGCCTTGGGACTTTTCACACCCCCTCTTTTTTTACCATACTCCTGTTTCAGCATACCTCAGCCTGCATTCACTTTCTAAGTTGCCAAATTGGAGTTTCCACACTTGCAGTTGAAATCCAATACAGCAAGCTACATCTCCTGTCACTTACTCTGAGTATTGTGAGTCCTGCGGGCCTCCTCCACAATGCAGCTACTGTAAGCCGTTTATTTATATACTGTTTTTCTATGTATATTTAGCTTCTGGGTTATTTATTTTATGTTTGCTTGCTTAATAGCAGCAAGGCTGCCTTTTGTTCTTAGTTGCCACAAGATCGCTATTGGGCTTGTGTTTGTGTGTGACAAGGTTGCTTCTGGTTTTTGTGTGCTTTGTTATTGCTCACTTTTCCTTAGTTTTTAAGGAAGCCTTCTAGTTTAATTTAGTTAATTTTTCTCTAGTCTTCCCTTAGATTCCACTGGTGCCTCGTTTCCCTGTAAGACCTGGCGGCACTGGAGTTGGGGCTGACTTAATTCGCCCCTTCAAACGTGGCTGTTAAAGGTGAAGTCTTAGCACCGCAGGTATCCAGTGGTTTCTAGGGGAAACAATAGAGTTAGCTGTCAAGAGTAGGGTGCTGTGGCCCTTTCCTATACTGGTCACAGCTTGATTTTGGTTATTCACATATTCCATTTCATACATCCATACCCCAGTCATGTGATTTGCATCCTCACCTCATGCTCCTGGTTATGGTCAGTCCTGTGTCCAGTATTCAGTTTAGTTTGTCATTTGTTAATTCTGATTATCCTGCAACTGCTCCAGGTACCTTATTGCTCTAATTCCCTGTTAAATCCTTATAGAACAGGGGTTAATCCTAACAGATGGTTGCATTGGAAAGGAGCAGCAGTTTGCACAGGCAGAGGGGATGAATTAAGGAATTCAAGTAGGCACATTAATCTCTCTCATTTTTTGATTCAGCTTTTCCCCCCTTGCTCTCATGAGTAATATACATTTACATTTTTGCACAGTAAACCTCTGCAGATGTTTCCATCTATCCGCACGCCAAGCTGAACCTATAGTTTAAAGAAACTGAGGAAACATGACACATGTAACAGGGACATGCAGTCAGGGGATGCAGTGCCTCCCCTGTCATTAATGGTTAAAATAATAAAAACAAATACTTATGACACATATTCTGTTATAAGTATTTGGTTTATATTAATGTAATAATTTTTACTGCATACGTTTTTTATAATTGATTTAAGAGGCACCGAGAGCTGTAAATGTAAAATGTTCAGAAAGAGGCGGCGGGTAGGAGGCGGGGCTGAGCACCGGGCTGTAAAAGCCCATTAAAAAAAGATGTAAAAGCGGCACCTATAGCACTGCCTCAGTGACAGGGGCGTGCTTTCTGCCCATATGAAAGCACGTCCCTGTCACTGGGACAGATGTGATTGGACATCAGATACCCTGCAGCTTCCAGCATATAATGGGGAGCACACAGACAGCGGGAGTGGACGCCATCAAGGAGGAACGTTCTGCAGCTGCTAACTTACTCCAATCCCCTTCTTCTTGCCCGGGAGGACAGTTTCCCTGCCACCCGGATACAATTGGCGTGCCGCCCGGACCTCCACTCAGGTCCGACTTATAATTACAGTAGGGATGCAGCCGCATAGAGCGTGACATGACTGCTTCCCAGGACCCCATTGTGTGTCGGCAACCACGCTCCTCGGAAACCGCTGAGCCCCGGACCTGTCCCCTGCTGACAACTCTGCTAGTAGGACCTCGCTCCCAGCACACCACCGAGTGCCGGCAAACCCACTCCCATGAAACCGCTGAGCCCCTGCAACCCCAACTCTAGGACCCTGCTGGTGCTAGCAACCCTGCTCTCATGACACTGCCATGCACCCGGCAGCGGCAAACTCACTCCTAGGATATCGCCGGGCACTGTGCACCCCCCACAGGGCTGAAGAGCATCGCAGTGCAGCATCCGTTGGTAGGAATCCATTGAGGTGAGGACTCACTCGGGGGCCAGCGCCGGTGTCTTCTAGTAATCACCGGCAGAACAGGAGCAAGCAGCACTGCCGAAGAAGAAAGTAGTCTTATCCCAAGGGCAGGCACCTGTGGCTGTGGCACTGCTTGCTTCTGTGCTGCTGCTACAGGCACTGGTGAGAACTAGTAGGTGTATGCAACACTGAGGTGCTGGAGGCAGGTGTGAAGCTGCCTGACTTTGCTCCCGCACATGACGCACAGGACAGGTAATGTTTTTTAAGGGGAATCATTATTTATATTTTAAAAGGTGGCAGTGGGAAAAGTTAAATATACTGTATATAGGGTGGTGGTCTTTAAATATTTAAGGATTGGGGTTGGGGGTCAAGGGTGATCATCAATATATTTGGAGTTGATAGCAGAATGCCGGTGGTCAAAAGACCACCCTCAGCATCCCAATAAAGAGAATCTCATCAGGGGCTCCACAAGTTAACACCTACCCTACAGCCTGACCATAACCCACCCTCCCCTACAACCTGACCATAACCCACCCGGCTACTGCCTAAACCTAACCCCTGTATCCCAACACAAATTTCAACCCCCCGCTGTACATCCTAACCCTAGCCCCCCTTCCCACAGCCAACCCTAAGTTTCCCCACTAGTATCTAAGCCTAACCTCCCACTCCTTCCCCGGCCACACACAAGCAAGCCTAACTGGGGTGAGAGCTGCTGGTATGTATTGATATATATATATATATATATATATATATATATATATATATATATATATATATATATATATATATATATATATATATATATATATATATATATATATATATATATATATATATATATATATATATATCCTACACATGGGGAGTAGGCCCAGCCAAGGGTGTGGTTCTGGCATAATGGCCTCTATCTAAGTGCACTGGGCACCTCATAGGCTTAATCCGGCCCTGCACACAGAGGGAAAGTTACAGCAGCCCCTGGGCACAGTGGAGCAGCTTCCCCCAGCAGGCCTCTGGGACTTCTGTATGGTAATCGCCACTCATAGCCAAGTATCAGCTTGGTCGTGGCTGCCCTGCCAATCCTCCTAGGCTGTACTGCTTGTGTCCTACCCATCTGTAGCTACAGGAGAATATAACGTATTACAGTACTAAACAGAGCTCCTTAAATTGTTAATAGAAGGAGGTACCATTCTCTGCTGTGCTGCATCTGTTTGAGCCCCTCTGAAAATCTAGATAGATAGATATGCCAGTAGTAAGTAACATTTATAACATGGAATGCACTTGGGCTATATGTTGTTAAAATGATCCAATATCTACTTATAATACCAATAATATATCAATAACAATGTGTGCTCCTGTGGATATTTAAAATCAACCCTAGTCATCTAGTATGTATGTGGTTTAAGTCCAAGATGACCACCGCAAACTCTGGCTCTGATCCTAGCAAGTGCCTCACCAGCCACTTTACTCACCGCAGGAAACTGACATGTAAGAGCATTGGGAAGGTAACTGAAACACATCAGTGTAAAACAAAGGTATTTTGTGTAAGCACGCCTGTGCATTGCATACATGTTCTACATAACTGGGAATTTTGAAGTGTATAACAGAAGAGAGCTGAAATTCTCCAATTCACTTTAAAATGTGAAGTGAGAAGAGATGGTGAACCTAAACAGTGTATTTTACTGTTCATCTTTTTGAATTTTTGAGTCACAGATGTAGCCATGCTTATAGTATGACTTACTGTAGGGCCAAATTCAGTAAAGCAAAAAAGCAATTAATTTTGTGTCTGGAACAAACCATGTTGCCAGGCAAGGGGAGCAAAGATATTTATATGATTTCTGTGCAGGGCAAATACTGGCTGCTTTCGCAGGTAGCCCACCGATGTTACACAGCTTTAGTTTTACAATGAAGTCTAGATTTCAGTTTAAACATACATCACCCGAATCGAAATCTGCCTGCACTTTTTATATCTGCCCCACCTGCAGTGCAACATGTTAACATGCCAAGCTCTTACTATGTACACCCACCCATTCTTCCCTATGACCATGTGCGTGCATATGCACGCTTGTGTGAAATTGTGGGTGCACTTGCCACGCCAGCTTTACTGTGAATAAGATGATCAGTGGCAGAGATGAGCATAGCTACAGCTGTATGTCCTTTAATATTCATAACCGAGTTAAAACATAATATTTTACCTCTTGGCTGTCCTTATTTTGGTTTGTACAAAATATTCTATGGTACAAGGAATCCAAAGAGTTACTGGAGTCCAGTCTGTCGAAACAATGGCGGTCTAAGATCTCCAATGTGTGCAAAACTCTGCTAATAGTAACCCCTGAAAATAAAAGATTATAAGAAATTAAAAACTCACATATACAAACTCTTTTCTGTTGCAGTTGGTTGTGCTATAATTTTGCTGTGAACCTCCTTATTGTTGTTCTCTTTAGTTCAGTTGCGTAACTGATGGAGGCAATGGAAGCATTTCTTTCCAGATGCCATCTCTAAGGGGGCACAGGGGACTCCTCTCAGTCCATGCTTCCCTCTTAAGTTCTCCATCAAGCCAACTAGCTACAAAACCAGAAGCAGAGCACTAGGGTGGGGGCGGAGCTGGGTCACTGATCTCTTAGCAAATGATCCAAGGAGTCTGTAGTAAGTTGAAAAAATACTCCTGAGATCACTGGTTGTAAGTTCCAAGGAGTCAGTGCAGTGCAATTCAGCCTAGCAGCAGCACCACCTACCTGTGGTTGTATGTCCCCAGAGGGTTGGGGCATCTTACTGTTGATGATGAGGGGCTAGGAGTTGTAGAGCAGGAGTGTACAGTGATTCAAATGGGAACCACAGTGAGACGTGTGGGATGTGGAGCATAATACAACATGTGGGATGTGGGAAGTGGAGCATAACACGACATGTGGGATGTGGGAAGTGGAGCACAATACGACATGTGGGATGTGGGAAGTGGAGCACAATACGACATGTGGGATGTGGGAAGTGGAGCACAATACGACATGTGGGATGTGGGAAGTGGAGCATAATACGACATGTGGGATGTGGGAAGTGGAGCATAATACGACATGTGGGATGTGGGAAGTGGAGCATAATACGTCATGTGGGATGTGGGAAGTGGAGCATAATACGACATGTGGGATGTGGGAAGTGGAGCATAATACGTCATGTGGGATGTGGGAAGTGGAGCATAATACGTCATGTGGGATGTGGGAAGTGGAGCATAATACGTCATGTGGGATGTGGGAAGTGGAGCATAATACGTCATGTGGGATGTGGGAAGTGGAGCATAATACGTCATGTGGGATGTGGGAAGTGGAGCATAATACGACATGTGGGATGTGGGAAGTGGACCATAATACGACATGTGGGAAGTGGAGCATAATACGACATGTGGGAAGTGGAGCATAATACGACATGTGGGAAGTGGAGCATAATACGACATGTGGGATGTGGAGCATAATACGACATGTGGGATGTGGGAAGTGGAGCATAATATGACATGTGGGATGTGGAGCATAATACGACATGTGGGATGTGGGAAGTGGAGCATAACACGACATGTGGGATGTGGGAAGTGGAGCATAATACAACATGTGGGATGTGGAAAGTGGAGCATAATACGACATGTGGGATGTGGGAAGTGAAGCATAATATGACATGTGGGATGTGGGATGTGGAGCATAATACGACATGTGGGATGTGGGAAGTGGAGCATAATACGACATGTGGGATGTGGGAAGTGGAGCATAATACGACATGTGGGATGTGGGAAGTGGAGCATAATACGACATGTGGGATGTGGAGCATAATACGACATGTGGGATGTGGAGCATAATACGACATGTGGGATGTGGAGCATAATACGACATGTGGGATGTGGGAAGTGGAGCATAATATGACATGTGGGATGTGGAGCATAATACGACATGTGGGATGTGGGAAGTGGAGCATAATACGACATGTGGGATGTGGGAAGTGAAGCATAATACGACATGTGGGATGTGGAAAGTGGAGCATAATACGACATGTGGGATGTGGGAAGTGGAGCATAATACGACATGTGGGATGTGGGAATGGAGCATAACACGACATGTGGGATGTGGGATGTGGAGCATAATACGACATGTGGGATGTGGGAATGGAGCATAACACGACATGTGGGATGTGGGATGTGGAGCATAATACGACATGTGGGATGAGGGAATGGAGCATAACACGACATGTGGGATGTGGGATGTGGAGCATAATACGGGATGTGGGATGTGGAGCATAATACGACATGTGGGATGAGGGAATGGAGCATAATATAACACATGGGAATGGGAGAGCAGGGCAGCACAATGGGTAAAGAAGAGCACAAGTAGGATGTGGAGAGAGAAGGGGAGAACAATGACAAATATACATACTGTAGGTGGAGGGAATTATTATTATACTATACGCACTGTCCCTGCCCCCACTGCATTGCACTCACATTACTTCCTCCTTTCAGCCCTTAGCTTTGCTTTATGCTTATCCCAAAGTCATCTTCTGCACTGTTAAAACATTGACGATAACATTTTGCCCCATACCACCTTACTATCTGCCAACATTATATGTATTAAAGGGAGAAGAGAGAAAAAAGGGAACTCCGGGTGGGGGCACCCTTGTATCACAGGTGTTTTATGTTGAATACAGTATTAAAATGTAACTTTTATTGGGTATATCCTACAAGGTAAGTATATAGGTTTACTCACTTAATTAATATCATTAAAAAAAACAATGATAAAAATCGCTGCAGAAATATATAGAGTAAATTTAGAGGCCAATATTGCCTAACAGGCTCTTCCGGGATATTGGTATAATGTGACCCTCATATATCCTCAAATGCCAACCAATAATGGGTATTTTGTGAGGAGGATTGAATCATGGGATCTTTTTTTGCATAAAATACCATGTGTTCCCAGGGGATAGAAAACAGCAACATTCAGCCGTACCTTTTATGCATATAAATGTATTGTAGCCGGCAGCCAGAGCGGGGCGTGTGGTTGTGCACAATAGTGTAGTAAAAAAAATGATGACATCCACTGGAGACTTCCAGTGGTTACCTTAAACCTGCGCCGGTTTGTGTTAAACAAACTGCGCTGGACTCGGCTGCTGCCAAAGCAGCCCATAGAAGCTGGCCATATGCGCAGTACAGAGGTTTGTACTGAGCATGCGCCAGTCCCGGCGCCTGTTATTAGAGCTGGCGGCAGCAGTGGTGACAGAGGGTGGAGCTTCCTGCATCGCGGTCAGAGGCAGCCCCACTCCCCACAAAAGGCATGGGCCGCCACTGGAGATGAGTGTTTTTAAGCTACAAGAGAGAAACATTCTTCAGAGGCAGAGAAGTACTAGAACCTTGATGGCTAACCTTAACACTCCAGATGTTTTTAACCTACACATCCCAGCATGCTCGGCTTCAGTTTTGCTATTTTGGCCATGCTAAATCTGATGCAGAGCATGCTGGTATGTGTAGTTCAACAACAGCTGGAGTGTCAAGGTTAGCCATCAAGGTACTAGAACATGTGGACATGCACTGACACTGGAAGGAGAAAGGTTCAAGGAAAGGAAATTTAAAAAAAAAAAAAAGACTTCCCATAAAGGATGGATAATTGGAATATCCTGCCAATAGAGGTGGTAGAGACTAATACAGTAGAGCAATTTAAATATGCTTGGGAAAGATAGAAGATGTCCTTACAAATAAATAAGTATAGGGTTGAAGTTACCTAAAGGTTAAAAAAGGGCAGACTTATACTGTATTTTTCTATGTTTAAAAGAATCTATGGAGTTGGTCATATAAAAAGTTTCCTATACCTGCAGCCGATTCTTGGCACTTGTCAAATGACCACCGGACTTCCACGGCACGACCCCTTTGTTTGATCTGTTGTTCCACTTCAAAAATTTTTGCTCGAACCTACACAAACGGTAGTTGTAACATCAAACTCAGAGCTACTTTTGTAATGGAGAATTGCAGATTAATTATGTTTATTGGATCCATATGGCTTTATTGGATCCATATGGCTTACAAAACTTGTAACATGATTGGTCAATCCAAAATGAAGTAACAATGCATTTACCAGTTCTGAACACACCATCTCCCACTACATTGGGGCCACATTGTGCAGAGGGAACCGGCGAGAAGGGCAACCTTGACACCAGTTGTAATTGTGCAAAGTTTTGCAAATATACAACCGGGTCTAAATCAGGCCCATACAGTAGCTCTGCCATAAATAGTTAAGTGTGTCCATATTAATAAGCATATCGCTATTGGAATAGCTGTACAATGGAAACTATTGATGCAGCCACATTTATTATGATAAGCCTCCAGTACTTTAAGCAAGAATAAGAATAATATAATAAACCATCTTTCATTGAGGGATAGGTGAAACAGTGTAATGTTCTGTGCCTATACAGCTTAGTATAATAATTAATTACAATGTTTTCTACAAAGTAACAGATGATGTACTAAGTATTGAAAAGTGCTAAAATTGATATTCCTGGTCTTGGCTTATCTGTGTGTAGTTTGGCTTATCTGTGTGTAGCCATTATATGCCTATGATATATACATAATACAAAAGAACAAGTACCAAATGTGACGCACTTATATCACTTTATACTATACATACCTGTTGATTGAAAGGCGAGTATCCGCCAGGCATAGGTAGGCTGGACGGGGCGACCTGAAGAAGATCCAGTGGAGAACCTGGATTTGTGTTTTTACTTTCATTTGTGGAATAGTTCCACACCAAGGCACTTGGACAACAAAGAGTGATAGTCTGGAAGAAGGCATTTAATAGCAGAATAAGACATATATTACATTATATATATATATATATATATATATATATATATATATATATATATATATATATATATATATATATATATATATATATATATATATATATATATATATTAGGGCGGAGTGAAAAAACTGAAATTGAGAAATTCAAAATCGGCTAGTGTGGGAAAGTTGTGACTTGACCTGAATAAGAAACGTGCAAAAGCATTTTGATCTGAGTCAACATCTTCTGTTCTGGCAAGAGGCCTAAAGTTTCACTTTTTAGGTGAAAATGACGAAACCTATGAAGATGCTCCAATCTAGTTATAATTATGTCAGGATGTCTTAGAGTGGTTCATTAATATACTTTAGCATAGTAAAAAACAGAACGAGCTTGTCCTAGTGCAAAGTGACTGACTGGCGGGAGAAAAAATCCCTAATAATTGACCCATTTTCATGGTCACAATTGTGAATATTGTGTGTTTTCTCCTGAACGTGTTTATAATAGAAGAAGCACAAATACTCTAATGGAATTTCATTGACACTGTGTGAAATATAACACTGCATAATAGCCCTTAATCAGACCTGATCGCAGTACAAATTTGTTCTCAAAATGAGCAAAACAAATGCTGCATTGCAGGTGGGGCAGATGTAACGTGCTGAGAGAGTTAAATTTGGGTGGGGTGTGTTGAAACTGAAATCTAAATTGCAGTGTAAAAATAATGCAGCAGGTATTTACCCTGCACAGAAACAAAATAACTCAATACAAATCTAAAGGTGGCCATACATCTACAGATCGATTGTCAGATCTGGCTGGTTGGAACAAATACCTGGTAATATCTGAATGACAGTTTTTGGCAGTTTTCCAGCATTTTAAAGCAAAGTGCTCTCATCCATTACCAGTATTTTGTTCCAAACAGACAGATCGGACAATAAATCTGTAGATGTATGGCCACATTAACTCCCTCTGCACATGTTACATCTGCCCCACCTGCAGCTGCATTACAGCATATAATTATGCCAAACATAAGCCAATATATTAACAGTTAAATACATTAAAGTGCATTATGCTGTAATAAGTATTGCTGATCAATCCTGCCTAGCAGGGCCGTCTTTTTGTATGGGCTTAATGGGCACTTGCCCAGGGGCCCCAGGCGTATAAGGGCTCTATGTTGATAGCTGAGGATCCCCTTTTTCCAGGGATACCAGAATTTTGAAAATCGGCCCTGGGGAACTGCAGATATCCAACTTCAAAGCAGCAGTCCACATCCGACCTGTTAATTACAATTTCCAGTCATATTTCTCAGGCTCTCTCTGACACTAGCGGCTTGTCTCTATCATGCCCAGAACCAGAGATATCATCCTTCAAGCAGCCGGTCCCTGCTCCAGCTCCAAACGTCTGGTGTAGTTTTATATTTTTGTCAATGGATTGCTCTGGCTCCTGATCTCTGATACCCAAGTTCCCAGCACCTCTTGAAAGTTGGGACTCTAGGTTTTTATACTAGCCTAAGAAATCTATTTCCAGATAATGGCGATATCTGCAGTCAAACAAGCTGCCCTTCCACCGGAAAATGACGAATATTAAGCCCACTCAATTTTCCAACCGTCCCCTGTGTATAAAACACCTCCTACCTCCCTGGAAGTCATTTACAAGGGACCCTTCATACAGCTCAGTGCCCCCTTCCACACGTTAGTGTTCACCCTCCCACCACCTGTGCAGTAAAGGAGTAATTAGCAGAAGTTACTGCTCCAGGTCCTACATGTTGAATGGAAGATAGAGCACCCCCTGCCACCCGTGGGACATCAAAGCTGCTGCTGATACCACCCCCCACCCCTAGGAGGGGAGAATGGGTAAGGGCCCCAGTGCATTGCTTTGCCCAAGTGCCCACACTGCTGTTAAGACGGCCCTGCTGCCTAGAAATGAACACAGTGATTGGCATATATGTACTGCTGGACACCACTCATAGAATGATTAACCTGTTATTTTTTGAATCAATGTTCTTGTTTTTTTTCCCCCTAAACATTAGATGTATTTGTTTATTTATTTATTTACAGTTTATTATATAGCTCAGCAGATTCCGTTGCGCTTTACAATAGAACACATTGATAAAACAAACTGGGTAATGACAGACAGACTTGGGGGTTAGAGGGCCCTGCTTACAATTTATTACATCATAATACACTTCAACGTATTTAACAGTTAATATATTGGCTTATCTTTGGCATAATTATATGCTGTAATGCAGCCCAATCATGTTCCCAGTATAGGGGATGCAACACTGTTTTTCTGTCAATAAACAGAAGTGATATGTAAAATGATACATTAGAAAGTTTACACTTACTTGTAATACTTATTGTAACAGTTACTGTTTTTCAATAACAGACTGCAACAGTTATTTCTTATTTATATACACAGGATTGTCTATCTTTGTATATGCACTGCAAAGAGAGCAGCATAAATCCAATTTCATGTATTTCAGTGACACTGTGTGAAATATAACACTGCATAATGGCCCTTAATCAGACCTGATCGCAGTACAAATTTGTTCTCAAAATGGGCAAAAAAATGCTGGACTGCAGGTGGGGCAGATGTAACATGTGCAGAGAGATTTAAGGTGGCCATACATCTACAGATTTATTGTCCGATCTGTCTGGTTGAAACAAAATCCTGGTAAAAGATGAGAGCAAATGACAGTTGACCATTTGCTTTGAAATGCTGAAAAACTGTCATTAAGATATTACCAGCTGTTTGTTCCAACCAGCCAGATCTGACAATCGATCTTTAGATTTGTGTGTGTTATTTTGTTTCTGTGCAAGGTAAATACCGGCTGCATTATTTTTACACTGTAATTTAGATTTCAGTTTCAACACACCCCACCCAAATTTAACTCTCTCAGCACGTTACATCTGCCCCACCTGCAATGCAGCATTTGTTTTGCCCATTTTGAGAACAAATTTGTACTGCGATCAGGTCTGATTAAGGGCTATTATGCAGTGTTATATTTCACACAGTGTCACCGAAATTCCATTTAGAGTATTTGTGCTTCTATTATAAACACGTTCAGGAGAAAACACACAATATTCACAATTGTGACCATGAAAATAGGTCAATTATTAGGGATTTTTTCTCCCACCAAAGTCAGTCACTTTGCACTAGGACAAGCTCATACTCTCTTTTACTATGCTAAAGTATATTAATAAACCACTCTAAGACATCCTGACATAATTTTAACTAGATCTGAGCATCTTCATAGTTTTCGTAATTTTCACCTAAAAAGTGAAACTTCAGGCCTCTTGCCAGAACAGAAGATGTTGACTCAGATCAAAAAGCTTTTGCACGTTTCTTATTCAAGTCAAGTCACAACTTTTCCACACTAGCCGATTTTGAATTTCTCAATTTCAGTTTTTTCACTCCGCCCTAATATATATATATCAATTATTTAAATTATACAAGAACCTTAATGATAGTTTGCAGTTTGTATCGTTTAAAATAAAACGTTTAACTGAATATTTATAAAGAACTGAAAGATACAGCACTTTCGAAGGGTAAAAACAAAGTGCTATGATGAAGTGGCCACAGATTTTCTTAGAAGTCAAGTTCCTTTATACGTGACATAGAGATGTAGTGGCACTCAGATACACAAGTGTCACATATTAAATGAATCAGCCTCCTGATGCATCCTAATTGCGTGGGATATGTCAGCTTACTCATGCCAGGCATCACACGTTTTGTGGCATATTGAGACTAGACGGCCGATTCATACACATTCGTTCGGGTCCAAATTCAGCTCCTTCCCAGATGTTTGAGGTCTGCGCATGTGCGAATATGCGCATACCCTGGAAGCGAACTGAGAGGGAGGTCTAGGGGGTGTAAGCAGGGGAATGCCCGCCTTTATATGGGCTTATATGGGCAATAAAACACTGGGTGTTCCCCCGGGAATGCAGGCGCATCAATGTCTGCATGGGGCTAGAAGCTGACAACACATGATGTCGACGCCCGCCCCGTTTTTGGCTATCTCTGTCTAGGATAAAAGTAAGACTTATAGACTTGCCGAAACCCCCTCGCCATTTAACCCCCGCGCCGGCCGCTCACCCTATTCAACACCCTGTTCTAAATACATTTTTTAGAAAGAAAATGGATGTTTTAGCAGAAATATGGGACTCGTACACCTTAAGTATGTCTACTGTTTAGATGTAGACACAGATCGCCTCTTTGGGGAGCGATAATGTCACCATCAGATCACAGATGTGTTCAAATCCAAATGGGCACATATTCGCCTTTTTTTTACATTTGCCCATTTGGATTTGAACACATCTGTGATCTGATGGTGACGTTACCGCTCCCCAAAGATGAAATCTGTGTCTACATTTAAACCAGTGGCGGTTTTTACCTATAGACTGCAGGCAGGGCAGGCAACAGAAATCTTGGGGCCCGGAACACTGATATCTCTGAGGCCCCCCAACACCGAACGTGGATTGTTATTACATTGCATATTGAATGTATTTTTTTAATAATAGAAATAAACAGATCATTAATATTCACAATTCAATATAATAGGGAAGTGCAGATGGGAGGGCACAGCATTGTGCGTTGTGTGGTTTGGTGTTTTGTGTCATTAAACTCATTAATACAGGTAGCCAGACAGGTGATTAGGCAGTCATGCTTACAGACCCTGAGTTCCTCAAAGCTTTGGGGCCCCTCAACTGGTCGGGGCCCAGTACGAGTGTCCCCTTTGACCCCCCCTGTCGCCTGCCCTGGCTGCAGGGCTGCAGCCCCCAAGATAAAATCCACCACTGTTCTCTGCCTAAATGAAGCCAGATGCAGTCTGTGAGACTGCTCTGGCTTCAATGTGACTGACAGTGACTTCCTATGGGAAGTCCGACCTGCCAGTCAGTGAAGGCAGTCCCATTGGGAGGTGTCCCCTCCCTCCGGGATGCCTCTCTGTGCACTAATGTGCAGCAGTCCCCAAAAACGGGTTCTGCGCATGCTCAGTATCACGGACGATACTGCGCATGCACCGGACCCGGGAACCTGAATATGCCTCTGGGGGCTGCAGCAGGGGGGGGGGGGGGGGGGGGGCGCGCGCATCACGGCAGCAAGGGTAACAGCCTCCACGGATTTAAACGGTATACATACAAGTCAGCGCCAAGGGAATGTTGGTATTTTTTATTGTATCTGTCCTTTTAGTTAAGACACCTCCTGCAGCTTTTACATATTTTAGCACAGTGGCTGTATATACTGTACAGCTGTGCTAAAGCCTCTATCTCTGAATGAGGCCAGATGTATGATACATAGTAATATGTATGTTATCTTGTTTTAAGCATAAATATTATTATTATTATTATTATTATTAAAAACACAGAATAAAATATTCCAGTATTTTTACAATTAAAAGAGGAACTAGTATATACTAAAGAGGAAGTTAAATGGAACAGTCGAACACAAGGAATAATGAATCATTTGTAACTAACGTACACTTCCAAATTTAAGTCTGGAGATTAATAGTCGATGACTCAATTACAAAAATACTTGTGGGTGTGGCCTGGCAGCCATCGTTGTCGGCAGTTTAAGCACTCCGAATGGATGGTACATTTTGTTGTGGACTACCGAAACTATCCATAACCCACCTGTGTCCCAACACAAAAGTTCCTCACACCTTAAATTTTTGGCTGGACAAGACATCCATTGCTCCAGCAACCTGCCAGGAGCCTGTGATTTTGGAGGCGCTATTGTCACTTGCAGCTCTTTACCCAACCTCTCTCCTTGGAGTTGATTTTTTGTGGAGGTGACTTCTCCTTTGTGGACCCACAGATTTTTTAGATACTGCTGTTGCTTTAATCTGGCTCCCTCTCTGCCACTGACCACTGGTGAGGTCTGCCTCAGTGGTGGTCTCAGCATGACACGATGGCTGACTCGCTTTGGTTACCTATATATCTTTACTGGCTCCCAATCCTCCTGGGTCAACCAGGTTCCGCAGTCTGTGATTCATTAACAGCCTTCTGGAGGTACGAGTCTGACCTCTTTCAGCTGTGAAGAGTCTGCCTAAGGGCCTCCTGAGTGAGCAGTTGGAGTTCTTGCAATCACAAAGGGGTCCTGCCAACTCCCTTTCTAGTAACTACAGGTCCGATCTGTCTATAGCTAATTTCTATGCAGGACTTTTGCCCATTGCCTTTCTACTTTCCATCACACTGTATTGCTGCCATAGAAAATCCCTTCTACCACTACAGCTCTACTGGGAGTAAAGAATCAGCAATTATTGTGGGCACCCTGTCAATATTCAAAGCTTCACTGCAGGACTTTTAAATTAAATAAGCCTGCCTCCAATGCTACTGAGTCATATAATGTTTATGGATGATACAACAGAATTCACATGAAGTCTGCAGTGTATATGGATTTACTGTCTGGTAAGATTCAAAAGTTAATTGGGCGGTGCTACACAGTCCAGATGGACAGTGATCCAAAATCTACTGCAAAAGCAACCCTGCATTATTTTAAGGAAAAGAAGCAAAATATTTTGCAATGGCCAAGTCAGTCACGTCAACTCAATCGAGCATGCATTCCACTTGCTGAAGACAATACTAAAGGCAGAAAGACCCACAAGCAAAGAACAACTGAAGACATCTGCAGTACAGGCCTGGCAAAGGGACTGCAAAGGAGGAAAATGAATTATGGAAATATCAATTTGACATAAAACAGATAAAATATTGTAATGTCTGATTCCTGTGTATGCTGTCACATCTTGTGATCAGACTTCTGGTTGAATACCCACCTGCTGTTTTCTTAGCTAACTAGGCTGTCAATGGGGTTGGTTTTGAGGAGTTTGGCCATGAGGCTGGAACTACCACTGAGCCAGAAGTAGAACGGTTATATCAAGATGGTTTTATTCAGCTCTTATGCATAGGGGAAAAAAACAACAAATAATTCCCAAATAATATCTTTAAGAAAAAAACTAAAGTTCTTGGAGCAATCCCAAATCGTGTCTTTGAGAAAGTTCTTTAATAAATTAATAATAAAGAGCCACAGAATAGGAAGATGCCCATTATTTGAAGAATGAATTAAGAACCAATGCTTAAAGAAAACTGGAATGATAAAGATGATCCGCTTGAAGAACTGGAAGACTTTGATGGATGGTAGGAGGAGCCAAAGAAGAAGAGCGTTTGGGAGTTCTCCTCAGCCGATACTGCGGAGACTGGGCAAGGTATAAATTACAATTGCTGGATGACTGAAGAAATCAGAGATCTAACTGAAGATCCAGTCAGGATCTCAGGAGGCAACAATAATAGTCAGGCTGAGGAGAGCAACAAGCTGGAGACCTGGATATGCCACAATACTCTGGGAAGTGGACGTCGCAGAAGACAAATTTGTTCTCAAAATGGGCAAAACCATGTGTACTGCAGGTGGGGCAGATGTAACATGTATAGACAGAGTAGATTTGTGTGAGTTATTTTGTTTCTATGCAGAGTAAATACTGGCTGCATTATTTTTACACTGCAATTTAGATTTCAGTTTGAACACTCCCCACCTAAATCTAACTCTCTCTGCACATCTGTTACATCTACCCCACCTGCAGTGCACATGGTTTTGCCCATTTTGAGAACAAATTTGTATTGCAATCAGATCTGAAAAGGGGCCTTTGTACTGACACCAAATAGCCCAGGCAGGCCCTCTATATCCCCTGAGAGCAGCTACCATTGGTTGTCTTTGAAAGGTGGCAAGAACCGAGCTTTGGCTGACCAATAGTACATTTGCCCATATCCAAGAACTAAACCTCACTGCTGCATCTGAAACCTGTATACTATCTGCCAACCCTCTGCTGCACCTCCAGCGACACCCACCGACCACTCTTACTGTCCTGCAGTCAGCATGGAGAGACGAGGCTGCGCACAGACGGGCATGTAATGGACCTGCCATGCGCCGTCATCTAGGC
Source organism: Crinia signifera (assembly GCF_055691185.1). Lineage (NCBI taxonomy): Eukaryota > Metazoa > Chordata > Amphibia > Anura > Myobatrachidae > Crinia > Crinia signifera. Next base: position 259,471,444 of record NC_139219.1, read on the forward strand.
ATCAAGTACTCTATATGAAGACAAAGGCTGTATGCTTACCAGTATCCTTTACCTTGGCTGCCTGGTCTGCAAAGGTAACAACAGATTTCCTGCTCACAGGAATGCACATACTAATAAAACTACCCCAGACCACCCTTCAGTCTTCCTGAGTGAGAGTAACGCTGTATTAATCTGTGCGGAGGCAGCATTATAACCTAACTTCAATAGAAAATAACTGTCGAAATACCTGTCATACCAATAATCTGTACAACTAATCTCAACCCTTTTTAATCCTTATTTCTTTGTAAGGATATTCATATGCTTATCCCAAGTATGTTTAAATTGTTCTACTGTCTTAGCCTCTACCACAGCCTCCCATTAGAGGTGGTAGAGGCTAAGACAGTAGAACAATTTAAACATGCTTGGGATAGGCATATGAATATCCTTACAAAGAAATAAGGATCAAAAAGGGTTGAGATTACCTGAAGGGTAACAAAAGGGGCAGACTAGATGGGCCAAATGGTTCTTATCTGCCATCAAATTCTATGTTTCTATGTAACTAGTAATAACATAAATGGGTACTTGTTTCCTAGAACGGCCACAATCGTGAGTGATCGTGGCTCTTAATTAAGGGACACGATCCTCACGATGTGGCCGATTTTTTACAATTTTTTCCATTTGATTGACAGAAATCGGGTCAATCGGTCGGTCGCGACCAATTAAAATCGGCCGCGATGCGACCGACCGATTGACCCGATTTTTCCATAGACTTCAATGTTAAAAAATCTTTTAACATTGAAATCGGTCGGTCTTGTGCCATTATAATGGCACAAGATGAGATGGACTTGATTAAGTCCATCTCACATAGGGAAAAATGATAAAAAAGGTGAAATGGGCCAATATGACCCATTTCACATTTTTTATGTGCCCGCCATGACCCCACAATAGACGTGAACCCGAAGCGTGGCGAGCGCAGCGAGCCCGCGAGGGGCGGCGGTGCGCGTCCTCCGACCTTTTCATTCCCCTACTATCCACTAGGGCGTGGAGTGAGAATATAATAGTGTGGCGAGCGCAGCGAGCCACCGAGCCCGAAGCGTGGCGAGCGCAGCGAGCCCCGCGAGGGGACGCGTATACCTGTGAAGTTAGACGCGTCCCCTCGCGGGGCTCGCTGCGCTCGCCACGCTTCGGGCTCGGTGGCTCGCTGCGCTCGCCACACTATTATATTCTCACTCCACGCCCTAGTGGATAGTAGGGGAATGAAAAGGTCGGAGGACGCGCACCGCCGCCCCTCGCGGGCTCGCTGCGCTCGCCACGCTTCGGGTTCACGTCTATCGTGGGGTCTAGCACACTTATTAACATTTGGGGGGGCAATTTAAACAAATCTAGTGTAAAAAAAAAAAAAATCGGGTGAAAAATCGGCAGATCGGATCGGTCGCATCGTATGCGACCAAATCGCATGCGATGCGATCGATCCGATTTTTTATCTTACGACCACAACGATCTAAATCGTTGTGGCCGTTCTAGGAAACAAGTACCCATAAATGTATATTAGACCGTTCACCCTATAAACTTTTCCCAATATCTCCTACCGTCTTTCCCCGATAATAAGACACTGTCTTATTTTTTTTTTTTCCTCAAAAAAGACCATAGGTCTTATTTTCGGGGGAGGGCTTATTTTATTCCCCACTGCGCCTTTAAAACATTCCACACTGCGCCTTTATGAAATGCCCCCCAAATGATCCATAATTTATGGTACTGTGCCAGTATTTTACATGCCCCCACCTGTTTAACTTGATGTCCGTTGATGGCGCTGTGTGGTGAGCAGCAGCCAGCCAGTTCAGCCGCGTGATGTGCGCGGCGCGATGTGCGCGGCGTGTCGTCACGCTGCGCCTACCGCAATGCATCCCTGGGAACGGGAGCTGCGGTGCTGCTGGTAAGTAAGAGGAGGTGAGCGGAGGGCAGCGGGGGTCAGCGGGAGTCAGCGGGGGCTGAGCGGAGACTGCACATATGGTGCACATACAATAACATTGGGAAAATGGTAGGGCTTAATTTCGGGGGAGGGCTTATTTTGGACCAGCGTCCAAAATCTGGGGTAGGGCTTATTATCGGGGTAGGTCTAATTATCGGGGAAAGACGGTATCTATGGGATAGATTTGGCCTTCTGTTCTGTTAGTATCTGAAACTACTGTATGTCACCTACTGTACACTGTGTTTTTAGTACTCTTTGCAGGCCATAATACTCCCAGTTAGAAATGTTTTGCTTACTATGACTAAGGTCTTGAGGACTCATAATTCATCTATGATCTTTTGATTACTCACAAACTACCAATTAGGGCCAGATGTACTAAGCTTGAAAAGTGATAAAATAGTGCGTGATAAACCACCAGCCAATCAGCTCCTACCTGCCATGTCACAGACTGTGTTTGAAAAATGACAGGTAGTAGCTGATTGGCTGGTGGTTTATCACTCTCCATCTTATTACTTTTCAAGGATTAGTACATCTCACCATGCTTCACGCTATTATAACCTAACTCTATGTATGGAAAAAAAAACGTAAAAAAAAAAATAGAACAGGCGCCTAGTGGGGTGTTGTGTCAAGCTGCTCCAACAAAAGGGGGTGTCGACCCCTAGCAATAGGTACAAACAGGATATATAGGTGGAGTGCTAAAAGTATGAAGATCAATTGGATATTACAATAAAAGTGTAAATTTTTAAAATAAATGGGGATATCACATCTAGACCACACCCTCCAACGGTTCTGTAAAAGGTTGGACTTGATAAATGTACGTCTTTTTTCAACCTCTACTATGTTCCTATTTTACTATGTTAGTCTTAAGGGGCCTATACACAGGAGATTTTTCTGAGCGATCTGAGTGATGCTGCACAGTGCTGTTTGCTGAACAATCTGTCAGGGTCAATGTTCTCTGGTGAGAACACTGGTCCTGACCAACGATTAACCAGATTTATCCAGCATGCGGGCGATAGCGAAGAGCCGTGCATCACTATTGCTATGGCCCCTACACACGGAGCGATGTAGGGGCATTTTCTAGTTGATCTATTCATATCGCTTAGAAAAATCCCTAAAATCACCCCGTGTGTAAGCCCCTTTGTATTCAAACATCACCTGTAGATGATAGAAAATTTACCACAGAGTACCACCTGCAAGTGCATTTTATAACAGTTTAAATTAAAACTGTGAACTTCTCAGTCACAACGATCCCCCTTCTGAAGTGTCACCTACCTGCAGCATGCAGCTAAGACCGAATACCAATGGGCGGTGTTGAGGACATGACTGGAAATCAACACAGGGGTGATGGACAGAAGTGACCACTGATCCTGACGCACTGGGACTTGGAGCAGTCTTAGGAGGATTGTTTGTGCCCATCATGATAATAGGTGTGTGCAATGTGGCAGGGCTCGCACAATCATTCAGCAGTACAGAGAGGCGTCGGGAACAGAAGTAGGCGAGGCGACGAGATAAGTATGCAGATTGTACAAACTCCTCAGAGTGCTGGAAAGGAAGCAAAAGCAGTAATTACATTGTTATAAGAAGGGTGCTAGACTTATTCTATAAACAACAGTATTCTATGAATTGTTCATATTTAAGTTAAAAAAAAAAGGCTTGAAAATAAAAAAAATCAAAGCACGGCGATATTGTCATGAGAGTGGGGGAGCATACCTCCCAACAGTCCCGATTTTATCGGGACAGTCCCGATTGTCAGGGCCTGTCCCGATGTCCCACCCGCGGGCGGCAGTGTCCCGCGGTGTGGGGGGGCTGTTGGGAGTCCCCCCGTCAGCTGCTAAACAGCGGGGAATAAACGCTGTGCGCATGCGCACAGCGTCTATTCCCGCAGCCAGGGGGCTGGGGGCATGGCTAGAGGCTCACAGAGCCTCTGGGTCATGCCCCCATAGCGGCAAATTGGGGGCGTGGCCTCGCGGGGGGAGCCGCGAGTATAGGCCACGCCCCCCCAAATTAGGCCCGCCGGCAGAGATACCAAAGTTGGGAGGTATGGGGGAGCACAACATAAAGCCCTTTGTATTGGCCTCTCATAACAAGTTCAGTGACCTGTTGAGACATCTAATCCCTACACCTTAACTCCCCCTGTCTGCCAGCATACGACCATCAGCAAGTTCTAGGACCTATTTCTTTGGCTATTCTCAGCACAATCAATATTATCAGATGCACCATTTACTGTATGTGGCATATCTTGCTCCAGCTTAGAAATTCATGACTACAGATACTGGAGAACCACCATCAATGGGCATAACAATTTCTATGGCCTGTAATTGACTGAGGGATCTATGTGCTATGTATGGCTAACAATAGCAGTTGGAGAGGATTATTACACAACATACATTAACGAATTAGTTGAGATCTTCAGTGCTATACACAGATAACAATTCAAGGGATCTTTGTGCATGCCCAGATGGGCTGCAAGGCCATTACGTCTGCTTGGTGACATGCTGTCCCCTGGCTTCTCCCTTTATGACAACTTGGGCACCACAATCGTGATTCTACATGTAGCAGGGAACATGCAGTCAGGTCTGAATGAGGCCTTTAATTCTGAGACTCTTTGTAGTTGGTTTATTACATAGATTGTGTGCTCTTAAACTAGTAATCACAAACTGAGGTGTGTAGCCACGACATTGAGAGTTATCGGTTATGTATGTTGAACCAAAGATAAGATTAAAATAAAAAGTTCCAATTTTAAAGGAATTAGTACCTGACTAGTTTAGTCCCATTTTATTATTGTATATATATATATATTATTAATGATGATGACTGTTAACATTGACCTGCATTAGACATCTGCTTCCTGCTGCTAATACTTTTTCTGAACCAAAGAACTCCATGGTCCCTTTCCTCTGTGAGAAGACATCACATCAACATTTCTCTTGCCTCAGCATTGTTGTGCCAAACATTCATTGAGCGGGTTGCAGCAAGTATTGCATATCAGCCTTGACTACATGGCATGCATGAGAAAAATTTAACATTTTGGGCAAAAAAAACCATTACTTCTCCTGGAGGCTACAAGTAATATCAATAATGATATCACCAAACAAAATAGAACCCCAGATAATGTGTTGCAACTCTTCCTTCATCGGAGCTGATCACCATTGACCACAATTTTCTGTCTTCTGTCCATTAGCCTAGTGCACTATTACTGAATATCACCTTGAAAAAAAGAATATGCATGCACTTTTTTTTCATAGTCTTTACTACTCTGCTGCGCATAAGCAACTCGAAGTGCTGGACTTGTTCCTGGGTGGCACTGACTAGGTACATACCAGGGCAGGAGCTGAAAACGCCCCCTTACGACATACCGATCTTCCTGAAATTATTTTTCAAAAGTAGGTAAATATGCAGATTTTGTTCTGCAGAGCATCCGTGATCGCTGAAGAGATGTGCATGGCATCTCTTCAGTGCAGGGAGGGAGGAAGGGCAGAGAGGGAGCCGGGAATTGGCCAGCTGCTAGGGGAGTGCTGGGCAAGCTCCCAAAGTGATGAAAAAGGGACCATGGTGTTAGTCCATGTCCCCTCTGAACGAGACTATGCCCATCCACCCTGTAGCACAGACACCTTTTAAAATTACAAAAGTTGGGAGGGAAGTGGGCCATGCTTGTGAGAGCTTACATTTTGTATCTGTCTGTATCTCTATACAAAGCACAATAGAACTTGGCATGATAAAAACAGTGGCCACTGCTTTATAGATATTAGTATATTTAGACTCAGTCGCACAAACATGAAATCAATCGCTGCAGCCTCGTGAAGCAGATTCCTCGTATCGTGACGGGATTAGGATGCACATTTAACCCCTTCACGACATTTGACGTATATATACGTCATGGCCGGGAAGTACTTCCCGACCGTTGACGTATATATACGTCATGGCTTAAAACTGTCACTGCGTCTAGAGACGCAGTGACAGAGGGACGATGTCTGCTGTCCCTGACAGCAGACATGTCCGTGCATGCCCAGGGGGGGCGGCGATGCCGCCCCCCCGTCGGCGATCGCTGTGATTGGCTGTTCATTGTGAACAGCCATTCACAGCGTTTTCTGTGTCACCGGCGAATAACGTTCGCCGGTGACATGGGATCGGAGGTGATTGGTGCTGTAAAGTACAGCACCAATCACCGCGGGGTGTAAGGGTGACACTGGTGTCACCCCACCTCACCCCTCCCGCCCCCAAAGGCCGTGATTGGTTCGTCGGACCGACGGACCAATCACAGCCATGGAGGGGGGTTTAAACTAACGGTGACTGCACTGCAGACGCCATTCCGGTCTGGAATAGCGTGCAGTGCGGTCACCGTGCCCAGCTGCCGCCTATACTGACCAGAACCCATCCAAAATACTTACCTGATCATTGATATTGCTTATGCTTGTGACATCTTGTGACATCCTGTGACATCTTGTGCTGCTGCGATTTATTAGATAGAGAGAGAGTTAGAGAGAGAGAGATAGAGAGAGATAGAGAGAGATAGAGAGGCCTAGTGCTATATTTTGTGCTGCTGCAGTGTGATAGAGCTATAGATAGAGAGATAGAGAGAGATAGAGAGAGATAGAGAGAGAGATAGAGAGAGAGATAGTGACAGATTGTGCTATATATTTTTTATATAACTGAAAGAGATAGAGAGAGATAGAGAGAGATAGAGAGGCCTAGTGCTATATTTTGTGCTGCTGCAGTGTGATAGAGCTATAGATAGATAGAGAGAGATAGAGAGAGATAGAGAGAGAGAGATAGAGAGATAGTGACAGATTGTGCTATATATTTTTTATATAACTGACTGCTGCCCCCCTTTTGTGCTGATCAGTATAAATTAACTGATCAGCAACTTTTTGGGGGCGCAGGTTTTTTTTTATATATAGATATACCTGTCAGTGCTGCTGCTGCAGTGTCATAGAGTGATAGATAGTGAGAGATAGAGAGATAGAGAGAGATAGTGACAGAGAGTGATAGAGAGTGCTAAATTTTGTGTCTGCTGCCCCCGCCTTTTGTGCTGATCACTATATCTGAGGTGATCAGCAACTTTTTGGGGGTACAGAGGTTTTTTTTTTTTATATATACCTGTCAGTACCACCAAAGGTTGTGCACCTGCTGCCCCTCACTGGTAATCAGTGTCGCATCACCGATCACCTTTTTTTATTTTTTGTGAGTGCTGTGGGGTCTTTTTTACATTTTTTTTTTTTACACACACTGTGATTTTGTGTGTGTCCTGTGGCCACTGTGCGCTGATCAGTGACGTACATCACTGATCAGCTTTTTCGGCACAGGGTTGATCTATTTTTTATTTTTTTTGGATCAAATTCCTGTTGCCTTTGAGCGCTGTTCAGTGACGGACGTTACTGACCAACATCTGTGCTCAATTTTTGGCGCAGGACCTTTTTTTTTTTTTAACCCCTTCCATTTTATTTTTTTTTTAACCCCTTCCATTTTTTTTTTTTAACCCCTTCCATTTTTTTTTAAACCCCTTCCATTTTTTTTTTTTTTTGAACCCTTCAATTTTTTTTTTTTTGTATTTTTTTTTTTCTACACTACATACACACTACACACTACATACCCCCCGGGTTGAAATAAAGTTTGTACCCCCCCCTACACTATACACATGTTGAAACATTTCACTACCAGTAACACAAAAATATAAATGGCATCCCAAATGTCATCCCAAATGTCGTCCCAGTCATCCAGGAGAATGTATTCGGTGGAGGAGGCATATGCCATGCTTGCCTCTGACTCTGACACAGCCAGTGAGGCAAGCGGGGAATTTGAAGGATTTGTCTTAAGCTCCTCTTCCTCCTCTGATGATGAGGGACCCCCTCAAAGACGCCCCCGTAGAGCAGCTGAGACCCCCCCCCCAATAATTGATCTCGTATGGACCCCACCACCAGACAATTTTGAGCCCCAGGTTCCTGAGTTTTTGGCCATCCCAGGAATCCAATTTGATTCAACAGGTCTCAGAGAAATTGACTTTTTCAAATTATTTTTCTCTGATGATTTTATAAATTTAATGGTGGACCAAACTAATTTATATGCCCAGCAGTTTATTGCTCAAAACCCCACGTCATCATTTGCTAGGTGGACCCCTGTAGATGCAGTAGAGATGATGACGTTTTGGGGTCTGGTGTTACATATGGGCATAGTAAAAAAGCCACAAATTAGGCAATATTGGAGTACAGATGTTCTGTACAGCACCCCATTTCACCGTATGGCCATGCCCCGGGCTCGTTTTGAGGCAATCCATAAATTTATACATTACACCGATAATGCACAGTGCCCACCCAGAGATGATCCCACCTTTGACAGGCTATTCAAAGTCAGGCCGGTCATTGATCATTTCAGTGCCAAATTTGCAGAGCTATACATCCCTGATAAATGTATTAGTATCGACGAGTCCCTTATACATTTTAAAGGAAGGGTTAAATTCCGCCAGTACCTTCCCAGTAAGAGGGCAAGGTATGGCATAAAAATGTATAAGCTGTGTGAAAGCACCACAGGGTACACCCACAAGTTTAGGGTATATGAAGGAAAGGATTCAAGAATTGAACCGCCAGAATGCCCCCCCTCCCTCGTAGGTGTTAGTGGAAAAATTGTCTGGGATTTAGTGCACCCCTTCCTGGATAAAGGTTATCACCTCTATGTGGATAACTTTTACACCAGCATCCCCCTGTTTAAGGCCCTTGGTTCAAGAGGTACAGCAGCTTGCGGTACTGTGCGCAAGAACCAAAGAGGCCTCCCCAAAACGCACATTGCCCAAGTACTAAGAAGGGGTGAAAGCAGGGGAATATGCACCGAAAATATGTTGTTGGTCAAATATAAGGACAAGAGGGATGTCCTTATACTGACAACAATTCATGGAGACAGTACCACCTCCATCCCTGTACGAGGTACCAGTACCCACACCTCAAAACCAAATTGTATCCTAGATTACAATAAGTACATGGGCGGAGTGGATCTTTCAGATCAGGTACTGAAGCCGTACAGTGCCCTGCGGAAAACAAATATCTGGTACAAGAAGCTGGCCGTGTATATCATCCAGATGGCACTGTATAACGCTTACGTGCTATTCCGTTCTACCGGCCAGAGGGGGACATTTATGCACTTTCAAGAGGAAGTCATAAAGGGCCTAGTATTTGGGAACCAGCAGGCAGAGGGCCCCAGTACTTCTAGTACTGGCCCCCGTATTGTACCAGGGCAGCATTTTCCCAACGAAATCCCCTCCACTGCAAGAAAGGGCAGGACACAAAAAAGGTGCAAAGTTTGCTATAAAAAGGGAATAAGAAAGGAAACTATTTTCCACTGTGAAACTTGCCCCGACAAACCCGGCCTATGTATGAAGGAGTGTTTCAAAATATACCACACATCTATGGATTATTAGGTTCATCATTTCACCGTGCTTCGGGGGTCTTGCTAATGCCATATATCACCCACCATTCATTCCACCAGAATCTGAGCTGCAAAATCCAAAAATCACTCCTTCCTTTCTGAGTCCTGCCATGCACCCAAATGGTATTTTTTGGTCACATGTGAGGCATTGCCGTACTCGGGAGAAATTGGGGCACAGACTTTGGGGTGCTTTGTCTCCTTCATTCCTTGTGAAAATGAAAAATTTTGAGCCAGAACTGCATTTTTGTGTAAAAAAAATGTAATTTTTCATTTTCACAGCCCAGTTGTACCACAATTGGTGAAACCCCTGGGGGTTTGAAATGTACACTATACCCCTAGATGAATTCCCTGAGGGGTGTACTTTGCAAAATGGGGTGACTTGTGGGGGGTTTCCACTGTATTGGTAATGCAACATAGCACCCACCATTCATTCCACCAAAATCTGTGCTCCAAAATCCAAAAATCACTCCTTCCCTTCTGAGTCCTGCCATGCGCCCAACTGGTATTTTTTGGTCACATGTGAGGCATTGCCGTACTCGGGAGAAATTGGGGCACAGACTTTGGGGTGCTTTGTCTCCTTCATTCCTTGTGAAAATGAAAAATTTTGAGCCAGAACTGCATTTTTGTGTAAAAAAATGTAATTTTTCATTTTCACTGCCCACTTGTATCAAAATTGGTGAAACCCCTGGGGGTTTGAAATGTACACTATACCCCTAGATGAATTCCCTGAGGGGTGTACTTTGCAAAATGGGGTGACTTGTGGGGGGGGTTCCACTGTATTGGTGCTTGGGGGGTCTTGCTAATGCGACATAGCACCCACCAAAATTCCACCAGAATCTGAGCTGCAAAATCCAAAAATCACTCCTTCCCTTCTGAGTCCTGCCATGCACCCAACTGGTATTTTTTGGTCACATGTGAGGCATTGCCGTACTCGGGAGAAATTGGGGCACAGATTTTGGGGTGCTTTTTCTCCTTCATACCTTCTGAAAATGAAAAATTTTGAGCCAGAACTGCATTTTTGTGTAAAAAAATGTAATTTTTCATTTTCACTGCCCACTTGTATCAAAATTGGTGAAACCCCTGGGGGTTTGAAATGTACACTATACCCCTAGATGAATTCCCTGAGGGGTGTACTTTGCAAAATGGGGTGACTTGTGGGGGGGTTCCACTGTATTGGTGCTTGGGGGGTCTTGCTAATGCGACATAGCACCCACCAAAATTCCACCAGAATCTGAGCTGCAAAATCCAAAAATCACTCCGTCCCTTCTGAGTCCTGCCATGCGCCCAACTGGTATTTTTTGGTCACATGTGAGGCATTGCCATACTCGGGAGAAATTGGGGCACAGACTTTGGGGTGCTTTGTCTCCTTCATTCCTTGTGAAAATGAAAAATCTTGAGCCAGAAGTGCATGTTTGTGTAAAAAAATGTAATTTTTCATTTTCACAGCCCAGTTGTACCAAAATTGGTGAAACCCCTGGGGGTTTGAAATGTACACTATACCCCTAGATGAATTCCCTGAGGGGTGTACTTTGCTAAATGGGGTGACTTGTGGGGGGGTTCCACTGTATTGGTGCAACATAGCACCCACCATTCATTCCACCAAAATCTGTGCTGCAAAATCCAAAAAACACTCCTTCCCTTCTGAGTCCTGCCATGCACCCAACTGGTATTTTTTGGTCACATGTGAGGCATTGCCGTACTCGGGAGAAATTGGGGCACAGATTTTGGGGTGCTTTTTCTCCTTCATACCTTCTGAAAATGAAAAATTTTGAGCCAGAACTGCATTTTTGTGTAAAAAAATGTAATTTTCCATTTTCACATCCCAGTTGTACCAAAATTGGTGAAACCCCTGGGGGTTTGAAATGTACACTATACCCCTAGATGAATTCCCTGAGGGGTGTACTTTGCAAAATGGGGTGACTTGTGGGGGGGTTCCACTGTATTGGTGCTTGGGGGGTCTTGCTAATGCGACATAGCACCCACCAAAATTCCACCAGAATCTGAGCTGCAAAATCCAAAAATCACTCCTTCCCTTCTGAGTCCTGCCATGCACCCAACTGGTATTTTTTGGTCACATGTGAGGCATTGCCGTACTCGGGAGAAATTGGGGCACAGATTTTGGGGTGCTTTTTCTCCTTCATACCTTCTGAAAATGAAAAATTTTGAGCCAGAACTGCATTTTTGTGTAAAAAAATTTAATTTTTCATTTTCACTGCCCACTTGTATCAAAATTGGTGAAACCCCTGGGGGTTTGAAATGTACACTATACCCCTAGATGAATTCCCTGAGGGGTGTACTTTGCAAAATGGGGTGACTTGTGGGGGGGGTTCCACTGTATTGGTGCTTGGGGGGTCTTGCTAATGCGACATAGCACCCACCAAAATTCCACCAGAATCTGAGCTGCAAAATCCAAAAATCACTCCTTCCCTTCTGAGTCCTGCCATGCGCCCAACTGGTATTTTTTGGTCACATGTGAGGCATTGCCATACTCGGGAGAAATTGGGGCACAGACTTTGGGGTGCTTTGTCTCCTTCATTCCTTGTGAAAATGAAAAATCTTGAGCCAGAAGTGCATGTTTGTGTAAAAAAATGTAATTTTTCATTTTCACAGCCCAGTTGTACCAAAATTGGTGAAACCCCTGGGGGTTTGAAATGTACACTATACCCCTAGATGAATTCCCTGAGGGGTGTACTTTGCTAAATGGGGTGACTTGTGGGGGGGTTCCACTGTATTGGTGCAACATAGCACCCACCATTCATTCCACCAAAATCTGTGCTGCAAAATCCAAAAAACACTCCTTCCCTTCTGAGTCCTGCCATGCACCCAACTGGTATTTTTTGGTCACATGTGAGGCATTGCCGTACTCGGGAGAAATTGGGGCACAGATTTTGGGGTGCTTTTTCTCCTTCATACCTTGTGAAAATGAAAAATTTTGAGCCAGAACTGCATGTTTGTGTAAAAAAATGTAATTTTCCATTTTCACATCCCAGTTGTACCAAAATTGGTGAAACCCCTGGGGGTTTGAAATGTACACTATACCCCTAGATGAATTCCCTGAGGGGTGTAGATTGCAAAATGGGGTGACTTGTGGGGGAGGTTCCTAACTTTTAGCACTTATGGTGCCTAGAAACCTACATGGTGCCTAAAAAAAAAATCTCATAAAAAGGAGGCTCCAAAATCAAGTAGGTGCTCCTTCTATTATGAAGCCTGTGGTTTGGTCAACGTGCACACTAGGGCCACATATAGGATATTTTTGAAAACAAAAGAATTGGGGGAATCAATTTTTAGTCACATCTAAAATCTACTGTATTCGTTAGAAAAATGTATTAAAATTGAAACTCTGCAAAAAAAAAAAGAAATTTTGAAATTTCACCTACACTTTGTTTTAATTCCTGTGAAACACCTAAAGGGTTAACAAACTTCCAAAATGCTGTTTTGAATACTGTGAGGGGTGCAGTTTTTGAAATGGCATCATTTATGGGGGTGTCTCACATACAAGTCCCTCAAAGTCACATCAGAACTGAACTGATCCCTAAAAAAATCAGTGTTTGAAATTTTCTTGAAAATTTGAGAATTTGCTATTCATATTGTAAGCCTCCTAGTGTCCCAAAAAATTAAAAGGAAGTTGAAATAATGATGGAAACATAAAGTAGACATATGGTCTATGTTAGTTATTAACTATTTTGAGTGGTATGATTATTTGTCTCACAAGCAGAAAATTTAACATTTTTCAAATTGCTAAATTTTCCATTTTTTCACGATATTTTGGTATTTTTCACAAAAAAACACAGACTGTATCGACCCAAATTTACCACTAACTTGAAGTACAATGTGTCACGAGAAAACAATCTCAAAATCACTGGGATAAGTAAAAGCAAAAAAAAGTTATCCCCACTTAAGTGAGACATGTCAGATTTGAAAAAAAGGGCTCTGTCATGAAGGCACAAACTGGCTCTGTCATGAAGGGGTTAAAGTGAATAATAAATGCAAAAAAAGGACTCTGAGCAAATCAAGTTGCATGGGACCTGACTAACCAAGAAAGGATGTTTGGCGACACTGCAGCAATAGAGTATGAGGACACAACTATGGGCAACTTCTCCACTTCCGAACTGTTTAGAAGGCTTGATAAATCTTCCCTATAGATCAATAAAGTACACTAATAGGCGCTTCCTCCTTGGTCACACAGATATATCTAAAATAATGGAAATATACGTCTATGCAAAGGTTGCCAATAATATAATATTCTTTTTTATGCAGCATACCCCTTCAATTGAATTTTTTTTTATGGAACCTGGGCCAGAGAAAGACCGCCAACAATATTTCCGGTCACAAGCAGCACAACTACGAGCCACATGGTACGCACACTTTTTTGATTTTATCCTTTATGTGTGTCACATTGTTATATTAATAAATTATTTGAAACTACAGTATATGGATGCTAAAAAAATTTTTGAGGAAAAAAGATACTATCACAGGAGTGAAAATGCTGTTTGATCTGTGTTTTATGTTGGTTAATAGTGTGAGTAGGGTACACACTGTTATAACCAACAATGATCAGTAGAATAAAGTATTACCATTATTATCAAAATTGTTCTACACATTGCTTGTTTTTGTATTTCTTTCCTACATCTGTATGCTAAAAACATCTGATATTGAGGAAACTCCAGCCTAAAGAAACACGGTGTGTGTCACTGAATCACCATTGACACAGGGACCTAAATTTCCATTATTATAGATATATCAGCATACCTCCCAACTTCTGACGTCCCCGAGGTGGGACGTAGCTGCTGCGCGCCGTGGGCGCGTTGAAAATTTCGGGGGCGTGGCCTAACTTTGGGGTGTGGCCTATACTCGCGGCTCTCCCATGAGGCCACGCCCCCATTGTGCCGCTATGGGGGCATGACCCAGAGGCTCTATGAGCCTCTAGCCATGCCCCCAGCCCCCTGGCTGCGGGAATAGACGCTGTGCGCATGCTTCCCCGCTGCTTAGCAGCCGACAGGGGGGACTCCCAACAGCCACCCCTCACTGCGGGACACTGCCGGCCGCGGGAGGGACAGCTGGACAAGCCCTGATAATCGGGACTGTCCCGCTGTAATCGGGACTGTTGGGAGGTATGTATCAGTGTGACCGAGGAGAGAGCGCCCAGCGATGTCACCATCCTTGTTCTATGTTGTCTTAATTTTGAGTCAGAAGGGCTAGACTCTAGTGTGAATATCTACAGGCAGATCTCTCCTGAAGCGCACCAATATTCTTTCAATCTTTTCAATACATTTCCCTTGAGATCCATCTGACAGACAGATCTCTTTCACCCATGGTAGTGCTGGTGCAAGTGTGCACTGGTAATGATGATCGTTAGAAAACAAGGCCTTTGGATAAGGGGTGACGTGGCTGGATATGAGCATACAATTCTGCATACGGGACAAAATCAGCATTCAGTACAGTGCAAACAATGTGAGCTCGCTTTTGACTGACAGTCTTCATTCTTCAATAGAACTCCTTTGAGTAAATCCTAACAAGCGTTTAAAACTTTGGAGATTATATATATATATATATATATATCCGCATGTTCTACAGGTCCCGGTGACATCACTGAATGAAAACGTTTACCGATATTGTTTAGCGTGCGCACTCAATATCGTTTATTGTTTGACCAGTGGCACCGCCGATATATAGGCAACTATACTGATGGTGCCCCTAGTCATCTAGTGTGTATGGGGCTTTAAACTTTTCACTGGGTGTCATAGTCCAAGTTTTCACACAGTTCTCAAAACGTGAACAGAATGTTTATTCTCAACAAAATTTCATTAGAGCCGATAAGTAACTAGGAGTAGGAGCAGAAGTTGGCCACTGATGAAACATAACATAACAGAGAGTGGAAAGATATGTAGCCGACATGTAGTAACATTGCCAAACAGATATTATGAGCAAAACATGAGAAATCAAAGCCTCCTCTGTAAACATCATTCAAATCTGGAAATCTTGCTTAAAATATGTATGTATATGTAAAAAAAAATGCTATGTCTATATAGTTTAAAAGTATAGAGGGGAAACACATAACAATATAAATATCTATGACTGTCTACAAGACTATAGAGTAGTCCTAAAAGGAGAGTGCTTAGCTTATACAAGTGCCAAAAAACAACAACAAAAATAAAATACAAAAATTTTTTTTTACAATTTTTTGGGCATGTATTCCAATAAGACAAGGAATATGGCACTATTTAGATGCCAATACATAGAATAACAGCCCAGCGCTATGTACTATGGGAACTGGAGGGCAAACTAGGGAACCTGTCCTGTGTGCCATGCTTAGGCAATCTGTGGGGCAACACAGTGGGGTGCAGGTGCCAGGACTGCCTGTGTGGGGTATGGGGGTCACACATACAACCCATAAACAAAGTCACATCACCCTAACCTAGGAGGATTTCATGGTGCCAGAGTATATACCGTTTACCACCTGGCTGGGGACTTTCTGTCCATGGAGTGGTACATCATAACCTAACCTGGGAGTTAAATGTCCCCCCTCCCTGCATACCTCCCCCATGAACCTGTTATTCGAGAAGCCTCCTTTCTTTAAGGGAATGGGGCCCATGTCACTGCAGCAGACACTCTGCCCCAAGTTTAGCAGCAGGGAAATGAGTGGGAGTCTTAGTGGAGCTCAATGTGTGCCTGGGTTATAAATGTGTTAATATTCCAGGTGTAGTTCCAGCAGCTGCTCACAGGTGGTGATGGTGCAGCACAGTGTGAATGATGTCACTGCCGCGTAGCTTCGAGTTACATTTAGAAAGCCCAGGCTGCAGGCTCGAGTCCCACCCTTGAGCCAGATACAGGGGGGTGGGGGTGCTCTAACATCCGCGCCCCCTTACCGCCGCACATTGCACCCCATCGCCTACATAATTATCACATATGCTCTAACATATGCGATAACTATGGCAAAGGACAGCACTTGCGTTAAGAGCTGTCCTTTGCGGTGAGAGACAGCGGGTCCCATCAGGACCCGGCAGCTCCCCCCTCCCTCCCTTAATCGGCACTGCTGCTGCTGTGCCGGGCTCTCCCAGACCCCCGTACTTGCAGTGCACTGGAGAGTGGAAGATTTTGGATTAGATTTGGAAACCCCCCTCTAAAAATCCTGTGTTTGCCACTGCCCCTGTATTATCTTCAAGAATAAATAAGTAAATTCTGATTGGTTGCCCATAGCAATGTCCCATGTGAAATAGTACTCCCATCTTAGTAAATCTACCCCACTATGTTGTTAAAGGAATGTGACCATTGTGTATAGTTTTAGGGGGGGGTTTAGGCATTAGCGAGGAGAGTTTAGTCCCATACACACGGGGCGACATTGACCTCCGTGCTGAGCATGATTGCTCAGCAGATCGTGCGGCACTAGCGGTGCACCCGCTGAACAGAGTTTTCCCTATTGTTTATAGGGAAAACCTGCGATCTAGCAGGAAAGCCAGGGCAAGCACTATTTCCCTGCGGGCGGACTCTACGCACGGGACCGCACATTCGCATAGTTGCAGTGCATACACACAGAGCGATTAGTGCTCCATTTTTAAGAAATCAGTTGGCTCGCTGAGTTACACACTCCCTCCGGGCCGTTCATTGCTGGGAGGGAGGGCTGGGGTGGACAGGGGCAGTGAAGTCGCTGGACCATGGGAACACCGAGTGTTTTATAAGTGTACCATGGGTACGCGAGCGGGCCGATGCCTACTGGGGGCAGGCCGATGATATCACAGGATATCAGCTGCCCGCCCCATCTTCATCCAGGCACACGCAAATGAAAGTCAGTTTTTACTGACTTCTATTTGCAAAGGCAGGAGAAATCATTCAATGATCTGACATCTCAGAAGATTTTAGCTTCCTCGGGGCCTAAAAGCTAAAATCTGCGAAGCGCGTGCCGGCTACCAGTGCGCAGGCAGATGAAAGCACTTTTCTTTATTTTCTTTACAATGTATTTTGATTGTGTGTTGTGACAGTGTGATGTCCTAGAAGCCTTTGTAAGGGCTCGAACTCCTTCAGAGACATATTCAAGGATACACTTGTCTGGTAACACCTTGCATATGACGCTAGCATAGGTGACCAGACTATTAGCTTCAAGTACCCCCCCAGGGTTGTGGTTCCGACTGTATGCACACAGCGGAACACCCTGTTTGTAAAGGAGGGACTTGATACAATCAGTCATATATATCTACTGTGTATAGATTGCAGTGACGGGCGGCACCCCTGAGGAGGGCATTGGTTTCACTGTAAGTATCCCCAGTGAAACCTAGCCACATTATAAACCATCACTAAGCAATATATACCCCAATATAGGGACTTACTGTGATTTATACTGACTACCAGCAGATCTCTAAGAGAGTTCAAGACATAAGGAGTTCCATTACTGTGAGGTCAAGTGACCTACTCCCTAATCACACTCCAATAAAAAAATTCCGCTTCCAGTAATTGTACGGAATCGGAACAGCTACACACTGTCCAATTTGTGACACATACTGAATTCATAAATTGAATACTATAGTGTTACATGTGCCTGCCACCTTGGTTTTAATTGTGTGAAACCTATGTTTTTCCATTGTCATGTATCTTTTAATAGTTTTGCAGCTCTTAAATTGTGATAATAAAGGTAACATTTTATATATTTTCTTGAAGGTGCACCTACATAGGACATTTCTTTCTTCTCAAAAGTCTCTACTATTTCTCAATGTCCAATGGTAGCACACCCCCGTTACCCCAATTCTAATAAAGAGGAGGGTTACATAAGGGGGTCTGTTATTATACTCTA
Organism: Crinia signifera; assembly: GCF_055691185.1. Lineage (NCBI taxonomy): Eukaryota > Metazoa > Chordata > Amphibia > Anura > Myobatrachidae > Crinia > Crinia signifera. Next base: position 259,489,587 of record NC_139219.1, read on the forward strand.
GTCTTGTGCGACTGACAAAAATACTTTTTCTTACTTAGTACCCGCTCCTGCTACTTCTTCTACAGACCAGTGCATGTTGCAATCTAGCCGCTTGGCACAACTACCAAAGAATCAGACAAGAGCCATTAGACAAATTGCTCAGGAGCAATCAATGTCAAATAAAAACCTAAAAACACAATATTTGCCATGATATGTTTTGTCAATTTGTGTTCAACCTATACATAGCAAGTAAGGTATTCAACCATTTTCTGACTATAGCCAAGCATCTCACAAGTATGACTTGCCATACACAAATGTCTTCTCAGCCAACCCAATGACCGGTGTCCACAGGCAGCCTTAGCTGATAATCCACAGTGCGAATGGGTAGCATCAGTCAAAGAACATTTTGAAGACAATTACTGAGAGTAATACTTCACGTCAAACACAATCTATCTTGGGGAAATTTATTGAGAGGAAGCCCAGTGTTTTCCAACCTATTACATTTTAACTTATGAACAATACCATTTTAGCAACCACAATACAAATATGGTAAGAAATATCACTGGCTAAGTATATACCTGTAAGATGAGGGGTAATAAGATTTTCAGAAGCTCATCAGCCAGTGGATGGATTTTTTCTAAAACTTCCAGCATCCATGTTAAGTATTCATGTCTCTCTAACAAACCTTCCTGGAAAACATCAGCACAATGCAAATGTACAATAAAACGCAAAATAAGTTTTGAGAACAAGTTTATCCAATAATCTGTACTGCCCCCAAGTGGTTACTTTATATAATACAGGAACGGTTACCAGAATTTTTTCTGGTATATCAGCGGTGAGGCAGAGCCCTTTCTTTCACTACGTCAATATACGTATATGAAAAATACAAATAATATATTCTCAAAATCTTCTTTGTATTATTCTAATCATTTCTATAGTAAAAACTCTGGTGTAATGATTATATGACAGATGAGGCAGTGCCACCCATGCCTACCTCTCCGCACATCTCTGATCAAACCTCACCAAATGTATAGTGTATAATGACCACATGAACTGTTGGGCCATATATTATGTGTAAATCTGGCTTTGGTACAAGCCAGTGCCTCCCCAGTAATTGACCTCATTGCATGTCCCTGATATTTACTAATTTTACTTATTTGTTTCAGTCAATTTTGCATACTGGAGATTTACTTATGTCTATCTGAAATTCAACTTTAGACCATCAAACAAACCATCCGTACTTTTCTATTGACTCCTATACAAATCTCTCATTTACTAACCAAAATCTAACAAATAGTAGATCAACCAGAAACAGGTCTGTTCTTCTAAAACATGTTCAACTGGCTGAAAGGTACTTATAATGGATGTCTATAAGAGCAGAGACAACAGATGCTATGCCAATGTTTTTGCAATTGAGTAATTATCAGAAAATTGCACAAGCGTATGCTCTGCACTGCGCATGCACCAAAGTCTAAAGGTCCATACAAACTGGGCGACTATGCCCAGCGTGTATGGACAGCGATGATCGCATTCATTCATCGCTGGGGGGAAATCCGCTCACTGCATAGACATTGAGCGTCTTTCCCCCTGTCTGGTGCAGTCAGCGCGGGGGGGGGGGGGGGGGGGTGGACGGCTTTGCATAGAGCAGTGCTCGTAATACCAGCAGATGAGCGGCTTTTCCGGTGATGATGCGGGAGCGCGCAGCTGCGCTCACCACTCATCGCTGGGGCATACACACTGGGCGGCTTTGAGCGGAAAGCCGCTCATACATGCTGTTTTGAGCGACTTTCAGCTCAAAGTCGCCCAGGGCCTTAACAGTGATGAGGCTTGCAGCACTTTTGTCCATGCAGAGTGATTACTAGTCAGGCACCATTTGTGGGCATTGACTCGGAAGCAGAGGTAAAAACACAGGCCTGTCTCAGCTGTGTGAGGGATGTGACGCTGGAATCCATACTCAAACAGCGTGGCTCTGACATCTCAGTGTAGGCGGTCATGCTGCATGGCCATTGATATGCAGATATATTCCCCCCTTATTTATTCCACAAATGGGAGTGGTATAAATGCAAATCCACCTGTGCAATTTTCTTGATCACAGGTGAGTGTGCTGCTAAAACATTTTTTTTTTGATCAGTTTACAAAAAAATGAACAAACACTTTCAGGATCTGAACACATCTTTAATAAAAATGGACGTAACCATGTGGTTCACTGTGGGCTTTCTGATTGTTGGGTCTCATGCCCAGATGGAAGCATTGCACATCACTGCTGCATATTTGGATCCCCCACCCACAAAGGTGACAGGCTGTGGCTTAGGAGGGATAATAGAATCTGTGGCGAGCGCAGTGAGACACAGAGCCCACAGCACGGCAAGTGCAGCAGCCCGCTAGAAGCTTCTTTCCACTCTGCCCCCCTGTCGGAGTACCGGCATTTGTTATTCTGATGCCGGAATATTGGCCCAGCATACCACACCCGATCAGGCTTTGGTGTATGATATAATGCGATTTCATGTCACCCACCTGAAACATGTAAAATGCTAATTTCTCGTTGTATTTCCAGTGCATGAATGCCTCTTCCACATCTTGTGACGCAACCACAGCACTAATGCACAGGCTGGAATTTGAGTGGTAAAAATCAGCAATCTTCACCAGTTGTTCTCGGAGATACCTTGTTAATATTTGTGTCCATTCTACAAAGGGATTCAAAGAATAGCATTAGCACTTTAAAATATAAACAATTAAAGTATACAGGTCACCTATGGATACATTTTGTCAGCACATTCTGGGAACAAATCAGTAATAGAATGAGGCTGGGTAATAACAGACAGAGTTAAGAGGGCCTTGCACATAAGCTTGCACTCTATAGGGAAATAGGAAATTGATGCAGGAAGATTTGGTCATGTCAGACTGCAAAGGTTCTCCAATCACACAGCATTGTTGGCCTGGGGTATGTGAATGTAGAAAGAGACTTTATATACAGTTATGCATGGACTGTATAGAGGGGATGTCATTGGAAAGCATGGCTTATGGAGGTCATGTGGGGGGTTCTAGAGTATGATAAGATGCCTGAAGAGGTGAGTTCGGAGGATAGAAGAAAGCCCTGTTGTGCAGCCCAAAATAAGGGGAGCAGGTCATGTGTTCGGTTGGGAAATACAGATTGGGTATGGGTCATAAGGTCGACTCAATGAAGATCGACTTACATTGGGTCGACCACTTAAGGTCAATACAGTTTTTCGCCCCCAAAAGTCACCATACTTGACAAGGACACCATCTAGGTGTACCGGTGCGATACCTTGCTGCACTCGGCACACTATTCTATTCTCCCACCACACCGTAGTGGATGGTAGGGTATGAAACACCGCCTGTCGGCACGTCGGATAAAAAAAACCTGAAAAACCTTCCCAATATGCTCCTAATGCTTGTGTCAACCTTCTGACTCTGTTGACCTTAGCCACGTCGATCTATTTCAGGTGTCGATCTTCATAGGGTTGACCTTGTGACCATGTCCCTACAGATCTTGGTAGGATGTAGTGGTGAGTTTCCCATTAGGCTCATGAGACATGTGCCTAGGGGCGGCCCTTGTTGGGGACAGTACTTCGTTTTTGTGTTGCTACTGTCAGACCGAAATGTTCTAGTAACGCCATATACAGTATATGCACTGTACTGTACCATATGTCATGTTGAATATAGTGTATAAGATGGTAAGACATGCGCTTACTGTCCCTGTAAGAAGACCTAGTACAGTACTTTGTAAATATGCATACATATTTAAAAAAAAAAAAATGCCACAGTGGCTTTTTATATTATTCTTCAAAATGGCTATCATCAAATGAGGGCTTATAACCAATAAAAAAAAAAAAATAGCAGGGGCAGGGCAGAGGAGTTGAGCTGGGTGATATTATTGTGAAGATAATTTTATATATCACCCTACACCCCTACAACCTGCACCATGAGCCTGCAGTGACTGACAGCTCAACTGGGATGCCCGCCCAGTTGTGACATAAGCAGGGCTGGCCTGAGTTTCAATTTTTTGGTAAGTGAATATAGATTTTGCCACTTGATGGGATAATAAACTTTATAAAACGGAAAGTGGTGCATGCAGCAAAATGGAAGTGGTTTCATTAAGCAGGGTGTATGGCGAAAACGCTGCCCGATCCATCCAGAGATATATCTACAGAACAATAGGTATGAGGATATACTGTAATGGTCAGCGTGTAGCCAGCTTAAGAATAGTCTAGATAAGTACTGTAAGTCAGCTGTGAATAGGCCCTGGGACCAGTACAGTTTGCTTTTGACTTTTCAGTGGGAACAATTACTGTAGACCTGTGTTTTCATACATTCCACATGCACGGTCCTAAATTCATAGCTCCAACAATCTGAAGTAGGTACTTGGGGTTCCTGACAATGGGGGATGGCTTTGGAGAATGTGACTTCATGGGAATACTGCAATTATGAGCCAAGCCTCTTTTTTTCATCACGTTGAGGGCATACCTCAAATACAATAGCTTTTGATTATCTGTATCCAAAATAATGCCTGTGTAGACTCTGAGAAACGCCCACTATTTCCAATCCAACTTGCCTTTTAAATATAAGTGTTACTTACAATTGTTTATGTCTTGTGTCTTACAAATGTTATTTTACCTGATACATTTTTTATAAATTGTTACTAAATATAAACAGTGTGTCCGACCTTCATTCTATACCAGCAGTACTATTCGGGGTACTAATTGATACAATTTACCTAACAGCGCATGATTCACCATTCTGTTTTTTTATGTGTGTTTAATGTGGGTATAGCATAACCCACAGGTGATAGCTGCAGCGGAAGGTAATTGAGTTACTAATTGATAAATACCAATCAATTATTCTTACATACAACTCCATTGAAGCGCCGGGTCTCTCTTTTTTTGCAATCTGGAGCCAAGATTTTTATCTACCTCCAGTGTCCCAAAAAAAACTTCTTCTTCAGGGGGGTAGATATAATAATGTGCAGAAAGAGTTACATTTGGGTTAGTTATTTTGTTTCTGTGCAGGGTAAATACTGGCTGCTTTATTTTTACACTGCAATATAGATATCAGGTTGAAGTACAAACCCCACCCAAATATTACACTCTCTGCACATGTTACATCTGCCCCCCTGCAGTGCACATTGTTTTGTCCAATAGAGAGAGAATTTACTTTTGTAAGTGAACCAAAATCAGGCCCTGTACGTAGGGATGCCAATCCCAGGGCTTTTTATTGCATTCCAGGATTCAGGATTCAAAAACGCTTATTCACAGGATTCCAAGGATTAATTTGGTAGTGGCACTTGCAAGATTTGGTGGCTACACTCAATTCTTTCCTCCCTTCCCCCTCAGTCCTTACAGTATATCTTTCTTGCAAACCCCAGCCCCCTGCCCCCAGGGCCGGTGCAAGGCACCGGAGCGCCCCAGGCGAGTCGGGGTGGGGGCGCCCCAGTGCCGGGGGGGGGGGGGAAGGTTGGTACCTGTGTAAAAAAACTTCCGTCCCCGGCGTCCCTGCTGAGTGCTGGTGCGTGCAGGGGTGTCAGTGCCGCCGGGGGAGCCTGCGGAGCTGTTATTGTGTATAAGCTTGTCGCGGCCGGCGGGGTCCCTACAGTGAATAGAAAATAACTAGCGCTTCCCGTGCCGCCGCGTGCATAGCGCTAGTTATTTTCTATTCACTGTAGGGACCCCGCCGGCCGCAACAAGCTTATACACAATAACAGCGCCGCAGGCTCCCCCGGCGGCACGGACACCCCTGCACGCACCAGCACTCAGCAGGGAAGGAAGTTTTTTTACACAGGTACCACAGTGCTGGGGGTAAGGGGCGAACTGCCGCCCTCCAGGTGCCGGCGCCCTAGGCAAATGCCTAGAGCTGCCTAGTGGTGGCGCCGTCCCTGCCTGCCCCGGATTCCAGTCAGGAGACTCCTTCTCCTCCGCTAATGGGGCAGATGTATTAGGCCTTAACAAGAGATAAATGTCAGGGTGAGAAAGAGAGATAAACATGCAGCCAATCACCTGCTAACTGCCATGTTACAGGCTGTGTTTGAAAAAAGTCAGTTAGGAGGTGATTGGCTGGATGTTCATCTCTCTTTATCACCCTTGCATTTAGCTCTTGTTAAGGCTTAATACATCTGCCCCTATGTGCTTTACTACTCTCTTTGTGGCAGCCTGGGCTGTTGTGCCTGTGAGGCAATACAGGCCAGTGTGGAGCTGCGGAGCATGACCTATGAACAGCCGGGGGTTGGGACAATCAGGTAGCGTCTGTGTGCTACAAGTGGTCAGTACTGTATGGCATAAACAAAAAAACTGCAAACACTGATCCTGAAATCCCGGGATTTAAATCTTGCCGATTTTAGGCCAAAATCCCAGGATCCCCCAATCCAGATTGGCCACCCTTACAAAGAGTGAGGTTTAGGACCGTTTAGCTGCATCTGCAATCACAACATTTTAGGATAACATAGTAAAGAGTAACTCAGTCCTCTTGCCCCCCTGGAATAGCATATAAACGCTGTGTGTATCAGGATACATCTTTATGTTTAAAATGTGCAAACAGATTAGGTATACTAAAATATGGTACACTATATTATTCCTCAATACTGTACATCATGGAACATCAGGCATAGAAACATTGTACACAAAATATCATAGACACAGAGATTTAAGTTCTCTCTTATAAGAGTTCTACCGACCACCATAAATTAACACTCTTGGTTTCATAAATAAGCTTATACTGTACATGTGCCAGTATGGGAGAAGAGTAACAATATATCACCTATGTTAGGATCAGCTGACTGACGTTTCTTTATTTTGGTCTCTGAAATAGCAGCATAGTATGCGCACGTCATCTTCACTAACCAGGCAGCTCGCAATAGTGGCACTGAGTATTTGGCCAGGTATCCAAAAAGATCTTCTTTCTTGTTAAGAATTGGTACCTGCAATGCCAAGTGACAGAGTTACAGATAATACACCACAGGCAATTCATTAAGACAGCAATCTACACAGCACAATGAACAATGAAACATATCTTCTTGACTAAGTGGCCAGTTAAAGGGGAATTAATAGATAGCTCCATCGGGTCCCGTTAATGGTATGTTGGGCCCCAGCCTTATAGTTCCCAAGAACATATAAAAGTACACACGCAAACATCAACAGAACATCTGCAAAATCATAAGTATACTGTATATAAAGTAATCATAAGAACAATAGGTAATGACATCAGCAATATCTCAGAAACTAGAGTTCCTAGATCGAAATTAATGGTATATTCGGAATCAGTGGCACACAAATACCCTGAATCAGGTCTATAATTTGGGCACCACAAAAAAAAAAGATATATTTTTTTTGTTCCCTAGTGTTACACCTGTGAAGAACAACAACATGTCTGAAGACAATGTTAAATAATTCGATACACACTGCAGCAATACATATCATAGCCTGGCACAATGAAAGGATGCCATACCTTTTTCGCTAAAACAGTCAGATGTTTGTTACCGGCTAGATCTGTAAACCAGCTGTGAATCGCACCCTGAGAGCGAGCGGTCACCAGCCAATAGTGGTCTTTGGCATTTATTTGTGGCTTTTTCTTCCCAGTGTCCTGAAATGTGTTTAGTTTTAACTTTTCAGCTAAAATGCTGCTAAAATATGCTCCAATCTGGAAGTTGAAAAACATACAGTAAATACATGAAATCATTATAGTGTATACATACTATACCTGTATTAAAAATATAAAGGAACAAAATACATTGGCCGAGATTCAGCAAGCTAAAAATGCCATAAAAACCCTGTTTTCGTGGTTTTTACCGCATTTTCATATGCAGCAAAGCCCCATTGCTGGGGCTTCGCTGCGGGGGGGTTACGCCAATTCCTTTTTGGAGTAACCCCATGGAAGCCTATGGGCTTCACTTCGCGTCCCCCGCCGCCCCACGCGCCCCCCGCCGATCTGCACTGCACCGCCATCACCTGTGTCCGGGCAGCCTCCTGCTGTGCTGCCCGGACCAGTGATTTCCTCCTGCCTGCACCACTTCTGAGTGCAGGGAGGAGGAACCGGAGCCCTTACAGCTGTGTAAGGGTTCCGGCAGGGAGGGGGGACCCGGTGCACATCGCCGGGCATCACTTTGCGATAATAATCGTATATGTTACTGCATATGCAATTATTAACTATGCCTCACATGCCTACGCTAGCGGGAGAAATCATTTGCCGACCATTGAATGATGACCATTGAATGATTTCTCCCGCCTTCAGAACTTACTTATTTTCTTCATTGACCACCGCAGATGGGGCGGGCGCTGACGTGTACGCAGGGGAATGCCCAGCGTTTTCAGGTGGATGCCCATAAACCGATGGACATTCCCATGGGTGAGCTCTGCATCCGCCTCCGTACACCCCGGCCCTCCCTCCCCACAACGAATGATCCAGCAAGTGTGTAACTCACCAAAAGTTTGGGGTTTTTAGAAGTGGAGATGTTGCCCATAGCAACTAATCAGATTGTGCTTATTATTTATCTAGCACCTTATAGAAGATAATAGCTAGAATCTGATTGGTTGCCAAGGGCAACACCTCCATTTCTAAAAACCTTCACTTTAGTAAATATGCCCCTATATGTGTGAGTATATAAACAGAGTGTTTTTAAAATAGATTGTATTTCAAATTCTGAATTTGGGAGTTAATGCTGTTCTCCTATCCAGGACATGGATCCTTACTGTTATGGCTGGGTGAGGAACACATCACCACAGGTCAAGGTCACTGTGTAGTGTGCAGTGGCTCATGCGTGAGCGATGGCTAATGATGAACTTGAGGTCCGATTCAGACCCGCTCATAGTGGGCCAAATTCAGCCCACTCCCTGATGTTTGGGGTTTGCGCATGCGCATTTATGCATATGTGCAAACCCCGGGAGCAAATGGCTTCACACTCACTGAGCCATTTGCTCCAGAGGGCAGCGGGCAGGGACGGACATGGGGATGGAGCAGGGGAACACCCAGCATTTTATAGACATCCCCATGAAAATGCCAATGCCTGCTCCGGGTGGGCGGCCGATGTCACATGACGTCAAACTGACCATCTCCATGTGAAACAAGTCAGTTTTCACTGACTTTCATATCCGAAGAGGAGCGAAATCATTCAATGGTTGATGACCATGAAATTATTTCTGTCCGAGGGGATGCAGGCGGCAGAGGGGGCGAGCATTCGCTCCAGATGGTGGAATAGCTGCCCAAGTGATAGGCCCTGGGTGTGGTCTACAGTAGGGACCGCTGGAACTTACTGAGGAGTTTGTACTATGCTGTGACAGCTTAATGCTGTAACCATCCTTGCCTATGCTGTTTACCTGGTATGCTGTTTACCTGCTACAAAATAAAGACCAAGACTTCATCTCACCCAGCTTATGGGATTCCTTGTCACAATATACGTTATACAATAAATATGTAATGTAATGAAATACTGGTCAGTAAGCAATGTACTTCTGTTCTAACTCATTTTTGCACTTTGCTGGAGACTGATTTTCTTCTATCCAGCTGCACAATGGCAGTATTAAAGCACAGTCAGGGCCAGATGTATCAAGCTTTAAAAAGTTATAAAATGGAGAGTGATAAACAGCCAGCCAATCAGCTCCTATCTACCATTTAACAGGCTGGGTTTGAAAAAATAGGATTTATGGTCTTACCTTGATAAATCCCTTTCTTTGAGTCCATAGGGGGCACAGGAGTTCACGCTGGGTATGAGAGGTGAGGTAGCAGAGCGTGCACCAAAGGGTTACAAAAATGTACCCAGCATGCTCCCTGCCTCCCTCATAACCCGCCCCCTGACCCTGGGTCACCAGTTTCGTTAGCAAGCCCAAGGTAGGAGCAGAGCCAGAGAAGAAGGAAGAGCAAACGCACACCCACATAGCATACAGGCCCTAAAGCCATGGAACTTTCCTACATAGGAAGCCCCGCTACCAGGTGCGTCTGGGAGGGCGTCCTGTGCCCCCTATGGACTCAAAGAAAGGGATTTATCAAGGTAAGACCATAAATCCTATTTTCTTTTTCGTCCACTAGGGGGCACAGGAGTTCACGCTGGAACGTCCTAAAGCTGTCCCCCTCACGGGTGGGGGACGCTCCTGGACTGCGGAAAGCACATGTCTACCAAACTGTGCATTAGCCGATGCAAAGGTATCAAATGCATAAAACTTGATAAAGGTCTGGGAAGAGGACCAAGTAGCCGCCTTACAGAGCTGTTCAGCTGAGGCGCCTCGATTAGCGGCCCAGGATGTACCCACAGACCTGGTAGAATGTGCAGTAATCCCCTCCGGGGGAGTAATCAGTGCGGAAAGATACGCTTGGCGAACCACTGATCTGAGCCATCTCGCCAAGGACTGTTTGGAAGCGGGCCAGCCCCTCTTATTGGCCTCATAAAACACAAACAGTGAACCCGACTTACAAGTTGACTTAGTCCTGCGAAGATAAATCTGCAACGCACGGACTACATCAAGAGAAGCTTCAGCTTCAGAAGAACCTGGAAAAGAAGGCACCACTATTTCCTGGTTAAGGTGAAACTCAGACACCACCTTTGGATGAAAATCCAGTTTGGTACAAAGAACCGCCCTGTCCGGGTGAAATACCAGAAAAGACGGTTTCCATGATAATGCACTCATGTCAGACCCCCTTCGTGCTGAGGAAATAGCCAACAAGAAGCCACCTTCCAGGATTTCAGATCCACCTCCTCCAGAGGCTCGAAAGGAGACGATTGAAGTGCCCGGAAAACTTCTAAAGAGGGACACCTCAACAGCCAGCCCGTCAAAGCCAGGCGACTCAAGTCCGGGTGTCGGAATGGCCCCTGTGAAATTAGGTCTGGACGCAGAGGTAGACTCAGAGGAGAGGCTACCAACAGGTTCCATAGATCCGCGTACCAACCTCGACGGGGCCAATCTGGGGCCACTAGGATCATCATTCCTCCCTCCTTCCTGAACTTCCACAGAAGGCGAAGTAGGAGTTGAAACAGGGGGAATGCGTACACTATCTTGCCGACTTAAAAAGTCTGCCTCAAAATTGAGAACCTCTGGGATGAAGACTGCAGAGATTGCAGAAATCTGCTTCTCCGCCCACCTGAATATCTTGGAGACTTCTTTTATCACTCCTTTGCTGCATGTCCCGCCCTGCCTGTTGATAAAGGCCACAGGCGTGGTGCTGTCGGACCGAATCTTTACAGGGCACCCTCGGATGAGGGACCCCAACCTCTGAAGAGCCAGAAGGATTGCTCTCAATTCCAGGAGATTGATCGGAAGGCGACTCTCCTGAGCCGTCCAGCGACCCTGAAAAGATTGAGAATTGCAAACCGCTCCCCAGCCCCGTAGGCTGGCATCCGTGGTAAGCAAGACTCAGGTTGGAATCCAAAACGGGCGGCCCTGAGACAAGTTGTCTGTCTTTAACCACCATGTGAGAGACAGGCGAACCTTCAGGGGCAGTGTGATCAATTGACTCCTTAGACGAGTATGATCTCCTGTCCACTGGCTGAGAGTGTAAAGCCGAAGTGGGCGCGAGTGAAACTGTGTATACTCTACCATGTCGAAGACACCACCATACACTTGTGTACTGAGACCCTTCTGTGACCTATAAGGGAATGAATCTTCCTCTAAAGGGAGTGGATCTTATCCTCTGGAAGATATACTCTCTACAACCGAGTACCCAGCCGAGCTCCCAAGTGAAGTGTCCTTTGGGAAGGAGTAAGAAACGATTTCTTCCAGGTTATCCTCCAACCGTGAGATAACAGAAGTGTAATCAAATGACTCCGTAGTAGGTCTGGGGACTTTGCCAAAATCAGTGGGCCGTCCAGGTATGGAATCATCCGAACCCCCAGCCGGTGCATGTGTGCAGCCCTGACCGCCATCACCTTGGTGAACACCCTGGGAGCCGTAGATAGACCAAAAGGTAGCGCCCTGAACTGGAAGTGTTCGACCCGAAGGGCGAACCTCAAAGTGCTGATGTTCCTGTCGGATGGGGATGTGAAGTATATCTAGCGAGGCCATGAAGTCCCCTGGCTCCAGTGAGAGAATGATCGAACGCAGTGACTCCATGCGAAACTTCGGCACTCGCAGAAAAATAGTGAGCGATTTCAGATTCAGGATAGGACGGTGATAACCATCCAGTTTGTGAATCAAGAATAGGGTGGAGAAGAACCCCTGACCCCTCTGCTCCTGAGGAACTGGAACAATGACGTTCGAGTCCAAAAGAGAGCAGATGGAAAGCTGTAGCACTTGTCGTTTCGCTGGGTCCTTTGGAAGACCCGTGCAAAAATAACACTGAGGAGGGGGGAACCGGAATGTCAGGGCATAGCCCCTGGATACCACCTCCCTGACCTGTTTAGCCACTGGACGTCTGGTAGCCCAGGGCTGCTTGGTGCAGGGCTTGGCTCCCTTAGTGGATGAGGAAAATCTAGAGGAAGGACTAGTGCCGTCGGACAAACCTCTCTCCACCTTGCCCGCCCACTCAGACACTGCCTTGGCCACCCATGACGCGGCAAGCGTGGTACACCCAATGGCCCCTGCCTGTGAAAAGCAGTCCTGAGGAAATTCTCAGAGGGGTCCTTCAAAGATGAAGAATCCGAAATGGGCAGTACTGAAGCGCGAGCTAATTGCGCAACATGATCATCCGCCAGGGGAGGATTTTCCCACTTAGCCCTCTCTGTGGGAGGAACAGGTTAAAAAGTAGTAAGTCGCTTGGAAAGCTGGAACTTTCTAAACGGTTGAGACCACGCAGTCTCCAATAAATCCCCCATGAGGGCCGAAGGCGGGAGCTGGGCCGATACTTTCTTAAGACGCTTAAAAAGCAGGTCTTTACTTTTAGGGGCAGGAGCCTCATCCTCCCTATGGAGGACTGCCTTAACCTCCTGCATCAGAGACTCTACCTCCGCTGAGGACAAAGTGTCATCGGCCCCTGCGGATCCCGCCACTGAGCTGGAATCCGAACGCGGAGAACCCGCATCGGGACTCTGCTGCCTACACTGCCTCCTGGAATCCCTGCCCGCCAGAGTAGCCGTCAACCCCTGCACAGATTGTGCAAAGGATTGCCACCAAGGGGGCTCTACATAAGCAGGAGCTGCCCCAACCCTGGTGCTGGCCACTGCCACAGGGGGCATGGGCACAGGGGGCAGGGGCGCAGGAGGTAAGGAGTTGACAAGCGGTCAATATGTCAATACCTGAGTCAAGGTCGAAGCCCAGGCCGGTTCCTGCTGTGAAGGCAGCAGAAGATCTGCTTCAAGGGCCAAACACCTGGAACAGATATCCTCCTCCTGCCGAGAGAGTATGTCCACACATGCATCTGAGATGGAGTCTCCTTGCCAGGTTTCGCCTTAGGCATACTGTCCATGATAAAAGACAAAAAACACCAGCAGTTACAACACTGACACCCAAGCAACACACTTGCAGCCTTACCCACAAAGCTTTAGCAAAGCCATTTGGTATGGGCAGATAAACTCAACAATTCAGCAAGCTGAAAGGGAGACACCGTATATGCAAAGCCAATGCTATGAATGGTGACAGCGTTTCAAACTTTCATCTCTTCCAATGATATTGGAAGGAAGACAGCATCAGAGTACCAGCCGCAGGAGAGGATAAATACCACAAACACCAGGCTCCAGAAGCAGGGTGTAGGGGGGGGGAATCCTCCATCTCTAAACCCAGCAAGTGCCAGAATGGCTGCTGATTAGGACCTTAATGAGGAGCTGGGACACCTGGGGCAAAAATATTTTTTTTTTTTGGATTGTGGGAGGAAATCGGAGTACCCGGAGGAAACCCACTCAAGTACGGGGAGAATATACAAACTCCGCACAGTTAGGACCATGGTGGGAATCGAACCCAGGACCTCAGTGCTGTGAGGCAGTAATGCTAACCATTACACCCTCCGTACTCCTACAGCACCTGGTGTTCCTATGTGGTCACCCACTCAAGTACTAACCAGGCCCAATATACAGCATTAGCTGTAGATCCCAGGCTGTCTTCAAGCTTCCAATGATATTCGAAAGAAGACATCAGCAGAGCTCAACAATCCAGCCAGCAGCAGGAGAGGAGAAATACTACACACACACCAGGCTTCCAGGAGCAGGGTGTGGGGGAGAATCCCAGCAGCCTCTGTCTCTTAACCCAGCAAGTGCCAGAATGGCTGCTGATTAGGACCTTAACGAGGAGCTGGGACACCTGGGGCAATCAGAGAGCAAGCCTCAGCACTTCCCCAGGGGTGGGGGAGGGACTAACCTACAGCACCTGGTGTTCCTATGTGGTCTCCCACTCAAGTACTAACCAGGCCCAATATACAACATTTCCAGGCTGTCTAACCTCCCCCTCAGGCATCAACCCCCGGGACATAGCCTGACTAATTGTCCCTGGTGATCTAGTGGAAAGGTGGAGCAGTCCAGACCCCCACTGCCTGCCCCCCCGCTGACTCCCATACAAACGGGGGGGATCGCTGCTAGACGCGGCTCCCTGCAAGCAGGGAACCGCCGCTTACCTGCCCGGGGACGGAGTGCAGCATGCGGGAGCCTCCGAGAGAGGGTCCCGCGACGGAAGTCCCCAGCCCAGTCGCCAGCGCTGCCGCCGAGTGATGGAGCTGCGCTGCCGGTGATTCACTAAAAGAGCACCCGCCGCAGCAGCTCTAACCCATGGCTGTTCTAACAGCCGCGATAATGGTGCTGCTCTCTCCTTGGCACCAAAGAAAAAACTGGTGACCCAGGGTCAGGGGGCGGGTTATGAGGGAGAAGGGAGGCAGGGAGCATGCTGGGTACATTTTTGTAACCCTTTGGTGCACGCTCTGCTACCTCACCTCTCATACCCAGCGTGAACTCCTGTGCCCCCTAGTGGACGACAAAGAAATAACAGGTAGGAGCTGATTGGCTGGCCACTTTGAAGCTTGATACATCTGGCCCTCAGCCTGCACTTAAAGGGATTTATTATCTGTTAGTAAGCGGCACTCATACTGCTGCACTGCAGGGAATGGGAGTTACTGGTGAGCACCTTAGTGCTCCTTATTCCCTTTTGGAATATAGGTTTATATAGTGATTATAATAAATACAGCAGGGAGATCATGTAGTCACAGTATAAAGCATAGGCCACTGTGTAATGTAAGGAATGGAACATGTGTTAGTAATAGCACAAATCCCACTAGGTTTTTTTGCCATTCACTGGTATTACATCCGCAACTCGCTTACCTCCGATGGGTTAATGACAATGTTCCTGGCAGATCCATACTCGTCTCCAGAAAAGGCTGGCTGGTTACTGAATCCTTGTTTTACATTCCCTGCAGTTAGTTCATCCTGTAATTATACAATAATGCTCACACTTAGTGCTTGTTGTATTACATACTGTAGGTAGTTGTCACTCTCCAAATGTAATGATTACAAAATATTTTTTCTTTTAATGGGCCTGATCAGACCTGATCGCCGGGCTGCGAATTCACAGCTGAGCGATTATCGAATTACCTTGTGAACACAGCCGGCGATGGCCATTCGCAAGTTGATTAACAGTTTTGGGGTGTAACCTCAGCGCTTTATGGAAGTGCCCCAGAAAATGAAGGCGTCTCCCAGCCATTTTGGAGAGAGAGATGCTGATGCCATCAGTGGTCCCAAAATCCCCACAGCCATCCCAGCGCCAAGTTTCAGCTTTCTTGGGTGGGTGGGGCAGGGGGGGGGGGCTAATTTGACGGTCAAATAAATTCCCCCCTCTTCACACAGCTGCAATCACATTCACACATGGGCGGGATGGTGTGGGGTGGATTTTAATTGATTGCTGGTCTATATATAATCAGATTGGTTGCTATGGGTAACATCCCATCTTCAATAGAACTCCTATATTAGTAAATTTACCACTAACTGGGTCAGATGCACTAAACTTCAAAAGTGATAAAATGGAGAGTGATAGACAGCCAGCCAATCAGCTCCTGCCTGATATTTTTCAAACAGTCTGTAACATATCAGGTAGGAGCTGATTGGCTGGCTGTTTATCACTCTCCATTTTATCACTTTTGAAGCTTATTACATCTGGCCCTCTGTCTTTCATTACACATACCCTCCAACATGACCCATTAGGTACAAAATGCGGTACTTGTGTATTATCACGGCGCCCATTACATAGTTAGCGTGGCGTCCCTGTCAGAATCAGCGTAGTATTCCCACGGCCAGCATAGGCAGCGTCCCTGTTAGTATCAGTGTTGTGTTCCCACCCATTTGCGGCCAGTCGGAGCTTACTTAGTTAGCGTAGTCAGTCAGCATTACGCAGTTAGCGTAGTCAGTCAGTGCTTATTACATTGTGTGGGCACCATTGACCATTTTAACCTGCCTGACATGACAGGTGTGAATGTGTTCCTGAAACACCCCCACTATCCACACCAGCCCGAAGCGTGGCGAGCATAGCGACCCCCGCGAGGGGACACTGTACGTGTCCTCCCGACCTTTTCATACCCCCACTATCCACATCGGTGTGGAGTTTATTTTATAAAGCGCGGCGAGTGCAGCGAGCCTGAAGCATGGCGAGCGCAGCGAGCCCCGCGTTGGGATGCGGAATACACGTCAAGTAATCCACGTCCGCTCGCCACACTTTAGAAAATCAACTCCACGCCGACGTGGATAGTGGGGGTATGAAAAGGTCGGGAGGATGTGTACCGGGGCTCACCATGCTTCGGGCTGGTGTGGATAGTGGGGGTTTGAAATGGAGGCATTTGCCAGTATGCAACATGGAGCACTGGCAAATGCGTCCTTTATTGTGCATGAGATGCACTTGAACACCGCAACCCCCCCCCCCTTTGTGCAGGAGACGCACACGCTACCGAACCCCTAACCCTGTCCATCTCACTGAAGCGGACACAGGCAGGGTTGCCGTACCCTGCCACAATGATTACCGAGACGCTCCTGTGTCTCAGACAAATGGAGCGCCTCTCCGCCAGTGCAGGGGATCTGGCAGTTACCGGAGCTGTGTGAGAGGCGCTCACTAGGCTTGCCGGGGATGCTGGGGAAAGAGCTGCAGCTCGCGGGACAGTACGGTGACTAGCTGCCTGACGGGGACACTATGCTGACTACGCAGGGCTGCCGCAGAGTCACTACACTGACTACGGCAGTCATTGGGCTACGCTGACAACATAGCTTTGCCTACGCTGAAAATGTAGCGATGCCGGGCGCCATGATAATACATAAGTACCCAAAATGCTCTGTTCCTGGACTTCCCTGCCAGTTTGGACTCCAGCACAGTCCAAAATTCAAAGAGGGGGGTCACATCAACCGCCAGTGAGTCCAGGACAGTGATGTTAGGGGTGACATTAGGTGTGGCTTGCTTTTTTGAATATTGGACTGTGCTGCAGGCTCACACTTGCAACTGCCACTGGTAAGGAAGTCCAGGAACAGAGCATTTTGTACCTAATGGAATGGGCCATGTTGGAGGGTAGGATTACAGCATTTTGCTATATAATTTGGCAGGGCCGGTGCTAGGGTGTTCGGCACCCTCCTGCAAACATAAAATGTGCGTCCTCAATGCCTGCTGAAGGCACACAATGAAAAAACACATAATGGGCTTAGTAGCAGCAATACCATATGTAGAAATGTATTCTGGTACCACACACACACCAAAACCAGTGATAGGCAAAATTTACACCGTAGATCCTATAACACATGATTGCCACACACCGTAGTGCCCATAATACATTGTCACACACCATAATTCCTATTACATGTTATAACCCACTGTAATGCCTATTACACATTATGCCACAACCGTAATGCCTCTTACATATTATAACACACGCCATAATGGCGGATACATATTATACCATACATATTATGCCTCTTCAGTCCGGCGCCTCCCTGCACCGCAGGAGCCGCTGAGTGGGTAGCGCCGGCCCTGTAATTTGGCAAGAAAAAAGGCCTGTAATTGATTAGCCCCAGATGTTAAAGCCTGAGACTACCACCATTTTGCAATGGTTCTAACTGAATTTGGCCCTAAATCATCTAAAATCATCCAAGTCCAAAAGAAGCCCAACTTAAGTTGGTCACTCTGATAACGGACACCGAACTTAGACACCCAGACTCACTGTTCATTGTGCTCAGTGACTTCAACTGTGCCAACCTGAGCCAGGAGCTCCCAAAATACATTCAGCAGGTCACGCGCCACACAAGAGACAGGCGAACGCTAGACCACTGCTACACCACCATAAAGTCTGCATACCGATCCATACACCATGCAGCACTGGGTCTCTCCGACCACTGCATAGTCCACCTTCTTCCAACATATATCCAGAAGCTAAAGACTGCTAAGTCTGTTATCAAGTCTTTAAAAAACTGGTCAATCGAGGCAAAAACAAAGCTTCAGACCTGCTTCGATTGCTCTGATGGGGCAATGTTCGAAGCCTCTGCCTCTGACATAGATGAACTAGCGGATGCAGTCACATCCTACACCAGCTTCTGCAAGGACTTTTGTGTACCAACCAAGCAAATCCGATCCTTTAACAACAACAAGCCATGGTTCGGTAGCCAGCTCAGGAAACTCTGCCAAGCCAAGGAGGAGGCACACAGCAGTGCCGACAGGGCACAGTACAAAGAAGCCAGGAACTCCTTGACTCAGGGTATCAAACTCGCAAAAAGGGAATATACAAACAAGCTAATGCACAACCTCACAGCAAAGGACCCTGCAAACCATCACAAATTACAAGAAAGCCCAACCACAGTCTGAAACCAGCCATGAACTTGCAGAAGACCTAAACAAGTTCTACTGCAGATTTGAGCAGGCCGTACCTCCCCCACTCCATCACAAAGACCACCACACCCAGGCCCTGCACGTGGACCAAGGTGAGGTAGAAGCAGTACTCATAAGAATAAAACCTTAGAAGGCTGCAGGACCGGATGGTTTGTCGCCATCCAGCCTTATGCTGGCCACACATCAGACCAACTTTCCTCCAACCATCCAACTAGTTGCTTGGATGGAATAAAAATGTGGTAATGTATGGAAGCAAAGGACATGTGCAAACCCATGAAAATGGACAAAAACATTCAGTCAAATTGTTTAAATCAAACAGGTTCAACTACAGTACCGCGTCCGAGTGACAGTTTTTGTCCTTTTCGAGATTTTGGGAGCAAATTTCTGTAGTAAATATTACATTTGCTCCCATCCAGTACCAGATTTGTATTCCATCCAAGCAACTAGTTGGATGGTTGGAGGAAAGTTGGTCTGATGTGTGGCCAGCATTAGGACCTGTGCAGCTCAGCTCGCCCCTATCTTCACAACGATATTCAACTCCTCCCTGGACTTGTGCAAGGTTCCTGCCTGCTTCAAACGCTCTATCATCGTCCCGGTCCCTAAGAAAACACCTGCGAAGGACCTAAATGACTTCAGGCTAATTGCACTAACCTCAGTTTCCATGAAAGCAATCAAAAGACTAGTACTGAAGCACCTGAGAGAAGTGGCGAACTCTCACCTTGACCCCATGCATTCGCCTACCGGGCGAACAGAATTGTAGAGGATGCTGTCAACCTCAGGCTGCACCATATTTTACAACACCTCGACCACCCAGGCACCTATGCGAAAGTCCTATTCGTGGACTTCAGCTCAGAATTCAACACTATCGTCCCCGGCATCCTGCAGCCAAAACTTCTCTCCTTAGGAGTCCCAGGATCAACATGCTCATCGATAGTTGACTTTCTAACGGTAAGGGAACAGGTGGTCAAAGCCGGCGCCTTCTCGTCCAGCACATGAACAATCAGTACTGGAGCCCTCCCAAGGATACATCCTCTCCCCTCTGCTCTTCTCTCTCTACACGAATGACTGCACCTCAGCTGAGCAGTCAGTGAAAATCATCAAATTCGCAGATGACACCACTATCATCGGCCTAATCAAGGATGGTGACGAGACCGCGCACCGGCATGCAGTGGAGAAGCTGACACAGTGGTGCAACAGCAACAACCTCGATTTAAACCCCACCAAAACAGTTGAGATGGTGGTCGACTACATGAAAAACACAAATGCACTAGTCCCGCTAACAAAAGCCAAGGCAGTGGTGTCGCGGGTTGTATCCTTCAAATTCCTAGGGACAACCATGTCCAGCGACATAAGATGGGGATTAAACGTAACCACAAACATCAAAAGGCCCAAAAGTGCCTGTTCTTCCCAAGGCAACTCAGGAAATTCAACATCCTACAGGAGCTGCTGTGCATATTCTACACCGCCATCGTGGAGTCTTAAAAAAAACTGCAGAGGGTAGTGAAGACTGCGGAAAGGATCATAGGGACCAACCTCCCCCGATAAGGGATCTGTTCTCATCCAGAGTAAGGAAACGCGCTGAGAAGATCGCGAAGGACAAGCTGCATCCCGGGCACAACCTGTTCGACATCCTACCATCCGGAAGACGCTTCAGGTCCATCCCTGTCAAAACATCCATCCAGATTCGCAAGAAGCTTCTTTCACTTAGCCATCCATCACCTGAACAATCCAATCAAAGCTAATACAATCCCAATATCAACAGCCAAACAATGTCAACAACAGACAAGGGCGTAACTACCATAGGTGCAGGGGGTGCAGCTGCTATGGGGTCCAGAGGTGAAAGGGACCCACTTTGCCTGTCAAAGTATCATGTGCTTTATACATTTTTCAGCATTATATGATAAATAGGGCCCTTAAAAACTTTTGCTATTGGGCCCACATGTATCTAGTTACGGCACTGGATACAGAGTTCTATTGAAGATGGGATGTTGCCCATAACAACCAATCATATTCTATCTATTATCTTCTAAACTAGGGGTGGGCAATAAGCGGCTCCCCAGCTGTTGAGAAACTACACATCCCAGCATGCCTTGCATCAGTTTCAGCATGGTCAAATAGCAAAATTAAGGCAAAGCATGTTGGGATGTGTAGTTCATCAACAGCTGGAGGGCCGGTAATTGCCGACCCCTGTTCTAGACGGTGCTAAATAAATAAGAAGTAGGACCTGATTGGTTGCTATGGGCAAGATCCCATATTCAATAGAACATCTTAGTAAATTTACCCCATAGTGTTCAATGCATTTTATCACTGCAAATGTGTCAGATTGAGAGTTTGGCAGAGCAACACTTAAGCCCTGTACACATGCATTGATTTTTCCCAGATTTTCGATTCGATTTTGCTTATAGAAGCAAAATCGAATCGAATCCTAAACAAAATCGAATGCTTTTTGTGTCCCTTTCGATCTACATTCGATTCGATGCGCACTCCCATTTTCACAAAATCGAACAGAAAAATCTAATGTGCAGCCAAGGAAATATCGAATTCGATCTAGTAAAATTGAATGTGTACAATGTACCATGAATGTATATCGAATTCGATATCTAATGCAAAAGTACAGATCTAATGCCAAATCGAATGGAAAGATCTAATGCCAGATCTTATAGAAAATCGAATCTAACATCGAATCAAAAGCAAATCGATGTGTGTGTACAGGGCTATAGATTGCTCTCAATGGAGAATACACATACAAGCAAGAGTAGAACATCATCTAAAACAAACACACGACACAAGCAAGAGCTAAGCATCATCTAGGATATGCTGTGGTAGAAGTAAGCAGAAGCAAAAATCACAGTGGAGATCAATAAGATGATGGTATTATCCTGGCAGAGACCTGAAAGATTTCAGAGAGAGACCAGACTTGTGCAGCAGGTTGCAGCGCTGCGTAGTACCCCATGTCTGCACTATACACCTGCCTTATTACACTTAATCATTGACCATAATATAAAATGTTTAACAAGAATACAAAGCATTCACTCCCCCCCAACCCCCCCCCCCAAATAAACGATGGAGAATACTTTCACTTATCTGATTTAGTGACTTGAATTCAGTTTTTCACAGATTAAAAACTGGAGGGTCTTCCACAGACAAACAGTGTTTATCTCCAGTGTCCCCTAGGGAAACGTATAGCTGCTAAGACCACAAGGGAATGCAGAACCCCCAGATTATAAATGACAGCACATCTGCTTAAATGCCCACAAGAGACCTGCTAGTGCTGATACCTGCACTAGGCCTTATTATCTGAGGAATCTGCATGTTCCCTGGAGCTGGTATTTATAGATATCAGGTCCAGAGACTTGCTTTCACTCAGCTCGCTTACTTCTATTGGCTGATCTGGCTCCTGGGGATTCCCTCGTTAGAGGTAAACTTACATTACTGTGCATAGCTATTAGATGGCTACAGAGAAAGCCCTTGTTATAGGGTCTGTAACAAGTGAGCGCAGGTGATGAAAAATAATCAAATCCCTATTGGTAGTGCACGAGAATCAGATCCCTGTAACCAGATACCGCCAAGCAGAATGGAGTTTATTTTGAACAGTGTATATGTTTAAATGTTTACACAATGCACAGACTTTGAATACAGCAGAATGACTAGGAGTGTGTGTGTGTGTGTGTATACATATATATTTTACTGGGCGAGATTCACCAAACTGTAAATGCAGTAAAAACCCAGTTTTCGGGGTTTTTTACCGCATTTGCATATTCAGCAAAGCCCCACCGACGGGGCTTCACTGCGGGGGGTCACGCCAGTTCCGACGCATGCAAGCATATAAACCAGAATAACCCCCATTGTCACATATGCACGCTGAATATTTGAGACACCATGGGGCATATGTAATAACGTCCAAGTTCTCATTGGTGCGGGATGCTGGCCAAACGCAGATTTTTGTTTTAAGACTTTGAGCGAGATGTACTAAGCCTTGAAAAGTGATAAAATGGAGAGTGATAAACCACCAACCAATCAGCTCCCACCTGTCATTTTTCAAACACAGCCTGTGACATGGCAGGTAGGAGCTGATTGGCTGGTGGTTTATCTCTTTCCATTTTATCACTTCCCTTTGTCAAGGTGTGATATATGGGATCAGCTGCAGTTTCAAAGAGGGCTCAGGTTCTCTGACAATACAGGCAGTATTAACCACTGGAGGGTTACAAAGTCTTAAAACCTGTTACAAAGTCTTAAAACAAAAATCTGCACTAGTAGCTGAGTATACAAGTGTATATTTCCAAATAGACAAAATGCTGGCACAGAAAGTTTGTTTATTCTGTGTTAGTCACAATGCGCCAGATATAAACAATAGACAATAATTACTGTGACAATATAGGACTGCATTTGTTGAATTCAGTATTGTCTACTGTTCCACCCTTTACAAGTCCAGGTTGGGGCAGTTGTCCAATTGCTAGGGGATGTTCTGCTGGGGAAAGTCAGCGAAAGATACAGAGGGTGACATTTAACAGAGAGATCCAGAAAGTGAGACATTTGGTAAGAAATCGCCAGTTTTTTTAAAGCGGCAATCATTTACACTGCCAAAGCAAACTGGTTTTGCTGTGTAAATGATTGCCGCTTTAAAAAAAAAAAAAAAGGATTTCTGAACAAATCTCTCATCCTATTAAATTTCCCCCATTATGTAGGTAGTCCAGGGCTAAAGCGTAGGTAGTGGATTGTCCGGGGTTCTGGAGGGCCAACGTCCAATGCCCTTGTTAAACAAAAGGTTATAACCATGGGGTGCCGGATGACCTGCTGACAGTCAGGATTCTCACAGTCAGTTTTAAAAACCTCTCACCTCTTTCTGCTTGGGATCCTGTGGGTAGACATCAGGTGGTCCCAGTCGGGGTCTTTTCAGGGGTCTCTGCTCATAGCTAAGAATTCCCAAAGCAGCCATAACTTTTCATGATAATCTGTGCTGGAAATAGGTATATCTCAAGGAGCCACTGCAAGGAGATGGGGAACTTCCAGCAAAATCTGAAAGTACAAAAAGAAAGAAACCAGTTAGCTCTATTCAGTCTCCAGGACACAAGGACCTCTGAGTCACACAATTCTGCATGACTGTTTCAGGTCTGGTAAGCCTAAAGCAGTCACATGATTGGGTGTGAAGATACCTAGATGAATGTGACTTCTCAATCCTGACATTCAGGGTAAATTTACTAAAATGGGCGTTCTACTGAAGATGGGATGTTGCCCATAGCAACCAATCAGATTCGATTTATTCTCTTTTAGAATGTGCTAAATTAACAAGAACACTATAAGGGCCTGATTCAGACATGCTAGCTTGATGGTCCCTGACCATCAAATGATTTTTCTCCCCTTTGAAGATCAAAGGATGCGATCACAGTTTGAGGGACAGCAGGGGGCGGTGATGAGGCCATCACATGGTCTTTACTTGGAGAAGTCTGAACAACACAGGTACAGTATGTCTGGATTGTTTTTGGCTGTGCAACCCAAAATACGGCGCAAGTGTTCCTACTGCAGGGGGCAACCCTAATCACCGGTGGGACTATTCATGCTGGCCGCCCTTGTCCTGTGCTGGATGGCCCCCAGCATGCGATTGAGTGCAGTTGCAAAACTGCAACTGAAGCGGAATCAGACCCAATATGCAAATATGGAGAACGTCGCAGCTATGGTTATGCAGACTGGACACCGCAATAGTGGCTCAGACGCCATATTTCTGCACGTATGAGCTCGCAGCCATCAGCTGATACTCATCCCAAAAATGGCCATGACATGCCTGCGTTTTCCAAACCACTCCCTGTAAACAGCTCCAAATGGTCACTTCGTACCAATCAGTCTTCCATAAAACCGTCACTGCGAGCAGGACCACAGCTCCTCACTGCGAGCAGGACCACAGCTCCTCACTGCGATTGCAGCACAAGTGCAGTCTACCAATAATCTGTTGTGCGATGACAGGCCACTGCGAACAATCATGAATTAGGCAGAAGTGTACTATGACGACACAATGGGGGAGGTTTACTGAGATGAGGGTTCTATTTCACATGGGATATTGCTATTGGCAACCAATCAGAATCTACTTCTTTGTTTAGCACCTTCTAGGAGATAATAGATAGTATCTGATTGGTTACCCATAGCAACATCCCATCTGAAATACAACTCCCATCCAAATTTCCCCCAATTAGTGTTATCATATACATTGACTCATCATCTGGCTCTCCTGGGAGACATGTAACATTAGCAAGTAAACTATAACTATAAAGTAAGACTACCATACTTCATACTTGCCTACCTGACCCCCTCCATGAGGGAGAAAATGCTCTGTTCCTGGACTTCCCTGGTAATGTATCACATCACCTGTGGGGAGCTGGGTAATTGATAAGAAAGATGTGTCACCACAGGTGCTGGCAATCGCACATTACCAGGGAAGTCTAGGAGCAGAGCATTTTCTCCCTCATGGAGGGGGTCAGGTAGGCAAGTATGCCATACTTTTATATCTGAAATGCATTGCAAACCGTGAAAAAAATGGAGCACATACTTTGCATGAAGTAATCTAGTGAGCTCGTTCAGGAAAATATACATTGGACACTTTTGAAATAAAGAAACATTATAGCATTAATGCAAATTTGGCAGTGTAAATAGATTTGCTGGAACACTGGGCTAGTCTACTATAACGCAGTTCTTGGACTGTGCACGGGCATGCTGATGCAGGAGGAGTCCCAGAAATATGGAAATATTAGCCCTGACTTACATGACACAGTGATTGGGCGAGTGGGGTAACAGTGACAGGGTGGGGCTGGAGGGTACAGTTATTGCTTCAGCATTGGAGTAAAAGACAGGAAAGAGGAATGCAGATGAAGTGTTAAGCTGGGTACATACTAACCTACTGCATACTTGCCTACCTGACCCTCTCCATGAGGGAGAAAATGCTCTGTTCCTGGATTTCCCTGGTAATGAATGATTGCCATCACCTGTAGGGAGCTAGGTAATTGCTTATGCTGGCCACACAGACCAACTTTCCTCCAACCATCCAACTAATTGCTTGGATGGAATAAAAATCTGGTACTGGATTGGACAAAGATCAGAAATGTGCTCACAAACCCAGGAAAATGGACAAAAACTTTCAGTCAAATTGTTTGAATCAAACAGGTTCAACTACAGTACAGTGTCTGAGCGACAGTCCTCTTCCTTTTGTCCTTTTCCAGATTTTGGGAGCAAATTTCTGAAGTAAATATTACATTTGCTCCCATCCAGTACCATATTTGTATTCCATCCAAGCAACTAGTTGGACGGTTGGAGAAAAGCTGGTCTGATGTGTGGCAAGCATAAGAAAGGTGTTTCACCACAGGTGATGGCAATCCTACATTACCAGGGAAGTCCAGGAACAGAGAATTGTCTCGCTCATGGAGTGGGTCAGGTAGGCAAGTATGACCTACTGGTTCCCAACATCGGTCTTCAAGTGCCCCTAACAGTTCTGATTTTCCAAATCATCCAGCCAGTGCACTGTGTATCACCAACTGTCACATTTTAAAAATCCACAGGTGACCTGGAAAATGTGGACTGTTTGGGACACTTGAGGACTGGGTTGGAAACTAGATGATAAAATGAACCATTTGCCAATTCTGACAGGTTGGAACAACAAAATCTTAATATCAGTGTGTATGCACAATGTCTGCTCATCTGTACACGCAGGACGACGGAGGACATCACAAGTGAGAACCAGCCTGGTTCCCATCCCCACTGCCAGCCTCGTCAAGTGTGTATGAACTTGCCGATGCCAGTTCCCCCACCATGTCTCAGCCCTGGCGATGTCACGCTGGGTACACATAGCGCAGTATGTACCAAGCATTAGTTTGCGAGCACATGGTGAAGTAATAGAGGTACATGAATATGTCACATGACTTCCAAGGCCAATAGACCATGGTTCGAAGTTTGCAGCTCACATTAAAATGAGCAACTTTAAATATTTTTTTTTTATTCTGTGTCTTATTACATGACTAAATGCTAACAATCGTGATTTTTTTTTACATGTGCAGTGTGTCCTAGTGCACAGACTTAAAACATCGGCCAACTGCATGCGCCATCGATCAACACTGTGCGCGTCTTAAAATCAGACCCTAAACGTGCTAGTAAAAACACAGAGGGGTGTGAAGTGGGTGTCGGATGACACTCCGACAGTCGGAATTCCAACGGTCAGTATACCGAAGTCGGAATCCTGACTGTTAAATGCGCGACAGTTGCAACAGGGGCTTTTCTCCCACATGGGGATCCACAACCCCCATAGAGGGAGAATAGAACCTGATGCGAGCATTTTATCGCTTGCTGCGATAAAATACACACGTGGCGATTTTTGCCTGTTTTCTAAGCAACCTGTCTAGATTAGAAATTAAGCACAAATCAATCAGAGTGTACAACCCATAGCGATGACGATACACACACACAGGTTTAGCACACATCACTGTGCGTATAGGGTGATCTAGACACCTGGAAGTTCAAGGGAAACTGCCTACCCTATTGTTTAGCACAAATCTCAACGTGTGTATGGGCCTTAAAGTACACCACGAATTGCCTTAACAGACATAATTACATAAGCACATACTGCTGATTTTATTCAGGGCCAACTTTGATGTGCAAATACCTAGTGCTATGTACTGTACTGCATTTACAAACTATATAAAGTATAAAACCATTAGCACTGATCAATAGACACTAGTTACGGTTACAGCTATATAAAATGATCACATCTAAATATCGAATGCTCTTTGCTGTTTAGATTGGCTGATTGTCTCCACATTACCCGCCTTCCAATCAGGTACAGTAGGTCACACTGTCCCATGAAAGAATAAGATTCTTGGCAAAACTCACTTCAGAACTGTCTGCTCCTCCTATGATCTCATGCTGTACATTAACAATTACCCCTGTGCTGCTCATTGGAACCTGTTACCCCTGCAGCTCTGCTAACTCTTCCCGTGACTGCAGGGGTTAATAATCATGCATGGCTTTAGAACTGGTGGTACCAATGTAGCAGATTTTCCCCCATGCGGTTGCTAAGCAGGACTCCTACACAAAGCAGGGAACTATGATAGCAGCCGGCTGCTGGATTTGGTGTGTGCACTGCTACTTGCCTTGGCCTCAGGCTATGCAGCACTGGTGTCCGCTCTCTCTCTCCGGTGGATGGTAATGGGGTGACCTCCCGGCCAGATTACCAGGAATATGGTGCAAACCGGGGATGCTGCAGATTTAGTGCATCAGCAGCACATACAGATGAGTGGGGGCAGGGTGAGTGATGACAAGGCTGGCAGATGATACAGAGCACAGGTCAGTGCACAGAGCTGATCTGTGCTGCAGGCTCTGGGAGGGATCCAGTGAGTGCTGCAGTGCCTGCACAGCCCTGGCTCTAATCATCACAGCACCACCATGCACTTGCTTTTCCAGCTGCAGCACAGGCTGACGTCTGTCAGGCTGCCGGCTTCCAACCCACTGCACAGCTGGCCACGTCACAGGGATGTTAAAGGGGAACGACACACATTTCTTTCTAGGCTAATTTGCATTTACTAAACTTTCCCCTGCCCTTCGGGGTGCTCTTCTTATCTTCCCCAAACACACACACACACACACACACACACACACACACACACTCTTTAGTTAAGTAAAATTAATTTTAATATGAAAAAAAATGTGTATGTATATATATATATATATATAGGCATTTTGGATACCAGGATTATTCAGTATTTCGGAATCTCTTTGTATTTGAGTGAGGTATCTTGAGGTCTAACAACAACTAGGTCGACATGCATGAAGGGTTAGGTCGACAGGGCCATTAGGTTGACATGGGGAAGGTCGACAGTCAAAAGGTCGACATGGGGTTTTTCACCTTTTATTGAGCCGACATGTGCCAACAGGTGGTATTTATTTATTATTTATTTATTTACAGTTTCTTATATAGCGCAGCAGATTCCGTTGCGCTTTACAATAGTAGACAGTGATACAACAAACTGGGTAACAACAGACAGATTTGGAGGTAGGAGGGCCCTGCTGCAAGCTTACAATCTATAGGATTTCATGCCCTACCATCCACTAGAGCAGGGTGGGAGAATAAAATAGTGTGCCTGAAGCATGGAAAGCGCAGCGAGCCATGCGAGGGGGCGCGGTGCAATTTTTTAGTGTTCATGTTGACTGTGTCGACATTTGGGACAAAATAAATTGAAAACCCCATGTCGACTTTCCCCATGTAGACCTAATGACCCAGTCAACCTAACCTTATGTTGACCTTCAGAGATGTCGACCTTCATGCATGTAGACCTAGAGGTGTCGACCTAATGCTTGTCGACCTAGTTGCTGTCTATACAATGATCCATTTTGAGGTATCTTGCATTTATGTTGTACAAATGCATGAAATACACACAAATATGTATCATTTGTGCATGATACAAGGTTTTAAAGTGTACAATCTCAGACACCGAATTTGAATGCCAAGAAATCATTTTCTTGCACATATTTAGTGCCAGTTACAGATGTATCCAGTAGTGCCAGTTACATACCCCCAGTAGTGCCATTACAGGTGCCCCCAGTCGGTTTTTTAGCAAATACTAATTAGAAAAAAAGGTACTTATGTAGTAACTGGGCTGCCGATTTTGAAATCGGGTCCATCGCATCGCACCCGACCATATCGCATGCGATGCGATGCGATGCGATGGACCCGATTTTTCCATAGGATTCAATGTTAAAATGGACTGAGTCCATTTTAACATAGAATTCAATGGGAAAAGGGGTCCTTTTCATACCCCTACTATCCAAGTGGGCATGGAGTTGGATATAAACCTGTGGCGAGCGTAGCGAGCCACCGAGCCCGAAGCGTGGCGAGCGTAGCGAGCCCCGCGAGGGGACACAGAATACCGTCCCCTCGCGGGGCTCGCTTCGCTCGCCACGCTTCGGGCTCAGTGGCTCGCTACGCTCGCCACAGGTTTATATCCACCTCCATGCCCACTTGGATAGTAGGGGTATGAAAAGGACCCCTTTTTCCCATTGAATTCCATGTTAAAATGGACTCAGTCCATTTTAACATTGAATCCTATGGAAAAATCGGGTCATCGCATCGCATCGCATCGCATGCGATATGGTCGTATGCGATGCGATGCGATGCGATATCGCATCGCATCTGATTGTATGCCTTAACTTAATGCATACAATAAAAAAATCGGCAGCCCAGATACTACATAAGTACCGAAAAAAAAGGTATAGGTACTTGTGTACTAGCACAGCGCCCACGATATTTGGTCGCACAACATATAATTGCATCGCATCGCATGGCAAACACCCGATGCACTGCGATGCGATTTCAAATTGTATAAGCCCCCTATACAATGTTTAATTGTATAAGCACCCTAATGGGGGCTTACAATGTTAAATGCACCCCCACTATGAATGTGAACCAGAAGCGTGGCGAGCTACGACCTTTTCATACCCCCACTATCCACGTCGGCGTGGAGTTGATGTTATACAGTGTGGCGAGCGCAGCAAGCCACCGAGCCCGAAGCGTAGCGAGCCCCGCTTATTACATTACATGTATTCCGCGTCCGCTTGCCACACTTCGGGTCTCGGTGGCTCGCTGCGCTCGCCACACTATATAACATCAACTCCACGCCGACGTGGATAGTGGGGGTATGGAAAGGTCGTAGGACGCGTACCACCGCCCCTCGCGGGCTCGCTGCGGCGGTCGCCACGCTTCGGGTTCACGTTCATAGTGAGGGTGGCGTGGGTGTGCATTTAACATTGTAAGCCCCCATTAGGGTGCTTATACAATTTTAAATCGCATCGCATTGTATATGCGATAGAATGGCATACAATGCCATACAATTAGATGGTATACAATTTAAAATTGTATAACATCGCATCCCATCGCATCCCATCGCATGCCTTATGGTCTGCGATGCGATGGGCGCCGTGCTAGTACACAAGTACCAAAGTATATTCTGGAGACTTTGGTTTTCGGAACAATTTGTATAATGGATATTTGGATGAGAGAGAGATGAGAGACGCCAGATCTGTATCAGTTTTAGATCTGTGTTTGGTTTTACCAAAATTACCCTTGTTAGTTTTGGTTCTGGTTTTGGATCTGTGTTTTTTTTGTTTTGTTTTGTTTTTTTATTATGAAAACAGCTCAAGGGCCTGAGTTTGGTTGACCTGCTCCCATACATGTACTTGCAGTGGAGCGATGTTTGACGGTATGAACGGGCATGGTGAACTATAAGTTTACTGGGTACTTATGTAATATCTGGGCTCCCGTTTTTCTTATGAGACCGCGTCCCCTCGCCAAGCTTCGGGCACGGTGGCTCGCTGCGCTCGCCACACTATATAAAATCAACTCCATGCGTAGTTGGATAGTAGGGGTATGAAAAAATGGGGTGCATTTAACATGGGAGCCCAGATAATACATAAGTACCGTTTACTGTCACAAGGGCCGCCATTTGGGGGGGGGGGGGATGTGGGTACAGCTGTCCCGGGCCCAGCTACTTTGACAGTCAGGGGAGGGCCCCGGGCAGCTCATACCACCCACCACTATCCGTCCGCAGTCTCCCCCCGGCACCCTCATCTTCGCTGCCTGTCTCCTTTAGGCGGCGCAAGTGTTTTATTCACTGGCTGTGCCCGCAGCCGCGCACTCGGAAGAAGGATGCAGGGCTAGTTATCAATCATCTCTCAGCCCTCCCTTGTGTACGGGAAGGCTGAGAGATGATTGATAACTGTTTGTTTAATGATTCAATGGCGTCCACATAGTTGCTGCTGAGCTCCTGCATTGTCACGTGTGTACAGTAACTCAGCAGCTACCATGCAGACGCCATTCATCTAAGGGAGCCGGGGACTAGACACTGCCGCCTGTCACCTGTCGCTGCTGGACACAAGAATGCTCTGCTATCTACAGTGCCCTGCACTTTACTGTGAGTACCCGCCCTGGGGATGGATGCTAGGGGTGGAACAGAGTCTGAAGATGTGTGTGGGGGCTGTCCTGGAGGGAGGGGGGTGGAAGCAGCTGTGTGTGCAGGGATAAATGGAGCCTGGGGGACCTTGTTAGTAGGGGGAAATAAGGAGCCTGAAAGGGGATTAAATGTAAAGCTGGTGGAAGCCAGGCTAATTAGGCTGCTGTGGAGGGTGCTGGGGGCATGGGGGGGGGGGCAATGGGGTAATGACAGAGGAGCAGTGCTGTGCTGTAGGGCAGAGAGGGCCAATGAGGAGCATTGCTGTGGAGGCAGGGAGGGAGACAGAGGAGCATTGCTGTGGGGGCAGGGATGGGGACAGAGGAGCAGTGCTCTGAAGGCAGGAAGGGGGGGGGGAGAGGGGCAGTGCTGTGGGGGCAGGGAGGGGGCAGAGGGGCAGGGAGGGGGGACAGAGGAATAGTGCTGTGGAGCAGAGCCGGCCTTAGGCATAGGCAAACTAGGCAATTGCCTAGGGCATTTGGAATGCCTGGGGGCATCAGCAGCTTCTGCTGATTAAAATGATATGCAGCATGCCTATATTCTGTGTGTGAGTGAGGCTGTATCTTCATATGAAATAGTGTATTCATGTTAATTACTGTAACATAGCATTCCGTATGCAGGTACAGCCACAGTCGCACACATAATATAGGCATGCCGCATATCATTTTAATCATCGGAAGCTTCTTGTGTGTCCTGGTCACATAACAATGCAAATAAGCTGAATTTTCTGCAAAAAAGGCACCCAACATTAGCAGAACTGGCCAGGAGCTGCATGGCCTATTAAGGCAAGATGTATGAGGAAACATCTGTATCCAAGCAGAGGCAGTGGTCACAGTGTTAGCGGTTGTGTGAGTGCTCTCTGCGGGTGGGTTGGTTGTGCAATAGTGTTCGGCATATGTGTAAGGGGCATTATGTGTGGCATGTATAAATGCATTAATAATGTGCGACATATGTGTAACAGGCATTATGTGTGTTATGTGTATAAGGGCATTAATAATGTGCAACATATGTGTAATGGGCATTATGTGTGTCATGTGTATAAGGGCATTAATAATGTGCAACATATGTGTAAGGGGCATTATGTGTGTCGTTATGTGTATGAAGGGCATTAATAAAGGTTGGCATAATGTGTAAGGGGCATTATGTTTATATGGACATTAATAATGTGTGTCATGTGTAAGGGGCATTACTGTGTGGTATTATCAGGGGTGCTGAGAAAAAGGGGTAGAAGTACAAATTACCCAGGCCAAAGTCTGATGGAAGGGCCCAGTGGGGGCCCCGGGCCTCCTCCCCTTAAGTGACAGCAGCAGCTGCAGCTCTTCTCCTCTGCCCAGCACACACTGCTTTGTGCTGGGTTGCAGTGTGGCCATGGAGGTGCTTAAAATACAATATTTTCTCAGGATTTTTTTCAAAGGGTATAATGTGAATAATGTGAGGAGCAATGTATATTAGGTAAAGTGGTACTACTGTGTGATGTAAGTGAATAAGGGACACCATCACATGATATAATGTGAATAAAGTTGCACTACTGTGTGGCATAATTTGAATTGGGGGTACTATTGTGTGGCCATGCCCCTACCCAGCAAGAACACACCCCTGTTTGGGCTGCGCACCGAATGTGTGCACTGTTTCTATTTAATATATTGCGGGTAGGAGCACAAAAATGATGACTGGTATGATGAGGATTGATGGTGCTGGGAAAGGGGAGCAGGGTCAGAGGCAGAACTAGTGGCGGTGCTAGGGGGCACCAGCCAAAATCTTGCCTAGGGCATCAGTTAGGCTAGGGCCGGCTCTGCTGTGGAGGCAGGGAGGGGGGCAGAGGGGCATTGCCGTCGGGGCAGAGAGCAGGACAGAGGGGCAGTGCTGTGGGGGCAGGGAGGGGAATGGGGGACAGAGAAACAGAGCTGTGGGGGACCCATTCCCACCAACGTGACTTTGGATTGTAAAGCATGCCACCAATTCTTACAATGATGAATCACTGACAGCCTTGACGTTGTGGTATGCATAATTTTTTTTTATTGTGACCAATATACTGTATGTTGCATGTTAATCAGTATCTTTTCATTGTTGTTTACAGTCACTGAAACTTGGAGAAGTGTTTTTAACGGTTGCTATAGCAACTACCAGGGAACAGACTGACAATGAATTTCGACAGCGCCGTTCACCTCCCCGGTCACGTGGGCCCAGTTGCCAGCAATGTGTGGTGTGTGCTTCACATTGGAGAATGGATTTAACGTAAGCTTTTTTGTTCATACTTCAGGTATGTTCCTGATGATGGGGCACAAGCCCCGAACATTGTAAAGGATGAAATAGTGGTATTTTTCAGCAGTGGTAGGCGTACCTGGGATCTGCATTTAAAAAAAAAAAATATATATATATATATATATAAAATAGGAGAAGCGTGCCAATGAGCAGCATATAAAACAATTCCTTTACTAATAAAAATGCTCACATACATAGAGGTTTCAGCTTGCCGGCATGGGTGAAGTTAACAGGTGGTCTTAAAACAGCGGTACATTGGTATAACAACTCTTGTCGTGTCAAACAGCCTGTCACGCTGTGCACTGCAAAGCCGCCGGAACCAGCCCTCGTTCACCACAATATTTTGATGTCACCACGTCCTCCTTCTAAGCCACGCCCCACGCGTTTCGTCACGCCAAAGGACTTCGTCAGGGGGTATGTCCAGTCTGATACTCTCTGATTTTATTTCCCTTACAGCTGATAACACTGATTACCATCAATAAAATTTAAAAACACACTAAACATATTTGCTACACCACTTTACAGAACAGTTTTCCAATAATAGTATATATTTTGGGGATAGTGCTGCGCTCAATCTTATGTACTTGATACTATATAATTATGGGAATAGTGAATAAATGGATGTGACACAGTGTTTACTCTAAACCAAATTTACTTAAGGAAGTTTTTACATTGATACAGTGATGCACACAGTATAGAAAATTTGCCACGTTGCGTGCACTGGCCCTTGGCCTCTGTACACGATTTGTGTCTGAAATCTCCTGGTCTGTGTGCTTGCACAGTTCAAATTGTCCAATCTTTGCTGCTGGATTGCAGCGTTAAAAGTCTCAGTCTATTTGACTATACTCTGTTTGCGGCGTCCCGTCAAACAGTTGTATAGTAGTGCAAATAAGTCTTCGGGTACCCCTTTAGATCTTACAGCTTCTTCTGCGGATTTCCGGAGGAGGGGGGGACTGGTGCAGATTAGGGTGCCGGTGTCTTCTCCGCTGCTACTTGGGATGGCGGAGGTGCCGCACAAATGATAATGCACTCAATACGTCACACGCCGCTGACACCCGTTCGCTACAGGGACTTAGGGCAGCGGGGGTCAGTGTATTGGGCAGCAACGCCGCCGTCAACACCGCCTCGCTTGACCGCCCGGGAAACCTCCTGCCTCTCTAGTCCCCCTCTGTCTCCTACTTACCCTCTCCACGCTGACGGTATCTCGTGCACGTTCCAGCCGGTGTAAGTCTTCAGATCTTAGTTCTTACGTCTGGGGGTGATCTCAGCCCGTTTCTTTTTTCTTGGTTCAGTATGTTAAATTATGTCACCAACGCGTTTCAGCTACTTGCCTTCTTCAAGGAGGTGTGTGCTACTGGAGCCCTGGTCTGTTTAAATCTCCTGGGTTGTTTCTCGTGAGAGATGCATTCTAGGGAGCGGAGCTCGCTGCAGTAGCGGCAGAAGTACAGCTGCGACAGCGGCGCCCGGATCTCCTTGTCGCCGTGAACCAAGTACAACACCCTTCAGTGGGGTATATATATATATATATATATATATATATATATATATATATATAACATATATTTGACATCAAATGAATAAATAAAAGTACATTTTAATATTTTACAAATAGAACACAATTATTATACAATATCAATATAAAAATATATAAATATAAAATATAAATCCAATAGTATGGGAGAGAAATCGAGGAAGGCAAGAAAACATATATTAGTGATATCATTCAATATGGCATAAAATACAATCCCAATATCTAGACTAGGTTATATATAATAATAGCCCAATGATATACTAAGGCTACTTAAAGAGACAGTGATATTAAATAAGCAGACAAATACTGAGAACAGAGAAGAAGCTATATCACATATGCTTCAGCGGTCCCAAAACTGTCAGTCACCTATCAACAAAGTCCAAGGAGCATCGCTCAACAGCAAGGACCCGTCAGTGAACCTACAGTTATCGGAAACCACCTCATGCAAAAAGGGTGTGATATCACATCCTTCATTTATCTCTGCAGGGGACAAAGTTCCTAAATTGTAGATCCAGAAAGTTTCCCGGATACTTAATTTTTTACTAATATCCTCCGCATCTCTTGTCCAAAATCACCTGCTCGATGGCTTTAAAGCTAAAATTGCTAAGGTTAGAGGAACAGCATTCAAAGAAATGTCTCGGCACGCTGTGATGGGGTACATTATTCACGATATTAAGTGTATGTTCCAAAATCTGAATTTTTAATAACGTTTGGTCTTACCAACATAATCTGCATTCAAGCAGATAGATAACGTTACTAGAAATACAAGACATTTTGCTCTTAATATCCCAAGTCTTATCATTACTCATATTATGAAACTTGGTCCTTTCTTTGCTAGCAAATTTACAAACCTTTGGTAGACGTTAACCAGTTTTTGGATTCAACAGGTTTTAATTTACTGGGAGCAAATATCGATTTTAGTGCTTTGGCTTTTTTAAAAACCACTTGTGGTCTTTCTGGCAACACATCTCTGAGTAAGGGATCAAGTTTCAGAACTCCCCAATGCTTTTCGAGTATTTCTTTAATTGCATTCCCATCAGCTTTATATTTAGTGACAAAGGGCACAAAAATATTTTCAGTTTTCGTTCTATTATTATATTTCATGAGGTCAGACCTGTTTGTATCTCTAGCCCTACTCTTACACTTTTTTACAAGCTCATCAGGATACCCCTTTTCACAAAATCTAGATCCATACAGGAGGGATTGCCCTTCAAATTTCTCATTGGTACTACAATTTTTCCTTACCCTTTAAAACTGAGAGTAAGGAATATTGGTGAGCCATTTCTTGTAGTGACAGATTTTATAATGGACATAACTGTTACTGTCAACCTCCTTTACATGTGTATACGTACCTATAGTGCCTCTATCGCACCAATCACTACAGTCTAGAACCAAATCAAGAAATTATATTTTAGCCCTACTAGCAACGTATGTGAACTTTAAATTGTAATCGTTCACATTCAGTTTGGTCATGAAAGATTCAAAAGAGGCCATATCCCCCTGCCATATTAGCAGGAGGTCATCAATATATCTTTTAAAATATTTAATATGGCTTTTAAATTCAACATTGATATATTCATTATTTTCTTCCCATTCACCTAAGAACAGGTTGGCTAGACTCGGGGCATGGGGTGTCCCCATAGCCACACCACTTTGTTGGAGAAAAAGCTCTCCTTGGAATACAAAGTAATTGTTCTCTATCACGATCTCAATGCATTTAATCAAAAATTCTCTATATGTATGATTTAGGGTAGAATACTTATACAAATAATACCTAATAGCCCTCAAACCTCCTTCATGAGGGATTGAGGTATATAATGCCTCCACATCTATGGAGCACCACACATAATCAGTCTTCCATTCGAAATCTTGTAAAGAGCATAAAACCTCTGTGGAGTCCTTTAGGTAAGAACACAAAGTACACATATATTTACGTATAAACATATCAATATACTCTTAAAAAAGACGTGGTAGACCCTATTCCTGCCACGATGGGTCTAACCAGGGGTTTTTCTAACCTCTTATGGATTTTGGATAGGAAATAAAAAAGACCCATCGTAGGATTCTTATTGATAATATTTTCAGCTTCATTTTTATTTATTAAATTATTAGCTTAACCGTATTCCATAAGATTAGCAATCTTTTCTATCACTTCTTCAGTAGGATCTGATTAAATTTTTTGGTAGGTGGTGTTATTATTGAGGAGTCTATAAGCTTCCTCTATATAATCCTCCCTATTAAGAACTACTAAACCACCTCCTTTGTCCGCCTGTTTAAAAACAAGCTTGTGATTATCTTCAAGAGACCAAATGGCCTCTCTCTCCAGCCTGGTTAAATTATCTTTAGGAAAGTTTTTTTTGTCTTTTCTGATTTTTACAAAGATCCTCAAAATCCTGACGTACAAGATTGGAAAAAGTATCAATGTAATTACCCCTTGACTCCACAGGATAAAATACAGATTTACGTTTTAAACCAGTGTCAATGGGTCTATTCTCATTACTATCATCTATATTAATCCGGTCTACTGATTTCTTAGAGAAATGTCTTTTAAGGGTAAGGGTTCTAGTAAATTTCTGAGTGTCTATGAATAAGTCAAAACCACTCACCCTAGACGGAGGACGTGGTGACGTCATACTATCGTGGTGAACGAGGGCTGGTTCTTGCGGCTTTGCAGTGCACAGTGTGAGAGTCTGTTTGACACAGACGGAGACGACAAGAGTTGTTATACCGATGTTTTAACACCACCTGTCAACTTCACCCATGCCGGCAAGCTGAAACCTCTATGTATGTGAGCATTTTTATTAGTATAGGTATTGTGTGTGTGTATATATATATATATATATATATATATATATATATATATATATATTGTATATATATATAGTATAGTATAGGTATTGTTTTATATTCATTGGTGTGCTTCTCCTATTTTTTCTTCAAGTACACTGGTGGACCTTGGTGAAGTCCGGGAGATGGCTGCACACCATAGAGGAACACCTGATAATCTGAAGGGTTTTGCGCAGTGGTGTCAATTTCCATATATATATTTAGATAGATAGATACAGAATACCACCGCACTCGCCATTCCTGCTAATGTGGTGCAAACAGCACTCGCCATTCCCAGGCTGGGGTGCAGTGGCCTGTGACCACATGCTATAATAAATACAAATACAGCTCAACACTCACCATAATAAACTAACTCACCTTAATATACAAATAATCAAATAAATAAATAATGTGGTTTTAGTATATGAATTGGTCAATGCATTTAAGCTTGCAGCCCATTGCAAAGGGACCCCATTTCACTGCAAGTCCTATGTGGGGTACACACCAGAACGACCACGATCGTCCACGAACATTAAGAGGAGCATGGAACGATTTCCTTTGGACTGCCCGGGAGCTCCCGTGCAGTCCCCAGCAAACGATTAGCAAAAAGTGTGTTTTTTTGGTAAACGATTTTGATCCAATCCCGATGCGCCCGTAATGGTCGTAAAGACGGTCGGATCGCTGTTTTTTTACAAGAACCACATGCGACCATTGTCAGATTGGCCTTTGAAATTTAAATAAAGGGGCTGGACTAGCTGAGGGGACAGGAATAGCAGCAGCCATTTTAAACCAGTGTATTTCTGCTTTGTGACTAGTGAGGCTTGGTGTATACCTGCTGAACGCTGCACATAGCTATTTTATACATTACTTTGTTTTGCCTGCCATTACAAAGTGTCTTTTAACCCTGCACTGACAGTGTCCACTATGGAGAATGCAGTGATGGGTCAGCACCAGCAAGATTACCTGCTCTATTATGCTGTGCTGAAGCAAAGGGCCCAGGGCAGGAGTGGAAGATCATGCTGGACAAAGCAGTGGCTACTGCAGTGTCAGACTCGGTCTCACATGCCACTGCTCAGGGAGATCAGGGAAAATAATCCGGACGACTGGATGATGCCACCTTCCAGGAATTGCTGAGTCTGGTGACTCCCCAAATCGAGAAGCAGGATACCAAGTATCACATGGCTATCCCTGCTGAGGAACGGCTGGTGGTGACTCTGAGGTTTCTGGCGACAGGACAGTCTCTTGCTGACCTGAAGTTTGGATCCCCCATCTCCCCGCAAGCTTTGGTCCTCATCATCCCGGAGACCTGCAAAGCTATTGTGAAGGTGCTGCAGTACCAGTATTGCAAGGTAAGGAGGAAAAATACACCGTACACTTTATTAACAAAACTGTTTTATTGATAATTTAGGCCTAGGACAGAAACAGGTTTTTTAGGCCTTTCATTTATAAAACATTTGTAAATA
This sequence comes from Crinia signifera, assembly GCF_055691185.1. Lineage (NCBI taxonomy): Eukaryota > Metazoa > Chordata > Amphibia > Anura > Myobatrachidae > Crinia > Crinia signifera. Next base: position 259,529,320 of record NC_139219.1, read on the forward strand.
CATAGAAAAATCTAAAATTATTGTGTTAACGCAAATATATTATAATACCGTATAGGAGATATTTTTGAAAAATCACACTACTATATATAAACATTTAAGTATCAACCAGTTTTAACTTTCCCAATAAGTATGGGCTACTGTGTCGCAGATGTTGTCTGCCGCAGATATGTAAAGGCTGCGCCACACATGGCGCATGGTGCAGATGCAATGGGACCGGCCCTATTGATGTCAGACCATCTCTGTCGCACAGTACCCCATAATATTGGGAAAGAACAAAAAAGGGAAATACTTGGTTTTTGCTATCCAGATTGAGGAGAATACTGTCCTCCCTCTGGTAATGTAGGTACAGGTAGCATCATATATATAAAAAAAAACAAGAAAGACACTCTGGCAACTTTGGAATCAGGCCCTTTTTAAAATGCAACAGTAGGGATAAGGTACTGTGTGGCAGAGGAGGTCTGCCGCAGATATGTAAAGGCTGCGGCACATATGGCGCAGATGCAATGGGCCCGGCCCCATTGATGTGCGCCATGCACCATGTGAGCAGTGGCCTTCACATATCGGCAGCTGAGACCATGTCTTTCACACAATACCCCATAATATTTTTAAATGGCAAAATAGCCTATATTTTATGACAGATCCTCAAAAATAGGAGACTCCGGATCGTCCGTCAGTAATTGCTGGTTTGTGATGGCTGTGAGGGTGTTGATTGGGTGTGTGTGATGGAATTTGTGTGTTCGACTGGCCTGGTACGGTGGCTGGGGGAGTAGGCACTGGTGTTTCTAATGACAGTGGTGTTTATGGTGCACTACCCATGCCAACTATTTTGGTGCCACTTCGCAGACAAACTAAACTGCCCTGATATACCAACTCCATGCATAACTTCTCAAATGTCAGGAGCCATGTGGCACACACACCCTGCCACATAAGTGAAATAGTTGTCATGTTTGTCTGGATGTCTTTGTAGGACCCGCTGTGCCCGCGCCAGAAATTCTTCCTCGGCAACTGCTTCTCCTTTTGTTCCCTTGCCACGCATTTTTTATGCACGGTGGGGCGGTGGAGTTGGTACCAGAGTGGGTGTCGGAGTGCGTGCCGGAGTAGCAGCTTCACTCGATGTTCATGCATTATCAGATAGCACAGACAGGTCAGGGGTTGGAGGTGGGTCGTCAGCAAGCTGTAAAAAATGAAAGAAAAAAAAACACAGTTACTAATCAATTCTATTTACTTTTAATGTCAGTTCCCTGCCAACATGAATGAATGGAAAGTCATCACAGAGGAGTTTGAACAGTGATGGAACGTCCCAAATTGTGGTGGAGCCATTGATGGGAAACATGTCCGCATAGCCCAGCCTATCAATAGTGGTTCCTACTACTTTAATTACAAGGGCTATTTTAGTATTGTAATGGTATGTATGGTTAATGCGAACTACGAGTTTATCTTCCTGGATGTAGGAAGGAATGGCCATGCATTGGATGGTGGCACTTTCAAGGACACAAAGTTCTACGAAAGGCTCACGGCCAACACCCTTCACTTGCCGTCTGTCCAGGAAACTAAAGAGGGGCTTAATTTTGTGTTTGTGGCGGATGAGGCATTTGGCCTGCACAAGCACGTCATGAAGCCATATGCGCAAAGGGGCCTGAACCATGACAAAAGGATCTTTAACTACATGCTATCCAGGGCACGGCGTGTTGTGAAAAATGCTTTTGGAATCCTGGCTAGCCGGTTTCGCATATTCCACACTGCCATCAACCTGAGGGTGAACAAAATTGACTGGATTGTCACGGCGTGCTGTGTCCTGCACAATTTACTACGCAGAAAAGCCACACATCAAAGGGCTACAGGCACAGCACTCCAAGAAGACCCAGATCTGCCAGAGGAGGTAGTGCAGATATCCTCCTTGCAAACCCCAACACAACACTTCACGGGGAGTGCACGAGCCAAACAGGTGAGGGAACAGTACATGCCTACTTTATTGGAGAGGGGGCTGTGGATTGGCAGGAGGAATCGATTAGATAGGCAACAAACTTGACCAATTAGTATGTACGTACCAACACGGACTGCGAATTCTCATCCTCATGCGCCGTCACTTCTGGGTTCTCATGTTCCACCATCAGGACTACACCTGTCCTCATCGACTCCTGGCTGAGGGTGAACATCAACCTGTCATAGTACCAGAGCGAGGTTTCAGGAAAACTGTCCTGAGATTATGAATGCATTTCCGCACCCATTCTGCTTTGGCCTCCGGGTGGAATGGGAGGCTGAAGCAAGCCAAATCCTCCAGGGCTTGGTTTCTTTTTATTATGTTCCAATACTCCTTGGACTTTGTTCTCCACAGGCATTTGTGGGAACGATACCGCTCAATAAAACCTTCCACGAATTCCTGCTCTTTCGCAGTAGACATGGTGACTGTAAAAAGTTAAAAATATTTGTTGTTAAATTTATATACATGTTTAATATAGTTTAGTTTTATAGTTATAGTTATCAATTCACCTAGTTATATTTTCAAAGTATTTAAAATGTTAAAAAACTTGGTACTTGTGAGTTATCCGGGCTGCCGATTTTTTTCATTGCGCCCGAAAAATCGCGGGCATCGCGTCGGTCGCGTCGCGGCCCCTTATAACGGCCGCGACCGACGTGATGCCCGCGATTTGGGGTTAAATTGTGGGCATCGCGTCGGTCGGGTGTCCTTAAGTTAACTAAACTTAAGGAAAAAATCGACAGCCCGGATAATTCACATGTACCAAAAACTTTTATGAAAAACACTATACATTTTATTGTGCACATTGCTATTCACAAAAACAGGTGAATGGGGCCTAGCACACAGTGCATAAATAGCAGCAATGGTGGGCAATGGTTTTATATATATATATATCTGAGGAAGTCCGGTGTGACGAAACGCGTAGGGTGGTAGCCTAGTGTCTCTGTGATTGTGTGCCTTTAGAGCTGTGAGAAGAGTGTAACCTCTCCAACTGTTTCTGGGTACGGAGTACTCGCTCTATGCTATACATACTAGCGGCAGGTAACAGTTGCAGCTTGCGGTATGTAACCCCATCTGTTTGTTCTGATTTTTATTCAATAAATAACTTTTACTTATATATGTGTGTATGTGTGTGTATATGTGTGTGTGTGTGTGTGTATATATATATATATATATATATATATATATATGTATGTATATATATAGGCAGGGGGTAGCAGCGGCACTCAGGGCTTATCCAAACAGACAAACGACTCGTAGTCAATCAAGGTAGCATTGACGTTTCAGCCCTTCCGGGCTTTTATCAAAACAGCTTACATAAATGTACAAGGTGAGCTTACCTCTATATATAGTGCAGTATCAGTGCTGTGAGCAGGGACCGCAGTCACTCTTGGACGGTAAGGGCGCTTCGTTAGTGACGTCACTGTCGGATGGACCGTTGCCGTGGCAACAGGTCTGTTCGTGTAGAAGAAACAATAAAGTTTTGTTGAAGCTAGGGGAAAAAAAGTGGTGGAAAGTGCTTTTGAATGCGTGAGTAAGTGAGCGGCTCAAAACAAGGGTGCTGCATACAACTGAAACACAAATGACAAATCAACTGTGATATAACAAACTGAAAAGACAGCGGACTATAACATATGCAATAAAACATAATTATGACATAAATAAACATACATATATGAAAGTGATACTGAGCTAGTAGATGTAACATTAAATGAATTACTAAAAAAAAAACATGCTCTAGAACGCTGCACTGCTAATAATGAAATGATCAGGTATGTAATCATGGATCACTCAATTGGGTGAAAACTAATAACTGCTCAAAAACATTTAACAATGAGGGGGTCTTATGCATTATTGATGGTAATATATTTCAGCGTTATATATCTTTGAGTTTGCATTGAGCTTATACCCATGAGGGTGATATATACTGTGTGTAATATACTTTTAAAATTAAATAGTATTATAACACCTGACTTTTGCTCCGCTTAATACCAGCTTAATTAATGCCATCCTGTTAATGGGCATCTTTTTGATGCTATCTTCATAGTCAAAGGAGCAGCTGCTGCTCCTTTGACTATGGGCTTCCTTCCATGACTTCGTTGATTGCTGTGACTTTATACTGACCAAGCTCCTTGATAAAGGTCCGCCATTTTGGACCGAAACGTCGGGGCACACATGGAAACATTATATATATATATATATATATATATATATATATATATATATATATATATATATATATATAGGGACGATTTCCAAATAATTGAAAACAGGAGGCGGCACTCCAAAAAACGTGAATGACTTGTATTAGAACATGATGGTGAAAAAACTGTCAGTTTGCATGGTCAACAGTTTCGGAGCTGACGCCCCTTCCTCAAGACCACTGACATAACAACTCAAACCAAAGAGAACACAAGAGTGAGGTGCAAAACAGAAAACACACACATGAATGGGGCCCACCCTAGCACACAGTGAAATGGTCAGGTGCCTGGGTGATGGAAAAAACTAGTGCTCTAATAACAGACTATATACATTGGTGGCATCAGTGGGCATGCATAAGAGAGCATTGGGAGAGCAAACATACCAGATTGTTGTTCTGGGAGATGAGCCAAGAATGAGAGTCAAACTGCTGCGCCAGCGCTGTTTGCTATGTAGAAAAAAATGGCGCCGGGGGAGTGTTTAGGAAATGCCATTTAAATAGGCTAGGTCAAACGATGGTCGCACCGACGGACGGCAGCAAAAAACACTCACGACCGGCACACGATTGACGGTCGGTCGGCCTGGTATTGACGGCTCCTACCTGCAGCACATAGGTCCCCCGACGCGGCCAAGCGAGCGGCGGGTACACGCATCGGATCGGAATCGCATCAAAGAAATTACCAAAAAGCGCAAAAGTACATACAATCTCCATATAATCGGTCGGTATGGTATCAGGATTGAGGGAAAATCGTCCTGGTGTGTACCCAACACTACACTAACAATTGGTCTTTTAGTTTATTATGGTGAGTGTTGAGCCCCTGTATTTGTGTGTATATGTGTATATATATATATATATATGTATCCCCAATATTCCAATTCGCGCTATGCCTCTTTACAGATTGTTTTTGTGATATACTAATTTACAATTATGTATAAGGCAGCCTCACCACTAAGTTCCCCGAGGGGTAGGGAACAACCACAGACCAATGTTTTTACCCAATAGTGGTATGGCGCCAAATTAAATTATAAATGTCCAAATACACTTATTTTAAGGTCCACATCCAGTGAAGTAAGTCGGAGTTATTTAGTTCCAAAATTTCTTTTATTCAGCTTCACGGGGTAGTTTTGGTAAAAACGCTTGTAGAAAATCCCTTTTACAAGCGTTTTTACCAAAACTACCCCGTGAAGCTGAATAAAAGAAATTTTGGAACTAAATAACTCCGACTTACTTCACTGGATGTGGACCTTAAAATAAGTGTATTTGGACATTTATAATTTAATTTGGCGCCATACCACTATTGGGTAAAAATATATATATATATATATATATCTCCTATATATTTGGCTACATCTGTCACTCAAAGTGGGTGTCTGTGTCTATAACGCTCTGTTCCTGGACTTTCCTCTTAATGTGTGATTGCCTTCATCTGTGCTGAACACCTTTCTGAGAAATTAACCTGTTTAAAACAGGTGATGGCAATCATACATTAAGGGGAAGTCTAGAAACAGAGCATTGTGTCCCTCCTGGAGAGGGTCATGTTGGGAGGTATGTGACAGAGAACCAGCCCAGTGAGCCCACAGACAGTGCCAGACACCCACTGCCTTCCCATGTTGCCCAGCACTGCTACTCCACAGCCACCAGGTGAGCGCCCCCCTCCCGCGATTTGCGGCAAAACCTCCCCCCCCCTCCCGCGATTCGCGGCAAAAACACCCGCTCCCCCGCGACCCCCCCTACCGCGATTAGCAGCAAAAACACCCCCGCGACCCCCCTCCCGCGATTCGCTGCAAACCCCCCCCCCATGACCCCTCCCGCAATTCGCGGCATAACCACCACCCCGCGACCCCCCCCTCCCGCGAATCGCGGCAAACCCTCCCCCGTGACACCCCCCCCCCCCGATTCGCGGAAAAAACACCCCCACCGCGACCTCCCTCCCGCGATTCGCGGCAAAAAGAACCCCCCCGCGACCCCCCCTTGCACGATTGGCGGCACCCCCCCTGCGACCCCCCTCCCACGATTCGCGGCACCCCCCCCCCCTAAATTCGCAGCAGCCCCAGGATTAAATGGCACATGCAAAACACTGACATGGCTATGGTCGACAATGAAAAAGGTTGACATGAGTTTTTGAAGATTTATTTTTAATTTTTTTAATTTTTTCATATTCATTGTCATGTGTCGACATGGACACCAATGAAGTGGCACACTTATGTCAACATTTGCATGTGTTGACCTTTCTGTGTTGATTTTTTCTTGTGGCGATTCGCGTCACACCCCCCCCGCAACCCCCCCTCCCGCGATTCGCGGCACCCCCCGTGACCCCCCACCTCCCGCAACTCGCGGCAACCCCCCACCGGAACCCCTGTGAACCCCGCCCTCCCGCGATTCGCGGCACCCACCCCCGCGACCCCCCCTCCCGCAATTCGCGGCACCCCCCCGTGATTCGCGGCAGCTCCAGAATAAAATTGCACATGGAAAACACTGACATGGCTATGGTCGACAATGAAAAAGGTTGACATGAGTTTTTGAAGATTTATTTTTAATTTTTTTAATTTTTTCATATTCATTGTCATGTGTCGACATGGACACCAATGAAGTGGCACACTTATGTCAACATTTGCATGTGTTGACCTTTCTGTGTTGATTTTTTCTTGTGGCGATTCGCGTCACACCCCCCCGCAACCCCCCCTCCCGCGATTCGCGGCACCCCCCGTGACCCCCCACCTCCCGCAACTCGCGGCAACCCCCCACCGGAACCCCTGTGAACCCCGCCCTCCCGCGATTCGCGGCACCCACCCCCGCGACCCCCCCTCCCGCAATTCGCGGCACCCCCCCGTGATTCGCGGCAGCTCCAGAATAAAATTGCACATGGAAAACACTGACATGGCTATGGTCGACAATGAAAAAGGTTGACATGAGTTTTTGAAGTTTTTTTGTCATTTTTTGAATATTTTCATATTCATTCTCATGTGTCGACATGGACACCAATGAAGTGCCACACTTATGTCAACATTTACATGTGTTGACCTTTCTGTGTTGATTTTTTTCTTGTGGCGATTCGCGTCACACCCCCCGCAACCCCCCCTCCGGCGATTCCCGGCACCCCCCCGCGACCCCCCCCTCCCGCAATTCGCGGCAACCCCCCACCGGAACCCCCATGAACCCCGCTCTCCCGCGATTCGCGGCACCCACCCCCCGCAACCCCCCCCTCCCGCAAATCGCGGCACCCCCCGCAATTCGCGGCAGCCCCAGGATTAAATGGCACATGGAAAACACTGACATGGCTATGGTCGACAATGAAAAAGGTTGACATGAGTTTTTGAAGTTTTTTTTTTCATTTTTTGAATATTTTCATATTCATTCTCATGTGTCGACATGGACACCAATGAAGTGCCACACTTATGTCAACATTTACATGTGTTGACCTTACTGTGTTGATTTTTTTCTTGTGGCGATTCGCGTCACACCCCCCGCAACCCCCCCTCCGGCGATTCGCGGCACCCCGACACCCCCCCGCGACCCCCCCCTCCCGCAATTCGCGGCAACCCCCCACCAGAACCCCCATGAACCCCGCTCTCCCGCGATTCGCGGCACCCACCCCCCGCAACCCCCCCCCCTCCCGCAAATCGCGGCACCCCCCGCGATTCGCGGCAGCCCCAGGATTAAATGGCACATGGAAAACACTGACATGGCTATGGTCGACAATGAAAAAAGTTGACATGAGTTTTTGAAGTTTTTTTTTTCATTTTTTGAATATTTTCATATTCATTCTCATGTGTCGACATGGACACCAATGAAGTGCCACACTTATGTCAACATTTACATGTGTTGACCTTTCTGTGTTGATTTTTTCTTGTGGCGATTTGCGTCACACCCTCCCTTACCCCCCCCCCCCCCACAACCCCCACTCCCGCGATTCTCGGCACCCCACCCCGTGACCCCCCCTCCCGTGATTCACGGCACACCCCCGCGACCCCCCCTCCCATGATTCGCCGCAACCCCCGCCCCGTAACCCCCCCTCCCGCTATTCGCGGCACCCACCCCCGCGACCCCCCCTCCCGCAATTCGCGGCACCCCCCCCCCCCCCCGCGATTCGCGGCAGCTCCAGAATTAAATTGCACATGGAAAACACTGACATGGCTATGGTCGACAATGAAAAAGGTTGACATGAGTTTTTGAAGTTTTTTTTTTCATTTTTTGAATGTTTTCATATTCATTCTCATGTGTCGACATGGACACCAATGAAGTGCCACACTTATGTCAACATTTACATGTGTTGACCTTTCTGTGTTGATTTTTTCTTGTGGCGATTCGCGTCACACCCCCCCACCCACCCCCCCCCCCCCCCGCAACCCCCACTCCCGCGATTCACGGCACACACACACCCCCCCGCGATTCTCGGCACCCCACCCCCTGACCCCCCCTCCCGTGATTCACGGCACACCCCCCGCGACCCCCCCTACCATGATTCGCCGCAACCCCCTTTCATACAATTCTAACCATATTTCTCATATACAAACGGTCACAAATTAAGGGGGCGCAGCCCCTTACGACGGTGTGAAGAGCGCCCGTAGGGCGCGATGAATCACCTAGTATATATATATGTGTGTGTCCAGGAAGAAATGGTTAAACAAGTTTTTCTGTTATAATAAACGCATAATACAGTGCAAAATATAACCGACGTTTCGGGGACAAGCCCCATTTTCAAGGTGCAGAAGTAAATAATAAGTAATGTATATCCAAACACTCACTGTACACAGTCCATTAAAGGAGTTTGTACATACCCCCAGCTCGGTAAAGGAACAGGTGCCACTCTACGTACTGATTTATTATGGATCACTAATGCCATTGAGATAACCGTTCCAGGGCCAGATGCACTAAGGACCTTAGTCAGGTCCGTTTACAGCTAGTCTGCGTTCGCACGGGGATCAATGTGCACGGGGACCAATGTTTCTTTAGTGCACAAGCGCATTTCTGCGCATGTGCATACGCAATGTGTGTGCACCCACGGTGAACATTCTGTTTGCCATGCATGGGCGGGATTTAGTGGACTCGCAAGGCTGCGAATTTGCAGCCTTGCAAATCAACCAGAATAACCCCCTATGCTTCAAAAGTGATAAAATCATACTTTCCTACTTTTGAAAACTAGTTTCAGGGAGATTATAATTGGTAATAGAATTTTGCGCAGAGCCCATTTAGGGGGCGTGTCATGCTCCTTTCAAAGGGCGTGGCTAGTTCCATATATGGAGAGATTGTGAAAAGAGATTGTGAACGTGGCACCTAGAAGCGTGGCTGTGTACTGCTACATCTGAGAGGAATATTTTTTAAATGACTTCTATCCAAATGTAGTTGTGCCCCAAAGCAGTTAGTAAGAGCTACTATACTTGGTAAAGTGCTGGGAAATAGCGCTGATGATTCAATGTAAATGTATCCATCTCTCATTCCTTTTCCTCCAAAAAATGTAACAGTGTAATGTGGGCTAGGTGACATGAGGGAGATTGCTAGACTAATGAGGGAGAGAGGGAGATTGCTGTTATTTCAGGGAGTCTCCTGCATAATGCAGGAGGGTAGGTAGCTATGGATAAAATGGTGAGTGATAAACAACATCAGCTCCTGTCTGACATTTTTCAAACACAGTCTGTGACATATCAGGTAGGAGCAGATTGGCTGGAGGTTTATCACTCTCCATTTTATCACTTTTGAAGCTTAGTGCATCTGGCCTCCAGTGAGTTACCGCTAAATAACAGACAGAAGTAGCTGTGCAATTCAGTGGCGTAACTAAAAATTTCACCGCCCCCCCCCCGGGACAATTTTGCAGCTGCCCCCCCCGTTAAAGGACCCCCCCGGGAGCTGGCAGGGGGGTCCGTGCGGCGCGGAGGTACCTGTATAAAAGGAGAGCCTGGAGGTCCCTGCGCCACCTAGTATGATGCTGCCGGGGTCCCTGCGCCTGCGGCGCTGAGTATGATGCTGCCGGGGTCCCTGCAGTGAAGTGGAAATAACGCGCTATCTCCAGCGGAGATAGCGCGTTATTTCCACTTCACTGCAGGGACCCCGGCAGCATCATACTCAGCGCCGCAGGCGCAGGGACCTCCAGGCTCTCCCTTAAACAGGTACCTCCGCGCCGCACAGACCCCCCTGCCAGCTCCCGCTGCACCCACATGCAGTGGGAGCTGGCGGAGATCCACCAGCGCCCGCAGCCCCCCGGCGCCTCCCCGCCACCGCGGGGGCTGCGGCCTTATTGTTACGCCACTGGTGCAATTATATCCATCCTTGAAGGAGGTGGTAGCACCTAGACCTTCCTCATCTACGTTTTCTGGGTATACGGCCTAATGAAATGTGCTGCTAACACCTATTATACAGATGTAGCCAGCCTTGTTCTTGCAGGGGCTGGCGAAAGTATCGCCAGCCCCCGCCAGTGGCCGGCTTCCGCCAGGGGTGCGCATGCTCCATGGCAACGGAGCTTGCCCCGGGTTCCAGCTACCTCCCCTGCCGTCGCCGCCGGTCCCCCTTGCCGCCCCGACCCCCCCGAACCCTGCCCATCTCCCTGAAGCGGAGACGGGCAGGGACCTGAAGTGCCGCAGTCGAGAGACTGGGATGCACGAGCGTATGAGACGTGCAGGCGTCCCAGTTCAGTGTAGCCCCTGTCTGCTGGCGCTCACCAGAGGGGAGGCTCTGGTCAGCCTCTGCCAACTCATGGTACAGTCCTGGGTTTTGTCCTGCTTCTATTTACTGGAGAAAGAGGTTCTGGGGGCATGGCCAGCAGCTCCCAGAGTGCTGGGGATGCCCCCTTAGTGATGAAATGGGAGCGTGACTCGCGATAACGACATTCCTGCAGAGTCGTACCCCTCCTGATGAAGCCACATGCTTTTTGGAGCATGCAGCTTGCTGCGCATGGCAGTCCTGAATCATATTCTGTAAATGTTGGGTGGTATGCAGCCTAATATTACTATTATACTGTACATCATGTACTGTAAATTGAAAAGAGCAAAGTTGTTGAAGTACTGAGTGTAGCCAGCAGATGGCTCTGTGAAGTTTTACTATGAATTTTAGTATTTTTATTCAATGCTGTCTGTTTATGAAAGGTAAAATATGCACTATGGGCCTGATTTAAAAAGTAAAGGCCCCCATATACTAGTACGATTTGGCTCTTTTCCACATGGTTTTTAATGATTGGGCTGAAATATCATTTGAAAAGTGTCATATCCCATGACATTTACTTCCAATTCCAAGCATATGCGCGTTCCTGTCTTGGCTGCCACAAGGATACATTGGGCGGTATTCAATGAGCCTGATTCGCCATGTTTTTATGGCGAATTTGTGCTGTTTGGCGAATTTCTGACTAAAACGGTGAATCACCCTATTCAATGACCACATGGCGAATACATTTCAAGGTTTTTTCGCCATGATTCACCGAGTAGCAATCGCTATCTTTTTATGGTGAAGTGGAATGTGAACTTTTAAAATAAAGTGTTTTTGTTTTTACATTTGATGTCAAAAAATCAGAAATTTTATTCTGAGGAGGGGCATGCTATTTTTATTCATGTGCTGTAAGCACATGAATATATATTTAATAAAAAAAAATTTTTTTTTTTTTTACACAGCAGCCAGCAGGGGGCGCCGGAGCCGAGCCGCTCATTACATATTCATATATTCACTGCACCCGATCGTTACGATCGGGTGTAGTGAATATAGGTCCCCTGCTGGCACCCCCGGGGGGCAGCCTGTGCTGCCTGGCACCCGGGGAGCCCACCTCCCCCCCACAAACGTTCTGGGGCAGGCAGAGAGACTTCCATCTCTCTGCCTGCCACCGTCCTCATGCTCCCTGCGGCATTCGCCGAAGGAGCTCATATTCGCTGGTCAGGGGCTCGCTGCCCCTGACTCGTTGAATACCGGAGCCGGTGAGGCTCCGGAACGTGGCGAATGTGCAGCGAATCCAAAAAAGGATTCGCTGCACCTCGCAGGTATTCTCATTAAATACCGCCCATTGTGTCCTGGTGCAGTGAAAGGGATCGCATACGATACATCGTATGTAAAAGGACTGCATATGATGGTGGATCCCTGGTAAGGAGTTGCTGAAGTATCGAATGTGAGGCTGCATGCAATACCTCGGCTAAGTGTATGTGGGCCTTAACAAATATATTTACACCCATTGGTGCTCATTCAGACCTGATCGCACGGTCACAAATTCCGCCTTGAGAATGAATCTGCTCGATGTGTGAATGGATGTGTACGACTACAAATCTATTTGTAGCCATGCAAATATGTTCAAAATCCATCGTACAGGCTCGCCATCGACAGACCCAGAGTAACCAGAGACTTACTTGGCGGGGCAATGAAAAAGGTATATCTGGCCTGGAGCTGATGTCACACAGTCCCACCTAAATTGCTCAGGCACGCCTAGCATTTCAACAGACACTCCCAGCATTTTCCTAGGCAGGTTCCACCCCCAGACGTCTACTTCGTGTCAATCACCTTGTGAACGGCATGCAAATAGATAAAGTAGCAGAACAGCCTCGCTCAGGGATATCATGAGCAGTTTAATTATAATCGTCCGCTGTGTTATAAATGAAAGTAAAAGCAAGTTTTGCAGGGACACTGATCTGTTTCTAACTTTCTGGATATGGAGAGATGGAGCTGTGAAGACATTGGGGTTATTCTGGTTCACTCCTTGTGGCAAATTCCATTTCTTAGATGGACAAAACCATGTGCACTGCAGGTGGGGCAGATGAAATATGGGCAGAGAGAAATAGATTTGGGTGAGTTATTTTGTTTCTGTGCAGGGAAAATACTGACTGCTTTATTTTTACACTGCAATATAGATCTCACTTTGAAGTACACACCCCACCCATATCTAACTCTCTCTGCACAAGTAACATCTACCCCACCTGCAGTGCACATGGTTTTGTCCATTTGAGAAGGAATTTGCCAGAAGGGGTGAACCAGAATAACCCTCATAGATTGGAGGCAGGAGCAGATAGATGGGGGTGGGGTGCAGAGTTTGTGGTCTAAAAACTGTCACAGCTCCAAGTGAAAGTACATTTCATTCCTGTTCTTATAAGCTGTACTGAGAATTAGATTGTCAATGCAACTTGTTTGTTCCCAGAATTTGTATTTGGCAGGAAGAAGAATAATCCTTTGTGGCCCTCTTATAATAAAGTAAAATATAACATATATATTCAATACAAACTATAAAAAAAAATGACATGTATACCCAGAGCAGGCTCAGAATGGCCTGGCGGAGGACCGGGAGATTCCCGGTGGGCCCCATTGATTTTAAACTCTGCCCACTTTTAAAGGGGGGTGGGGCTGCCGCCTGACATGTGAGCGGTAGTCACTAGTCAGTGGCATTCCGCCATAGGCGTGCACATGGGGGGTGCCAGGGGTGCCCAGGCACCCCCTAATGACCTGTACCCCCATTGCGCTTGCCGCGCAGCATTGCGGCTACGGCGTGCATCACATGGCGTCAAGCAGACCCGCTCACACGCCAGTGCATAGTGCACTGTCTCGGCCTAGGGCCCTTAGACTCCTGGGGGGGTTTCTGGGTTCTGGGTACTCAGAAACCCCCCTGCGTGCGCCACTGATCACGGTGTGCGGCATAATATTTAATGGACATCACGGTGTGCGGCGTAATGTGTAATTGGCATCACAGATAAACAGTGTATAATGAGTTAAGTAAGTCTGTCATTGTTTGGCCTTGATGTGTAAGGTGTACTAGGTCACTGTGTGGGCCTTTATATTTTCAGGCAGCCAACTTAAGTGCGAAAGGACAATGACAATTCCTGCGGTAACCGCTGTCTTGTCATGCAGGTTGCAAAAGTCAGATGTAAGGTGATTGTTTTCCTGCTAGACCACACCCCTTTTTATTAAGACATGCCCTTTTTGTTAAGCCCACCCCCAATTTATTCACTACCATATTCTGTAAGGGGAGGGGCATTTTTATTTCTTCGCCCTGGGAGCTAAATTGTCTAGAAACGGCCCTGGCAGATGTTAGGGGTGAGGACACCCTTAGGCCCAATCATTAGAGCACAAATTACAGTTA